>NC_141053.1:59201294-59521294 GCF_041138505.1 Cibotium barometz | reverse complement strand
TATACATATATACATACATACATGTGTGTGTGTGTATGTGTATGTGTATGTGTATGTGTATGTGTATGTGTATGTGTATGTGTGTGTGGATGTGGGTGTGGGTGTGTGTGTACATACATACATACCTACATATGTATGTATGTATGTATGTATGTATATAATACATACATACATACATACATATATATATATATATATATGTATATATGCATATAATATATATATACATACATATATATATATGTATGTATGTATGTATGTATATATGCACACATATATACGTACATACATAAACACACACACACACACACACACATATATATATATATGTATATATGCATATAATATATATATACATACATACACATATATATATCTATATCTATATGTATGTATATATACATATATACATACATATATATATGTATATGTATGTACATGCATATGGATATATATATGTATGTATGTATGTATGCATGTATGTATATATATTATATGCATACATACATATATACATATGTGTGTGTATATATGTATGTATGTATGTATGTATATAATATATACATACATACATACATACATATGTAGATATGTAGATATGTAGATATGTATATATGTATATATGTATGTATGTATGTATATGTTATATACATACATACATACATACATACATACATACAAACATATATACATATCTACATACATACATACCTACATCTATACATACATATATATGTAGGTATGTTTGTGTGCGCATGTGTGTGTATACATGTATACATGTATACATATATATACATGCATACATACATACATATAAACATATAAACATACATACATACATACATGTTTATGTGGATATGTGTACATATAAACATGCATACATATATATGTATGTATGGATGTATATATGTATGACATATACATATAAACATGCATACATATATATGCATGTATGGATGTATATATGTATGACATATAAACATGCATACATATATATGCATGTATGGATGTATATATGTATGACATATACATATAAACATGCATACATATGCATGCATGTATGTATGTATATATGTATGTAGGTAGGCATGTATGTATGTATGTATATATCTTTATGTAGATATGTATGTGTGTGTGTGTGTCTGTATGTAGGTAGGTAGGTAGGTAGGTAGGTACATGTATGTATAAATGTATATATCTGCATGTAGATATGTATGCATGTATACATGTATACATATACACACATACACACATACACACATATATATGTATGAGTGTACATATATGTATGTAGATATGTATATATGTATGAATACATACATACATATATACACACACATACATACATGCATGCATGCATACATACATACATACATATAAACATTTGTGTGTCTGTGTGTGTGCGCACGTGTGCGTGTCTGTGTGTGTGTGTGTGATTCTCTCCACACGGATATGGCAAATTTGTTAGAGGTGCCATTTATCGATGATGAGGAGTTGACAGCAAACTTGGCCTGATTGGGTCGCTCGAAATCCCCAAGATGGGATGGGCTTACAGTCAAGTTCTTTGTTGAGTTTTGGGATGATTTGAGCCCTGTTTTGCTGCACATGATTAATGATGCCTAGCTTTCTGGTGCGATGCCTCTCTCATGGAAAAAGGGTTTGCTGTGTTTGCTCCCTAGAAAACCATTGTGTGAATGTCCGTCAGACTAGCATCCGATTACTTTGATGCCAGTGGCTTATAAGTTGGCTTCTAAGATGCTAGTTCTCTAGCTATGCCACATTTTGTATGCTGGTTTACACCCTGCCCAATATGGTTTTGTGCCCTGTCTCACGGTAGATTCTTGATAATATTGCTAATGCTTACATTGGAATAGAGTATGCCAAATACACTGGTCAAGATGTTCTCATTATGCAAGTAGACATTGAGAAAGATTTTGATACTGTTTCGATGGGATTTCATTACGACAACTTTTCTCACCCAATTGGGCTTCAATTGTCACATGCAACATGTGGTGCATTGGCTCTATGCGGATGACTATGTGATGCTCTCTCTTCCTCTTCGACTTTGGGCCGCTCCATCCGGCAAGGCTTTCCTCTCAATGCCTTGCTATATGCTATCGCCCTCATCCGTTGCTACTATACATGGATGCTTTGGTTTTGGAGCAGCACTTGCATGGCATTGCTATTCCTGGCGGGATGCCTTTTGTTAGCCAAGCTTATACTGATGACTCCTTTTTCTTCTTGCACAATTTTCGATCAGATCATCACAGTAGCTTATGCAAGCCGTTGATCTGTATGGTTTGGCAGCAGAGTTAAAAGTTAACTTTGCAAAATCAAAACTCCTGCCTTTGCATGAGCGTGATTGGCATTGTTTCTTGTGGCCAGGCCTCTTGCTCCCTCCTGATCATGTGGTGCAGCATTTGGGGTATCCCATTGGTTGGCACATTTCCTTGGAACAGGAGAGACAGTGGGTGCTTCAAAAGCTTTACCATAAGCTGGACTACTGGAAACTTTCCACTTGGCAACTTCATGTTCACCTTCGGATTGTCCGGTCCATCATTATGTCTTATGTGCAATTTCATATGCCGCTCATTCCTTTGTCCTCTTCGAACATTCAGTAGCATATGTCCAGAGCGATAGAATGTCTTTAGTGTACCAAAACTAACTGCCGTAAGGCGGTGCATCTTCTCAAATGTAGTTATGTTTGCACACCGAAGATGCACGGGGGCTTGAACATCGTCAACATACATGTTCATGTGCTTGCTCGCAAGGCCATTCTCTTGCCTAATTTCTTGGAACAACGTCAGCCCAGGATCCTCATGCTTTCTTGCTTGTTTGCCTCTCTCAAGACAGTAGCATTTGGGCACTGGACACACCAGCTATCCCGAACGTTATTTTCGGGCATTTTCAAGGCCGCATTCGTGGCTATCCTTTTTCTATCCATTTGCTTTCCGCTTGGCATCAACTTTTGGCACATTTATATCTTAGTCTGGTTGCCCTCCGGATCTGGGCAACTCGCTTCATCAGTAGAGTCTACACTGGAGTTGGGTCTTTGATTCCCCTTTGGCACTTTTTCAACCAGTACGTAAGGCTTATTTTCTGTATCGCTAGGGCATTTCTCTAGCGGATGATGTAGTGGATGACAGTGACTGCATGCTCTCTTTTCCACAAGCCCGGACACGGTTTCATCTGGGGATGCATCACCGGCCTATATTGCATGCTATCGCTGAGTTACTACAGCCTTTCCAGCCGGTGCCTTGCCTGTTTTCTCCTCTTCCACTGCTTGGGATGTTTGATTAGGGGCTACCAGGTTATTCCACTTTCTCTTTTATCGATCTGTCTGCCAAAAAAGCCTACTGTCTTCTTTTGCCACAACCATGGATTTAGGAGCATGGCAATCGTTTTCTGGCATTTGGATAGGCCACTTGGGTGGTGGAAAACATGTCTTCATCGTATATGGAAAATTAAGCTTCCCCTCAAACGGCAGATCTTTTTGTGCGATGTCTGGTGGGGGCCTCCTAGTGGGTGTCCTTCTGGCTACCCGACGTATTGCCTCCTCGGTTTGCCCTACTTGTTTGCATTCGCATGAGACAGTCCTACATCTTCTCTGGGCTTGTCATGCCGCCAGATTTCCTAGCTCATTTTGATAGTTTCTCCATGCTCGGGTTCCTAGCCTTTCCTTTGGCAGGCACTTTTGGTTGTTTGATAGATGTCCCTCTACCCCCAATTATGCTCTCTTTTTTTTGTGGTGCCGTTAGTGGGCCTTATGGAGTTTATACACTGGCCGCAACACTCAGTTGTTTGGGGACACTTCAATGGATGTCTTCACCTTTTTTAGATTCTCCTTGCTCTAGTCTCTCCAAGATGCCCACTTTCTTGGAGACCTTTCCACAGCCCTGTTGGACACATTTTATCATTGTTTCTAGTTTTCCCATAGTAGCTATTCCATCCTGTTGGAGCAGCTATGAATGTACATTGCATTTATAATGAAACAGTGGTTTTCACCCAAAAAAAGTGTGTGTGTGCACGACCTCTCTCTCTCTCTCTATATATATATATATATATATATATATATATATATATATATTTATACACACACTACATATTTTTATTTATTTATTTATTTATACACACATATATATACATATATATGTGTGTGTATATATATATATATAAAATTATATTTATATATTTATACACACACATATATACGTATAGATATATGCATGTACACACACACACACACATACATACATAAATATATATTCTATTTTTTGGTGATATACTAGGCGGTAGGGTTTGGCAATTTTATTGATGTGTGTGTGTGGGGGGGGTTCCTTATGTTTTGAGGTTTCGTTCCTAAGGTGGAACTTCACTTTTAATTACTTGATTGAGTAACCATTATATTTGGTTCTATCATGTGAAAAACAACTCAATGTGTGCATTCGCCCACACAATCAATCAAGTGAATAGGTAATATAGAACTTTTGGATCTTTCTACTTTAAGTATTTCAAATTATATTCAGGGTGCTCTAGTGGAGTTTTTAAGGTGTTCATGGCTTTGATCCTTACTTGCTACAATTGCAATCTACTTTTAGTAAGACATTGTCATGATAGGTTTATGTATATATATATATACACACTTTAAATCATGAAAATGTTTATATCTCGTGTACTTACCTCTAATGCACATGGCTTAATTATGAAAATTGTAGTTTAAACGTGGAATTACTCACATGCAGTTTTACTTGTTTCAAGACTAAGCTTTTGTAAGTTTTCACCGCGACGTGAAGACAAGAATTGATCTTGATTTATGTGCGCCTCTCAGAGGAAGGCTTTGGTACGTGAGTGTGGACAAGGAGGACTTTGCAAGGTGGCGTAGGGGACTGGAGAGGGCTCTCCAGAGTCCAGAACACGTAATTTTCAAAACATGAAGGCGACTGCAGCAGTCTTGACAACGCCCAAACACATGGTGTCCGATTGCGTGCAGATTTTGCTGCGTCGACGGCCGTCCTGCAAGCTATTGCATCCGTGTTCACGGGTACGCTACAGAGAAGTGTTGCCCACTGACACATCGTCTTTGTAGTACTGTTGTAGAATAGTAGTAGAAGAGGAAGAAGAGGAGGAGGGGCTTCTCTCTCGAATGGATTTGAGAGAGAGAGAGAGAGAGCGCGAGAGATTATGTCCAGGAGAGAGGGACAGATGTGGTTGAGGATAGATCCCAAGCTCCCATGCTTGTATTATTATAATTTGGAGGGCCCTTCCCTTTTCAACCCTCATTTTTTAGCGAGTCAAACCCCTTTTTCGATGCAGGATTGTTCTCCCTCTCACACACATATACACACTATTACACATTCTCTCTCTAACAAACACACACGCTTATACATTCTCTCTGTAACACAGACACATCATGGGAGATTGTCTTATTCTGAATTGGAGGGCCCCTCCCTTTTTAACCCTCATTTTCTAGTCAGCCAAACCCCTTTTTCTGCCCCTGATTGTTCTCCCTCTCACACACATACACAATATTACACATTATTATACATTCTCTCTCTAACACACACACACATACACATTATTATACATTCTTTCTCTAACACACACATACACACTATTTCACACTTTCTCTCTAACACAAACACAAACACAAACACTAAAACACACTACACACTATAACACATGAACACACCCTTACGGACAACAAAAATTCACAAATGCTTTGGTAGGATTTGAACCATGTACCTCAGTCATTAATGACTCCATTACACTACACATTGATGACAAACTTTGTAGAAAAAAATAATATAATATTGTTTTAAATACCTAATTGCATAAAAACGGACGCCGGAACCCACAAGAGCCCAAGACCCTTTCCACCGTGTCAATACGACACGGTGGGGAGCTTGGGCAATGGGATCTATCCTCAGCCGACAGATGTATTAGAAGTAGGGATAAAATGACCAGAGGAAGTAGAGAAAGGAAGCGGATAGGAGAGAGAGAGAGAGAGAGAGAGAGAGAGAGAGATATGTATAGAAATGTGAAGAACGAGAGATAGAAAGACGAGAGGTGGTAGAGAGGGCCCGAGGGGGGTACTTCAGTAGAGCTAATACGGTACAGGTAGGTAAAGGGTAAGAGGGAGAGAGAGAGTCTTTTGGTTTTACTGAGCGGCAAAGGCAAGCAAGTCAATCCGCAATATTGTCGACCAAGCCACGTCCGGGCCAACAGAGAAGGCTTGGGTTGATGGAAAGGAGGTCCTCGCTGCAGGTACGAAGAAAAAGAGAGATAGAAAGATCGGTGAGTTGTATGTGTGGGGACGCGTTGCGGTACTGATTGGGTTGTGATTTTAAAAAAAGTTGGCTGCTGCTGCTGGCAAGTCGGCGATGGCGAGCAGAATAAAGATCACTCAAACGCAGCAAGAGCAATCTGTGTAGGCAATCAATAAAGGTGCCCACAAGCTCACATAGATCTGCCCTTCACGCAAACTCTTCTCCTTCATCTTGGATTAATCGTGCCTTGCCATGGAGCACATTAATACCAATGGTGTCAATAACATCGATAATAATATTAGTATAATTAGTACTGATGTAGGAAGCAGCTTAGCTTATGGTGCCCTTGCACCCCTCCATAATCAATTTCCCCTTACCCCCGTTCCTAGATGGAAGCTCTATGAGAATCCTTTCTATGTAGATGGTCAGCTAGTCCCCAAATATATTGCTCCTTATCTCAATCCCCCTCTTTGCCGTCCTGCTAATACCCTCACTACAGCTGCTAATCCACTTACTCTAGCTCCTGATTGTGGTGCCGATTCCTTGATTACACCTGCTAATTGTGGTGCTCATCAGCTTACGCTTCCCCCTCCAGCTACTTCATTGGTCTCTGCTCGCAAGCTTGCTGCCTCCTTTTGGAAGCACCATGGAATTCACCACTTTGCCCAAGCCGAGAATCCGGCCATGCCCTCTTACCTTGTAAATGTACAAGTCCACCAACCAAACTTGCCTCCTTCTGAGACCCTAAAATGCTCTTCTCTCCATTCAGATTGCAAGGTGGTGGTTTTTTATTTGGCTCATTAAGTAGTTAAATATTGTGCTTTTGGAAAACTTTCTGCACAGTGCAGAGCTAGGAATGATTCCCACTTTCTTTTGTTAGGTTGATGTGTTGTACTAGGTTGCCAGGTGGATGTGCTGGAAAACTGCATTAAATACTGTTTTGGTGTACTAATTTTGAGTCTAGAGTTCATCTTGAAGCTCAATTAACGTTCAAGAAGGTAAACCAAGTATACTTAATGCTTGCAGATCTCCCAGGCTACCGAAGACAGTGAATCAATTGGCATGGCTTCTAATCAGGCCACTTTGGCAAATATGCTCCACCGTGTGAGGTTTGTGGAGGAGAACCAGAGCAGGAGCATGGCAACAGTAGCTAAGCTAAGGTTGGAGATGGAGGATGCATCAAGCCGGATACAAGAACTTGAGTTCTCCCAGAAGTCCGCCTTGAGAGAGATCAACAGCTTGTTGCAGAGATTTGGAGAGCAGATGACCATCTCCAGAAGGAAAGAGCAAGAGAAAGTGAAAGTGGCCTTCTTGCACTTCCGAGAGGAGATGGAAGAGCAGAGAAGTGCTTGTAGGTTGCTCAAAATGCAGAACAAGAAGCTGGCGAAGGACCTTACAGAAGCCAATATAGTTGCTGCAGATGCATGTGAAGAGCTAGACAGAGAAAGAAAGGAAAGAGAGCTCATGGAGGAGGTGTGCAATGAGCTTGCTAGAGAGATAGGGGAAGACAAGGCTGAAGTGGAGCAGCTAAAGCAAGAGCAGGCAAAGTCTAGAGAGAGGGTGGAAGAAGAGCTCAAGATGATTAGAATGGCAGCGCTGTGGCGGGAGGAGAGGGTGAGGACCAAGCTCTCTGAGGCCCAGCTTGAGCTTGATGGCAAACAGTACATGTCACTGCATGACCTTAAGAGCAAGCTAGAGACCTTTGTTAGCACAGTAGGGGTCACTTGTAATGGGTCACAGGAGGACCTTGAGAACCAACTGGAGCAAGCCAAAATGCTCAGACAGGCTCTGGAGCTCTTGCAATTAGGTGAAGGGGAAGTTGAAGATAAAGCAGAGGAAGTTGTGCCACCAATTCAGAACGCGAGTACTGGTTGCTCAA
This sequence comes from Cibotium barometz, assembly GCF_041138505.1. Taxonomy (NCBI): domain Eukaryota; kingdom Viridiplantae; phylum Streptophyta; class Polypodiopsida; order Cyatheales; family Cibotiaceae; genus Cibotium; species Cibotium barometz. The sequence continues at coordinate 59,513,149 of NC_141053.1, read as the reverse complement.
ATGCACGCTTTAATATTGAAGAGGCTTCATGTGCCAATCCAAATGATGGAGGACTTTTGAACGTCGATCAAGAGCAGATTAAGCCTACCAATGACACAAAGAAACAGCGTAAGCTGGTAAGAAGGCCATGGGAAAGCGGAGATCATAGATACAATACGAGTATTAGGCAACAAAAGGTCTATGATCAGCCTAATACTGGCTTTACGGGCGTTCATGGAATTTGGCATGCAGGGGAAAACGAGGTTCACGTTGAAAGAAAACAATCAGCCTTGAGAGATGTGGATGAACAAGGAATGGGAGATATGCTAGAGAAGAATGTTGGTGACCGCATTCCTGTGCATTCTATCTCTGCACAAGAGGATGGAAACAAAACGTGGCTTGCAACTGAGAAAACGCAAAAGAAACAAGTGCTACATTCAGTGTGTGGTACAAGTGAGCAGATCAAGGAGGACCCCAATTGGGAGCAAAGCCTTTCTAATGCACTAAAGGGGGTACATAGGAAACATTTGTCACTACCTTTGGATGGTGAAGGTGGGGAGGATAATCAGTTGGATGATAATACGGGACCGAGTTTACGCCATAGCTTGTCCGAGGATGATGCACGCTATGTTGCAGGTGGGGGCGAGAGGCAGAGAAAGCAAAAAGCATTGGATGCTATGAGTACTCTTGTTGGCATAATAAAGCAAGAGGAAGGCATGCATCAATGGAAGTACGCGGGCCATGAGGAGACGAGGGATGATCATCATCAAGTTGATCATGAAAGTGCAGAAGATAGCGAGCTAGATGATTTCTACTTTGAGCCAGTGAGAGCATCTTCTAATTCTCTCGATAACAAGAGAAGCAGCTATGAAGATGATCAGGCTAAGATAGAGAAGAGAAATTTTAGCAGCAGCAGCGATCCGGCACGGATCACTGCTAAATCCAGTTCAGGCAGCGAGGTCACCAAGGTACATGAGAATGGGAATGGTACCACCACTATTACTGCTACATCTGGCCAAGAAGTACTCATCAAAGGCGCCGCTAAATCTAGTAGCCAGGAACCCATGAAGAAGGCGGCACCTCCAAACTCCACCTTTCAATTGCAGTCCCCTTGCAGATCATCAGCATCGGCAAAGCCTATGCAGTGCTTCTGGCCCCCCTCTCCCGATGCCTTCTCCATCTTTGCTGGAGCTAACAAACGCAGCAGCAAAGCAGCAGCAGCTATAAATGGTCAGCAGATGGAAGTCCATTCACACAAGCTGCGGCCCTCCAATTACATGCTGCAAGAAGCCGAGCAGCCCATGCAGCAACATCCGCCGCAACAACAGCTCAACTGTATGATCAACATGAAGAGTAACAGCCTTCGCGCCGAACTCCTCAAAGCGAGAGAGCTCGAAAACGAGAAGCCAGCCAAAGCTTCATTCAAGTTCTCACCCCTCAGAAGAGCCACCTCTAGCTCAACATGATTATTGCAAATGCATGGTCCCATCTAGTACGACGTTGATTAATTGCCAACTTTCCACGAAAAGCGAGTGTGTCATGTAATTTGTTAGATTGAACGCAATTTATGTATTTTTTGTTCTCTTCGATCTAACAAATGTAAGGTTTCTGTGCAATCTACTTTGTGAGAGACACAGAGAGAGCGCGAGAGAGAGACGTAGTTCTATATGGTTTTCGCAGAGACTAATTCTCCAAGTTAAGAGAAGAGAGAGAGAGAGAGAGAGGGGGGGCGGAGGGCGGGCCCCGTGGGAAAGGGGTGTGTGACGTGTGGTGTGGGGAAATCAATCGTTGACATTTCACTGGCGCTTGAGAGTCTTCCCTATCCTCATGCCATAGTGACTCGTGAGCTTATGTTTTTTTGTTTGGCGTTGTCACTTTGATCGACGTGCCCTAATGCCACCCCACCACCTTATTAACCAACAGTAGCTTAGCATTGATATGGATTATCTATCCCTTTCATAATACAACTCTACGCCGCTACAAGGCCATAGCCAGTGAAAGGTAGGTTAGTCACGAAATAGTTAGAGACTAGTGCAAGTATAAATCGTGTTGATTGGGAAAAGATTGGATTCTCCTACCTATTGTTGCAGTAACCTCATTATATGACCTACCTCCTTTATCTCATTCATCTTCTTTTTCCTTGCTCTTCCTTCATCTCATTCATCTCTCATTCATCTTCTTTCTTCCTTGCTCTTCTCAACAAGCATAGTGCTCTCAATCACAAAGTATGTGTCTTTCAATCAAAATGTATGACATGTTTTCTTTATTCTTCTCCATTCCTCCTCTCCCATCCCTCTCTTTCTATTGATTTAATATTCTTTCTTGTGTGTTTGGTTGTGTGTTAAGGTAAAGACTCTTTAGGATATGATCTCTTTAGGTAAGATCCACCCCTAAACCCGATGCTCTTGTTTTATGGAATTATGTTTTTCATTATTCTGTGTTTAGGGCTTAGTTATGTACACATGTTTACCCAATGGTTTATGCATGAGCTCTTTACTTTATACTCTATGTGTAGAGTATATTGCTCTATTCCTTTGGTTAGGCATGTATATACACTACAAGAGGATGAGGGTAAAGCCACATCCACAACCGTGTTTCAACAAAGCAATTTTGGAGTTTTAAAATTCGCTTCCACACCTACGCTCGTAACTACGCAAAAAAGGCGAGGGAAAATGGACGGGACAGAAATAGATCAAATTTACTTCTCTCTCTCCCATTCTCCCCTCACCCCCCAAAAAAAAAACTAAAACACATTTATATTAAAAAAATACACATGTACAATTTATTATAAAAATCTTTTCATTCCAAAATACAAACATATAACGACAATGGTTGAGACATCAAGTTAAACAAGATTTTATATTATATTACGAATAAGTATATATGTACAAGTTCAAATTATTGTTTCAAAATAAAAAAGCAAACTAAGATAATCTTTGTAAGATTATGTAGATTATTCTCAAATTTGATCCTCCTCCTCCTCATCATTATCTGTATCCTCGAATTCCCCACCACCACCTTCACCTTTATCCTAGCCACTTTCATTCTCCTTAAAAAGGATACACATTTAGTTCTAAAACATGCTCATATAAAAATCTTCGAAGAAATTAAGTACATGTGATCGAAGATCAATTACTCACCGTCCAACACATAGTTGCACACTGGACTCTCTAGATGTCATTGTCGGGAACCACTCCCTCTTGTTTAAGCCACTCCCAAGTTTCCACTTCAATATGGCATCTTCAATAACTATTCTCCCATTCTCTTGGGTGTGTGACTAACTGTTCTCTCGTTCTTTTGGGAGTGCAACTAACTGTCATTTCTGACAATTTACAAACATGTAGCAATGCATAAAATTAAATGCATTAAAAACATGACACATATTTAGCAGTGTATAAGAAACCACATGTATAGTAACTTACAAATCTAGTGATCCAAGTCGCATTTCCTCCGGACCCATATTTTGGTGGGTGCCGTACTTCTCCAATTACAAATGGTGCACCACCTTTTGTTGTGGCATACTACTTGTCGTCCTTGATCACCTTCTTGCACTCTTTCACTGAGAACTGAGATGGCATGCCTCTTCCTTCCCCCATGTATCTCTTTATGTGTGACCTCATACTATTCCATATCTTTATTATGCGATCTTGTTAACCACTCTGGTTAACATTACCTTTTACGTGGCTACACCCTTTGTATTTTATCTTTTTGTAACCACACAATGCGCTCATTGTATAAGAGACACGTGGGATGACCGAGCTTATGGCTTGTGTAACTCCAGTCAATTGTAAATGGGTACAATAGATCTTGAGAAACTAGGAAGACTAGTTTGGGCCCCCAATTGTAAATGGGTGACCGGCAATTCACTTTGCTTTTTATTCCACATCTAGTCATATCTATTCCCATCATCCTTCATCCATTCTCATCCAATCACATCCAATTTGGGCCCCCAATTATAAAGGGGTGGCCGACAATTCACTTTGCTTTTTATTCCACATCCAGTCATATCTATTCTCATCATCCTTCATCCATTCTCATCCAATCACATCCAGTCATATCTATTCCCATCATCCTTCATCCATTCTCATCCAATCACATCCAGTCATATCTATTCCCATCATCCTTCATCCATTCTCATCCATTCTCATCCAATCACATCTTATTACATCTCATCAAATCTATCCACATCATCCATTCTCATCCAATCACATCATATTACATCTCATCCAATCACATCATATTACATCTCATCAAATCTATCCACATCACATCACATTCATCCACATCACATCTCATCACATCCATTTACATCTATTCGGATCCTCATCACATCACGTCACATCCATCCTCATCACATCTCATTCATTCATATCTACCCATATCCACATCACATCACATCACATCCATTCACATCACATCTCATCCATTCACATCTACCCTAATCCACATCACATCTCATCCATTCACATCTATCCAGGTCCACATCTCATCACATTCATCCACCTTACATCTCATCCATCCATTCACATTACATCACATCCATTTATATTCATTCTTCAGATCCATATCTCATCACATCACATCCATCCACATCACATCTCATCCATTCACATCTCATCACATCACATTCACATCCATTTACATCTCATCATATCACATTCACATCACATCACATCCATTCGCATCTACCCAGATCCACATCACATCCATTCACATCACCTCACATCCATTCACATCTACCCAGATCCACATCACATCCATTTATATCTCATCACACCCATTCACATCCATCACATTCATTGCATCCACATCACATCACATACATTCCATCCACATCTATCCATATCACATCACATTCATTCCATCCATATCACATCACATTCATTCCATCCACATCACATCACATTCACGTTCATCCATTCATTTACATTCACATCTAACCCCATCCATCCATTCACAGCTCATCACATTCATCCACATCCATTTATTCATTCACATTCACATCTATCCACATCCATCCATTCATTCACATACACATCTATCACATCACATCTAATTCACATCTCCTCACATTCACATCCACATCCATTTACATCACATCACACCCATTCACATATCATCACATCTCATCACTTTCACATCTCATCTAATCACATCGCATCCATTTACATCCCATCACATTCATTTACATTCATTCAACTCCACATCACATATTATCACATTCATTCTACTTTGATATCGATAGGACTTTTCTAAGTTTCTTCCAATTGCTTGGCCTTGTTAAAGGTACTTTTTCTTGATCCCATTGAATCTAGGTAACAGAGTGTTGTTGAAGGTTTAAAAAATGGAAAATAAACCTTATTAGAATTGAATAGTAAAAACTCAGAAAGAGCATTTACATATTGTATTTTCATTCCTTAAGCTTCATTAATGAAAACTAAATCTAAACTTCTGTTTAGTCATTGGATCCTCGATCCTCCCAGGGATTCCGGATTTTCTTTTCTGAATAAGAATTATCCAAGTTTTCTTGATGGATATTTTCATATTCTTTCACAAATTTCTCAAGTGAAATATATTCAATATTCTTCTTTTCAAGTAAAAGATTCATGGGATTTACAAAAATCAATTCTAGCCATATTCCCAATAAAGTTAATAATGCTCAAAATTTCACTTTTGATAAATACTCATAATTTGAATTATGCCAAAAGTTTCATCTCAAATATCAAGGGAATTTCTCTTTTTGCATAAAAATAAATTTACCAAAATTCCTCTTTTACCATTTAATTACCTCGATCTCAAATATCATCATGGGAATTCCTCTTTTTGTATAAAAATAAATTTACCAAAATTTTCTCTTTTACCATTTAATTACTTGGATCTCAAATATCATGGGAATTCCTCTTTTTGTATAAAAATAAATTTACCAAAAAGTACTCTTTTCTCATAATCAATTAATTATGCATAATTACAAAAAATTTATTTCTCATGAATATGATGAAAATCATTCTTTTTGCATAGGATGTCCAATCCTAGAATATGGTAGGAAGTCCTCTTTTAGCATTATGCATAAAAAAAAGATATGTATTATTTTCTGAAAATTTTACCATAGCTTTGCTACTATTAATGATAATTCTTAATTTTTTTCTAAAAGAAAAAAAAACTTGTAATGAAAATATGATAGTAGTTCCTCTTTTAGCTTAAAATCAAACTATGAATTTAAATCATAATTTTAACCATAAAATTAAACATAACTATGATTATCCCACTAGATTAAGCTAATTTTAACATTCCTCTTTTCCCAAACTGTTAGGATAATCCATTTCTCATTTAGAATGATTTAGAGTAGTTTTTAACTACTCATAAACAATCTAAAATAATTTACCATTATTTTAATAGTACAAAATCATGAAAATATCATTTTCTTAATCTCTAACTTATAAAACCTAAAGTTTAGCTTTGAATTAAGAGACTATCATTGAGAAGCTATCATTGAGAAGCATCCTTTGAGGGAGGCCACTAACCAAGCCCAACTTCTAGAATTTTCCAGGTTCAGTTTGACTCAATTTGGACCAATTTGGCTCCCTTCTCTATTTGGTTTGATCTAGGAGAGATGAGAGATAAAAATATCACAATTGTTTTGAATTAAAAACCCTTCCACACATGTGAAAGAGCTGCCTACCTCATGAGTCCCCCTCTCCTTACCAAGGTGTCAAAAATGCATTATTATTTCAAAATATCTCATTTTTTAGTAATATCTCATAATTTTTAACTAATAAATCTTGTACTCAGTCAACTCTTCATCTTATGTGAACATTTACTTGGGATTTTCTTTTATTCTTTGGATTTATCTCATCCCAACACTTGGATTAATCCAATTGGCCCATTGGAACCTTAATTGGACCATAATCCAAAAATTTCTGAAAATGTAGACCCTTAGGCTAAGGTCCCTTATACACATTTTCAATTAATTCCTAATGCACATTGGAAAGTTCATTTTGAACTTCTATTTCAGGGGAATCCATTTTAAACACTAGGAGGATTTTTATATACAAAGATATCTCAAATTTGGATTATCTCTCTCTAGATATTTTCTCTCTCTAGGCCAAAACAGGGTAAAACAAGATCTTTCTTCTATTTTAGAGAGGGGAATGATTATAAGAACAGAAGGGGATGTTCTTCTACCTTTACTCCTCAAAAGCTGGAGGGAGGAATCTTACATCCTACCCCACTTAAAAAATGCGAGATGTCCTCATCTCGCAGCTGGAGGATAAACTCTTTCACCTTAAGATCCAATTGATCTTGCGGTTTCTTATAGTCTAGTCAACCCACACAGAATTCCTAGATAAAGATCCCTTCTACAAGAAGAACATACAGAACTTATTATCAGAGAACAATTCATTCAGGACATACATAACATTCATATCCTTAACACAATAATGGTCCATCAGACTGGAAATTCCATTTTTGAACATTCCCCGCGCGGGAAATTTCAGTTATGCAAGTTCTCAATTTGTCATTCCTTAATTAGATCCACTGGATCAAAGGTCAGACATCAACAATATGTCAGCACAATCCACTAATCTCATAGTGATCTGCTGAAAGTTATAATCATCTTCTAGTTACTACCATCATCACTAGGATTCGCCCCATTCATCCTCATTGTGGCTTTGTTCAACTTATCTTCTTTCAACCAGAATTAAGAAATCATCATCTTTCAATTAGAATCCAAATCAATTCATTAGTTCTCAACCAGAATTCAGAAAATCATATCAACCAGCATTCGAGTTCATCCCCTGGATAGCATTTTTGCTTATAACTTCAAGGTCTTAGATTTACTCCTATATATTGTCAATAAAGAGTTGCAGATATACCCACGGTATATACGGGTAGTCATGGTCCTTGAAGCTATAAGGTAAATACCATCATATCTAGGCCTCAAGCAAGTCAGGGATTCCACACAATTGTGGTACTTCCATTTGAAGACCCAATTTCCAATTTATGAATCTTCATTTTGAATATCAATTTGTATGAATTTCATCACACAATTGCAATCTTTTACTGGTACTTCATAAATTTTCAACATTTCTTGCTTCTCAGTTGATCCACTTTAGCCAATTCGCTCTGATACCAGCTAAAAGATCCCTGCCCCCTCCGCGCAACAAAAACTTGGGTGCTAGCAATGGAAGTAGCACTTCCTACGCAGGGCAGAGTCTCTCACTCGGGGCCTCGCCCCCACGGATATCCGGACAAGAGACTAATCCCTCAGTTCTTCCAAAATCAAACCGAGAAAAACTTCCCTCGCCCACCAGCAGACATAGGCGATTCCCCCATGATATTTTATTCTAACGTAGTCAAGGTCATCACTAACCAAACTAATCTGACCGAACCCGTAAGTTTGGTCAGATCAAGGATAAGACTTGCACTTGGATTATAGAGTCCAACGCTTTTTTCCTCATCAAGAGGCACAGTTGTTAATTATTTTCCATGGGACAAGGGTTATCCGGGATTTACTTCAACTATCATAACATTAGGGAAAAAGGGAGCTCATTTTGGGGCCTTTTACGGTTTGGAAAAATAAGCTCTCAACCAATGAATAGAGGGCCAACGTAACGTTGGAAATTCACAAAAATAAGAGAAAATAGATAAAAGAAACAATATTTTATGTAGGTACAAGTGTGCTACATTAATGTGGAGATTGGTTTTTTATTCTCACAAGATCTTTGGACATGAAGATAGAATCTAGTCTGACATTTTCTCTGACAAGGGCCTTCCTGCTTCCACCTTTCTTTGAACTTTGAAATGTTGTGCTGCCTTTTCTTCGAAAGGTCTACCATTCTACACCACTGCCTCATTGTGGAGCAGCCTCTTCTTTTCCAAAACTGCTCCCTTGATCCTGTTTGGCTTAGAGTAAGATGTTTCTTGTCAACTATCTGTCTGCCCACTTTCTCTTTCTTGAAACTTCACTTTGTTATCTTGTTTACATTACTTTGCTGTGGTTACAAATTCACAAGGTCTCCATGGTGAATAAAAACTATGGTCGTTCTTGTGGAAGACGCTCTGTGGATGATAATGCTATGAAAGCAGAATTATACCACACATCCTTACCCCGTCGACCTGCTTCTTCTATTTCTTCGGTAGAGAATTCAAGTACAGTCAAAACGGAAGGAACTTGGGAAAGGTTTACTGTTCCGAAAGGAGCATGGGTGCTCATGCAACCTAGTAAAAGAAAGAGACCCCAGACAAAAAACATTTTCTTGGCATCATGGAAGGGAAGAGTACGCGATTTTAAAATCACCAGAGGGAAGATATCGGTGAAAGAAGTTTTGATTCAGCATGTGTACATGCATAAAGAACTTGTCTTGCGAGACTATCCAAATGATCTTCCGCAACACAGGCCTAATTGTATATTTTTCTATTGTGGTTTTGTTCTTTATGAGGTGTATGGATTTTTAAGACAAAGCTTTCTTTCTTTGCTTATTGACATTCTTGTGTTATTTTATTTCAGATTTATACCCTTCATCGTATGAGACATGGCAAAACATCGATTGTATTCTGGGATTTATAGATGTTTTGCATGGATCGATAGGAGAACAACAATACGGTCAATGTGCAACAGAGCTAGCTCAATCCGGTATATTTTTTACTGATCATTTTTATCAGTTGCTGGACAATGCAAACACACATGGTGTGTTAAGAAAAAAAGACCTTCCGGCATGGAATTCAGTGGATTGGCCTCTCCCACATTTTAGTGTTACAGAGGCATACAAGGCCAAGCTTTTCAAAGTACAGAAAGCTCTGAGGCCCAATATTGCCACAAGGATAATAAAAATTTCTTTATGCATGCCTCTCACAGTTTTTGTAGACTTGTTTAATACCTTTCCAGTGAAGGTTTCAAAAACAATGTTCACAGTTAAAGCAACAAGTATGGCATGCATGCCACAATTTTTGGATAAAGGTTGGGATAAGAAGACATGTAGTTCAGTGTTTTGTGAGGTTGTCCAACCTTCTATGCAACTGAAGTACATGGTTGCATCACAAAATTTTATTTTTTCTTTTTATTATAAGCGCAGTCGAATGCTAGGTACAAAACTAGTCCCAATGGATCAAGATGAAGATTCTTTTGGTGCAGAAAATAAACTTCTTGATATTGATGTTGAGAATGGTGATGTGCTAGTCAATATCTCATTAAGACAATGTTGCTCCCTAGCTCAATTGCGCAATGACATTTTATTTGAGACAGAAGGTTCTATTTCAAAGGACTTTTTATTTATCTACAACAATAAGAAGGTATACCATGTGACTTATCCTAGTCTCATTAAGCACTGCTATTAGTTTACTTTACCCTATTGTTTCATATTGCTTTTTTGCAGGTGCTCAAAAGAAGAGAGAGTTCAATAAAATGCAAAGACATTGAAAATTTGAAAATTGAGATAACACAGACTCCATAAACAAAGGTATTATATTCAATAATGTAAAATTCTGTACAAAAGTGTTTAATTATATATGTAGAACATATTCTTGACAACAATTTTCTATTTATCTACAGGTTGATCTAGAGGCTGCTCTACATGGTCCAAGCTCACCGTATCATCTTTATTTGGAGAATCTATTTTCTGCTGCTCCATCGTGTCGTGTACAGTCTCTTGGTGTTGCTCCATTGTCTCCTTTACTGCCCCTGGAGCATCTGTTTGCTGCTGCTCCATCATCTCCTCAATAACATTAGCAGCAGCAGGTCCTTGTTCTTGTGGCTTCTCCTCATCAGCACTAGGTCCTTGTTCCTGTGGCACCACGTCTGCATCATCTGTGTCATCAAGGTGTATGACACCTTCTCGGACTTTAGAGCTCTCACGCAACTCGACACTAGTAGCTGGTACAATAGGTTTGGGGGAGGCATACTTCAAAAACTTCCAAATTATATCAGCTCTGAAACTATACACATAGTTCGAGCTGAAGCTATCTTCTCTCATCTGCAATGAGATATGATGATTTAGAACACTTTGTACCAATATCAAATTTTTTGAAGCTAAATGAAAATTATTTTTTCTTACAAGCTCTGGTTGTCCTATCTCAAAATAGCTTGAAAGTATATATTTGGCACTAATCAGCACTCTCCAGCCCCAGCTACTTGAATCATCTTGTTGTGGTGTCTGGATAGTTGGAAAGATATGTTAGAAACTGTTAATATCTGAACAAAATAAAATTATTCAATAAGTTCAAAGGCATAGCATGAAATAGACATCAGTAGAGGGAACAACTTTCTACCTCTAAATCTATTGGCTCTATTGAATCCAAAAGATTGACATTAGGAGGATAGTGATCCAATGCATCTAGAAGTCTTCTAATACAACTACAATACATATAATTCAGTTAGTGTGCATTAAATCCAAATAATGAAGTTTAAAGTTAAAAATAGCACACAAACCACTTACAATTCCACCTCTCTGTGTGTGTTTCTAAGAGAGTTGAATAAAAAGCATTGCTTCTGCTAGATGTCAATAGAAGCAAAGCTCCAGTGGTCATTGCATAAGGAAAAAAGCATTAAGAAATCAAAGGCTACAAGAGTACTCAATCTTGAAGAAAAATCCCAAAAGAAGCAGCCACCCACATACTTGTTATGGTATGGAAGTAGCAAAATATAAACATGATCAAAATCACAGTGTCTGAACCAATTGGAAATATCCATGGGAGTTTCCTTTGGATCTCTTAACTTGAAGGAAATTGCAGGATCAATAATATGAACTGTATGCTATACAGCATGGTTCAGCCAGCTTCTCATCATGCTACATTGGACAAAACAATAATTAAGGTAAGGTGTAAGGGAGGAGGTACAATAAGGATTGTTTTGCAAACAAATGTAAAATAAAAGACACTTACTAGAGCATTGCAAGAATGATAGTATCTGAGCAATACTCATTCTTATGAGCCAATGCTGCCAAGCATGCTTTTGTCAAGTCAAAATTATTCTCTGAAAAATCATCCTCAATATGGACAACTATGTTAGGGCCCAGCTCCTGCAACCTTCTCTGTATATGTAGCTCCATCTGTACAGTCTCCACACCTATAGCAGATTTGGATTCTTCTATTTGCTGCTTCAGTGACTCCTCATAAGCAGCTTTCCCTCTGGTGCTCTTTGTGTGGGTCACTTCAACAACGTTCACCTTGTCTGCCTTCAATTTCCTTGTAGGTGGAATTAATAATATGTCTCTCATTTTTATGTCCTGCCATTCCACAGGATGGACCAGCTTGTCATACCTCCATCTAACTCTGGACAATGTGTTGAAGTCCTTGGACATCAGAGTTACCCTGTGAGCATGGGCTGCTAGCATTGCATCTTCAAAATACTTCAAGTAATCCTCTGCCATTTCCTGTAAGGAAAGAATGGAGTCCTGTTCCATCTGAAACCAAGGTGCTAGCTATCACAAATTTCTCTCACTAGCCTCTGAAAAGGTGCCTTGGGGATTGCAAAGCCTATAGCTTTTTGTTGTTTCCTGATCTCCTTTAGCACACCTGCAGAATGTTTAACCTCTTGGACTTTTGCTGTAGTATGCTCATTGGCTTCCCCTTCCTGCCATCTGCAACTCTTCCCTTTGGAGGCACACTAGATTCCTTGATATCAGCCCCAGCTGTCTGCTGTGCAAGCCCTGGCCCCTTGCTAGACCTCCTTGCAGTTGCCTTGGTTCTTGCCATCACTCTGAAAAGGTGCATACAAAGCAATGGAAAAAGATTACAACCATGGAGAACATGGAATGATAAAAGAAGGTAATGACAAATTGGATAAAGCAAAATTGAACAATTTGTAACAAAACGCGATTATGATAATTTGAAATTTCTAACAGCTCATCATTGCGTTTTTCTGCAAATACTTGAAACAACATGCTATTGCATTCCTACAGTGAATTCTTTGTCTTTTCAACAATAAACAATATGTATTGAGCTTATGCAAGAAGTATGCAGCCTTGAATAGCCTAGAAAGTGACAAAATCACAATGAAATGGGTGGATGAAGAAAAATTTTCAAATTTGTAACAAAATGCGATTTGGGCTGTTTGAGATTTCTAAAGCCCTCTCCTCGCGTTTTACTGCAAATTCTTGAGGCAGCATACTTGAACATGCCTTTAGTCATTTCAGTGTGTATACAGCTTGGTGCAACATGGATTGAGCCTATAGACAGCAAGAAGTGATCAAGCTCTCACTCAACAAGCCCAAATAAAAAGTCTTCCTGCTTCTACATGCAGTGGAAAAAATCTAAGAAATGCATATAATATTTATCATAATATCTAACCTACATCACATCAATCAGTACCTTACCCTAATATACTATTAAACAAGAAGAGAAGGAAATAGATTGTCTTACTGACCTGGAAGCTATCTGCAGGTGTGCTGTGCTGATGATGAGTATCCTGTGCTGGGGATGAACCTCTGCTCTGCTGGTCTGGATGCTGATGGTGTAGAGTAGGAAGATAGAGATCCAAGAGAGCTGAGTTAGGAGAGTAGATTATTGCAAAATACAAATAAAGGAGCTATTAAATACCACACGTGTGAAATATAGTCGTTTTTAACACGTGTGAAATATAGTCGTTTTTTAACACGTGTGGGTTCCACCCAGATCTTTTGGAATTTGAAATTTGACACATGTGAAAGTCACTTTTTGCCTTGGAAATTGTGCCAATCATGATTTCATAATTAGATCCATTAACACTTTTCCCTCCCCGTCTTCCATCCCTGCCAGCACCCTCCCATCATCCTTTTCTTTCCCACTCTGATCACTTCCTACCCAACACACTCCATCCACTCTGCAACCTGTTTGAAGACTACTACCACTGCCAGACCTCCAGGTTACCAGTGCTGCAGCTCAAGTTTGGAAGAGAGCAAGAGAATCACCAGGGCAACTCCAACAGTATGGAAGAGGAAAAGAAAGGTCAGAGATCTATAACCTTTCCAATGTTTTCTGATATATATTTCTTCCATCTATAGAATTCTTGAATCTCAGTGCCTAGGAATCTGGTAGATCACCCTAGGATTTGATTAGAGATGGATATGAATAGGACTTAGAATTTTGCAACAAAATGCGAGGAGAGTGCTTTACATTTTCCAAATACTCCAAATCGTGTTTTCCTACAAATTCTGATATTAGTTTCAGTTTTTATTTCTTCCTCTTTTTTTTGCTCTCTTTTGCCCTGGGGAATTCCTCCTAGTACCATTTCCTGTCCTGAACAATGTGAGATGTCCCTAGCATTTGATTGGAGATGGATGTCAATAGAAATTTACAATTTGCAACAAAATGCGAGGAGAGCACTTGACATTTTTCAAATGGTTCTGCATCGCGTTTTGTTGCAAATTCTTGTGTCCCTTTTGGTTTTCACTGTTTCCTCATTGTTTTGCTTTCTATGTCCCTGGGGATTTCTTTCTTGATGATGAGAAAGTTTTTGCTTTGGAACAGTTGATTCTCAGGCCCCTCCTTTCAAGAGGAAGCTGGACTTTTCTGCTGCTATACTCAGACCACAGCAATCACCAGGTGATTCATGTGTGCTCATGAAGAGAGTTGTTTGGTGATATCCTATACATTATCTGATTGCATATGTCAGCATATAGAGTTCATGTTATATAAATTTTTGTTCAGGCAAAAGCAAGAGACTAGAGCAGAAAGGTGAGTCTTCCCTTTCAAAACAAAGGAAACCAGAAGAGGACAAATCTCCAGATTTGCTCCTATTTGACTTTCTTCACTAGTGCAAAGCTTAGAGGAACTTCCACATATACCACAGTATTTTCAACAGGGAGTTCACTATGAGCTCTGTTTTGGAGCATCACAGAGATTTTCTTTCAGACCATTGGGATACCTTCAAACAACTGACAGAGGCAGGAAGGATTGTGGAAGGTGAAAAGGTTTTTGTGCATTTAAATCATATTGTCTCCATTGACAGGCTGAGGTACCATGTGAATAGAAGGTTTGATAGCCTGCCTGAGGAATATAAATTCAGCTGTAACTTGCACACCAGAAAGTGTGAGTGCTTGAGGAAAACATGGCATTCCTTATGTACATTGTCTTCCAACAGCAATCTCTAGAAGAGCAAGGGCAGGAGGCTGAAGAAGAAGATATATCTGTAGCAGAGGTAAAAGAGGATATTCCTGTGGCAACAGATATGGCAGAGGAGGAAGAAGATATCAACCTCGAGAATGAGGGGCTGCGAGTGGCTGCTCTTGACCTTGTTCAACTGAGGACTGAAACTCTTAGGGCAGCACAGCCAGTTGAAGATTTTGATGTTCAGAGCAGCAACTATGCAGTGCCCATGCTCCCAGATGTCTTGATTGGTGGTAAAGAGTATGTTTTCCTCCATGATATAGAGTGTATGTTCAATTTGAGGGAGGACTATGCCATTTCCCTTATTGCCCAGGCTTCAAGGCTTGACAAGGAGGTTGGCATAGAGGATGACCATTCATTGCTAGCTTTGGAAACAACTTTTGATCCTGCAGAGGCCCTTACTATTTGTTTCAAAGAGGCTGAAAATTTCTAAGAGCCAGATGAAGCTGCCTTCCAGCTCACCCAGGAAGCTATGAATCTCTCAGCACTTCATAAGGAAAAGCTTAAAGAAGAGGCTGGACTGGAGGGGAGAGGAATAAATCTTTGGAAAGATGAACTTCTTGTTGCTGATGAAAATGAGAAGGTATGATATTATTACTTCAAATCAAATACTTTATCTTGTGTTTAAATGTTTTGTAGTTATGTATTATTGTCTCACTTCAATCTTTTGATACATGGCAGCTACAAATTGAGGATGACACATTCCTCCAGAGAACAAGTGGAAGCAGGCCGTCTGGGTTTGGCAAAATGTCAAGCCTAGCTCATTATATTCATGATCTAGGCAGTGCTAAGATCTTGATTTACCATAGGCAGTTGAGCAACAATGGAGAAGCCATTGTTTACTTCTTTAAATGTTTGTCTAGGGTTTTAGGTGGACATGATCTTCCATGGCAAAACGAAAAGATCATTTTAATAGAGAGGTTGTCTGCCATAGATATATTTGGGGATTATGTGAATAAGCAGGCCTCTAGGGCCTCTTACTTTTTGTCTTACACTTCTTATGCATTAGCATGTGGTGTTAGGAGCCCAAATGTCTAGAGGGCTATGGAAAACACAAGCTCATAAGGTTTCGAGAGCCACCCATGATTGCATCAGGCCACACAATCCAAGAAGAAGAACATGTGGAGATAGCTGAAGACAAGGATACCCCTCTCAGACAAGCAACAGAGGTAAGCATTGATAAACAGAAAGTCGACATCAAGCTAATAAGGAAGAAAAAGAGTCCAATCAAGTTCAAAAAGAGAGTTCCGACTCGCAGGACTTGGGAGTAATAGGATTTAGTCATCAAATATAGCACAAACATTATGTTGAAGTTGAACTGATTTGTACAAAGTCTTTGATCCTCATCAGTTCCTTGTTCGTACGGACGATCAGTACCCTTTTACATTTGTCCCATCACCGTACGACACTTCAGTACTCTTCCCACACTCAGTAGCTTCTAAAAGCGTTTGACACTCAGTACTTTATTGGTAAGGATCAATAGTGTGTCTAGCATAATTAAGTAGTATTGATTGAATTTTTTGTGTGTTAATATATGGATGTATTGATGCTTGTTAATATAGATCACATGTTTCACAAAAGAAATACTTTTGATGGAGTCTCAAAACATATAGGCATAACACCAAGAGTCACTTGTTCCACAGAATAAAAATCTATTGATTGAGTTTGAAAACATGTGGACATAATACCAATAAGTTACAAACTGCTATTCATGTTTACTTGTTCATTTATGGTTTCTAAATATCTTCGAATCCCTCCATTGTCTATGTCTCTCTGCTGCCATTGAATTGTCCAAAGTTTGTCTTCGTCTTTGCTTTTGGGCTAGAATAAAAGCAAGCTTGACTTTGGAACTAGCAAATTTTCTTTTAGCATGCAGCCTTTGTAGAATGCCTCAGTAAAACCATTGGAAGACTTCCTTCAGACTATTTGCCTTTTGACTCCCTCCATAGTGTTGTGTGTGTCTGAAAAATGCATTACGTGCCATGTAGTGAGACTTCTCCATGCCTTGGGTAGACCAAATTGCTAGGCATCCATACTTTTTGACAAAATAGGGAAGGTGGTTGTAGATGATATGCTGTTTTCACAAAGACATAAGAATGCATAGTAAGTTATAAAAGAAAAGAGGATCACACTTAAGTAAAAGAAGAAGACATCACTTTACCATGTAGTGAGTTATATTGCAGGCTGTCCATGTGTCTTTCATTGACTTCCCAAAATGTTTAATTGCCTCTTCAAAGTTCTTGTAATCACTCTTTGTCCATGTTACATTGTCACAGAACATGAAGAGTTGATCGAGAGACCTCCACACCTCTGCCTTCACATTTCGTGCTTCCCCATCTGCCTCATGATCTTTCACGGCATTATGGACTTGCTTCCACAATCCATAACTAATCCTTGAAACTGTTCTACCTTGCCTTACTTGCTTATTACTGTGTTTGGGTGGAGACAAGAATCTTCTTGCCTTAACACCACCAATAGAGGGCTTGATTGGTACCTCCTTGCCATTGGTAGACTTTTTAAAATCCTTTGTGATATGAACATCACCTCCATGCAGACCTATATCGGATAACACTTTTTCCAATGCATGAAGAGCATCCTTTCTATTTCTTTCGGGACGGAGTTTCCAAGCAAATCCAATATACAAAAATACCAATTTCTCAATAATTCGACATAGAGCATGCAATGTGCATATGTGAACATTACATAGTGGAATGTCAAGAATGGCCTTGAAGTCAGGGTCAACTTTATCTCTATTAGGTGCTCTCTTCCACCATTTGGAATCCATTACTTGAGCTGATTCTTTGCAGTAAAGACAAGGAGACTTTGAGTTACCTCCTTTACTAACATTATACATGCACTTAAGTGTTTTAAGATCCCCCGCCATGTGCCACTCTACTTGAAAATCACCTTTTCCTGCAACATGGAGATTCTCTCCTTGCACTTGTCTGTTAATTATTCTTGGTATTTCCGTGTGGTGAAACACCCAATCTAGTGTTTCATGGTCTTCTGTCTTTACTTGTGATTATACAAAACAAAAGTCTTACTATAAAAGATTTGAAAACATTGACTAAAATCAAGTACGAAATAAAAAATGATCATACCTAGAACGAGCAACCACCATATGTGTTTCTCCGACTGCACACTAAAATACTTCAAACTCGCTTCATTCAATGATGTATCAAGTGCTCCATTCATCAATGTGATAGTAATCCTTTCCATTTTCTTTTCCTTTACAACCTCACACTCATCCAGTTTGATAACAAATTTCAAAATGCCTTTGCACTCTTCAAATGTTATTCCATAAAACTCGACCATTCTTCTTTGAAGTTGTTGTAGATCTACAAATATATTGTTCCAAGGGTCATACACAGTGGTTCCTTTAGCACCATGAAATATCTCTTCAATATGGATATATGGTCCAATAAACTCATCTATACTTTCATTCAAATGACCTCTTATCTTCCACACTGTTTGCTGGATTTGGCAGTAAAACTCGTTTAATCCTTTGATCTCTCAAAGTTGAGGATATCGCATGGAAAATCGAACTATATCCCTTCCTGCTAACTCCACTAACATCAAGAGCCTCTTGGATTGTAGTACCATCAACTTGATTATTGGATATAAAGTCCTCTACAACATTGCGTTTGATTGTTTTGTATTTTTTTTCTTCAATCAAACCTTTTGCTACACCACAAGAAAGCAATCCTTTCATTTGTTTAACTGGAAGAAGGTTGGGATCCATATTTTCTTTTGCAAGCTCCAATAGTTTCCTATAGTAACAACACAATATGCCTATATTATTCAACACTTCCAATCCTGTTTTGCGTTAATGGACAAAATAGATATAGTCATTTGAGAGCATTTTTGAGTATAAAAAATAAAAAATTACAAACTAACCTTGCTCCCTGAATTCTTCGCTTGCATCCACCAGTCCCAGCCTTCAAATTTGCAATGTTTTAATCTTCCTGCTTCGTTGTCTGTCTCCAAGCACGGTTCTCTTTCTTCTTGATCTTGTCAACTCTTTTTTGTCTCGGGTACCAGGGAAAAGAGTTCCTAGGCCCCCTAGCTGGCGCTTCAAGCAAACTTCAAGATAGTCACACCACTTACACACCCAATATGAAATTGCCTGTTTCACAGACACACCCAATATGAAATTGCCTGTTTCACAGACACACCCAATATGAAATTTCCTGTTTCACACAGACACACCCAATATGAAATTGCCTGTTTCACAGATTCAGCTGTTTCACAGATTCAACTGTCTTTAAAACAATCTTTTAATGAAACCATAGTATCACTGATCATGATCCTCTAAAATATCTAGCTTGAATTCTAAATCCTCCAAAATATCTAGCTTGAATTCTAATTTCCAATCATTCCTTCATCGGTGTACCTATGGCATCATTGGCAAACCAGAATGCTCACCACCTGTTCACTCAAGGGCCTTTTCAATAGTTCCTAGCTCATAGTACCGGGGAATATAATCACATAAGAAAATCCAGATGGATTCTATGTTGAAGATTAGCAAGATCAACCAACAGATCCATATAAAAGAGCCATGGACTCATCCATTGACGACCAGCAAGGCCAATCAACCAGATCCATGCCCGAGTTCAGAAAACAACTCTAACTCCTTGTTCCATTTTCTTCCTCGACGCACGCGTGGGTATCTTCGGCGACCCCAGAGCCCGAGCACTGTATGGTCAGCATCCTCTAGGCTCCTTCGCAGGTCACCTAGCGCTTCACTCATACGCTGCTTCCTTGGTCCCTCATCCACCGTATTGGAAGCTCACCATTTAAATCAAACCAAGGCTGGTCAAGACCTCGGCCGACCTTGCTACACGAGACGTCCTCCATTGAGTCTCCGTCAGCAGCAGCTGTTGCAACTTTATCACTTAGGTCTCTATGACCTCATTCACAAGATGGTCAAAATGCTTCCCCAACATTCTTGACATAAAACAGTCATTTAGAAACAGGTCATAAATACAGTTTCTAACGAACTCTCATCTTTCCACATTCTTCCACATCATTTCTCGTTATTCCACATTCTTCTAAATCAATTCACTTTGCTTATTCCACATCCAGTCATATCTATTCCCATCATCCTTCATCCATTCTCATCCAATCACATCATATTACATCTCATCAAATCTATCCACATCACATCACATTCATCCACATCACATCCATTTACATCTATTCGGATCCTCATCACATCTCATCCATTCACATCCACCCATATCCACATCACATCACATCCATTCACATCTATCCCGATCCACATCACATCACATCACATCTACCTAGATCCACATCACATCTATCCACATCACATCTATCCACGTCCACATCTCATCACATTCATCCACCTTACATCTCATCCATCCATTCACATTACATCACATCCATTTATATTCATTCAGATCCATATCTCATCACATCACATCCATCCACATCACATCTCATCCATTCACATCTCATCACATCACATCACATCCATCCACATCACATCTCATCACAGCATATTCACATCCATTTACATCTCATTATATCACATTCACATCACATCACATCCATTCGCATCAACCTAGATCCACATCACATCCATTCACATCACCTCACATCCATTCACATCTACCCAGATCCACATCACATCCATTCATATCTCATCACATCCATTCACATCCATCACACCCATTCACATCCACCAAACCCATTCACATCCCATCACACCCATTCACATCCATCACATTCCTTGCATCCACATCACATCACATACATTCCATCCACATCTATCCATATCACATCACATTCACGTCCATCCATTCATTTACATTCACATTTAACCCCATCCATCCATTCACATCTCATCACATTCATCCACATCCATTCATTCATTCACATTCACATCTATCCAAATCCATCCATTCATTCACATGCACATCTATCACATCACATCTAATTCACATCTCATCACATTCACATCTACATCCATTTACATCTCATCACATTTACATCTCATCCACATCTCCTCACATCACATCCACATCCATTTACATCACATCACACCCATTCACATATCATCACATCTCATTCACATCTCATAACTTTCACATCTCATCTAATCACATCGCATCCATTTACATCCCATCACATTCATTCAGCTCCACATCACATCTTATCACATCCACTTTTAGCACCATTTTCTACTTTCGATATACCGATAGGACTTTTCTAAGTTTCTGCCAATTGCTTGGCCTTGTTAAAGGTACTTTTTCTTGATCCCATTGAATCTACGTAACAAAGTGTTGTTGAAGGTTTTAAAAAGGAAAAATAAACCTTATCAGAATTGAATAGTAAAGACTCAGAAAGAGTATTTACATATTGTATTTTCATTCCTTAAGCTTCATTAATGAGAACTAAATCTAAACTTCCGTTTACTCATTGGATCCTCGATCCTCCCGGGGATTCCAGATACTATTTTCTGAATAAGAATTATCCAAGTTTTCTTGATGGATATTTTCATATTCTTTCTCAAATTTCTCAAGTAAAATATATTCAATATTCTTCTTTTCGAGTAAAACATTCATGGGATTTACAAAAATCAATTCTACCCATATTCCCAATAAAGTTAATAATGCTCAAAATTTCACTTTTGATAAATACTCATAATTTGAATTATGCCAAAAGTTCCATCTCAAATATCATGGGAATTCCTCTTTTTGCATAAAAATAAATTTACCAAAATTCCTCTTTTACCATTTAATTCCCTGGATCTCAAATATCATGGAAATTTCCCTTTTTATATAAAAATAAATTTACCAAAAATTCCTCTTTTACCATTTAATTACTTGGATCTCAAATATCATGGGAATTCCTCTTTTTGTATAAAAATAAATTTACCAAAAATTACTCTTTTCTCATAATCAATTAATTATGCATAATTACAAAAAAATTTATTTCTCATAAATATGAAGAAAATCATTCTTTTTGCATAGGATGTCCAATCTAGAATATGGTAGGAAGTCCTCTTTTAGCATTATGCATAAAAATAAGATATGTATTATGTTCTGAAAATTTTACCATAGCTTCGTTTACTATTAATGATAATTATCAAATTTTTTCTAAAAGAAAAAAAAACTTGTAACGAAAATATGATAGTAGTTCCTCTTTTAGCTTAAAATCAAACTATGAATTTAAATCATAATTTTAACCATAAAACTAAACATAACTATGATTATCCCACTAGATTAAGCTAATTTTAACATTCCTCTTTTCCCAAATTGTTAGGATAATCCTTTTGTCATTTAGAATGATTTAGAGTAGTTTTTAACTACTCATAAACAATCTAAAATAATTTACCATTATTTTAATAGTACAAAATCATGAAAATATCATTTTCTTAATCTCTAACTTATCAAACCTAGAGTTTAGCTTTGAATTAAGAGACTATCATTGAGGAGCATCCTTTTTCAAGGGATTTAGCCATAAAGATGGCTATTCTTTTAGAGAGAGAGATTTATTTAAAGAAAGCATTACGAATAAGCATAAAGATTAACTTTCTCTTAGTTAAACATTAAGACTTTAAGGGAAAGCTTGATTTGAATTAAAACAATCATTTTGAAAGCTTCTCAAGCTTGAGAGGGCTTGAGAAGAAGAAAGTCATTGAGATAATTTGGAAAAAACCATAAAATTTAATTTTACCTCCAAGTTTGGCTTGATTCTCTAATTGCATCAGTGAAGCCCCCGACAAATCAATTGGTCCACCAAGATGAGAAGAGCAACTCCAAGAGTTGTTGTAGAGAGAGAGAGCTCCAAGCTCCCAAAAGAGAGAGGAAAATTTGAGGGATAATAGAAAATATGATTATTTTAATATAATACTAGCATGGTATAGCTCCAATAATCAATTACAAATGACTAAGGGTCTATTTATAGGTGAGGGAGGCCACTAACCAAGTCCAACTAGGTTCTAGAATTTTCCAGGTTCAGTTTGATGCAATTTGGACAAGATTTGGACTAGTTTGGCTCCCTTTTTTATTTGGTTTGATCCAGGAGAGAGGAGAGATAAAAATATCATAATTTTTTTGAATTAAAAACCCTTCCACATATGTGAAATAGGCGCCTACCTCAAGAGTCCCTCTTTCCTTACCAAGGTGTCAAAACTACATCATTATTTCAAAATATCTCATTTTTTTTTAGTAATATCTCATAATTTTTAACTAATAAACATTGTACTTAGTCAACTCTTCATCTTATGTGAACATTTACTCATTTTTGTGTATTTTCTTTTATTCTTTGGATTTATCTCATCCCAACACTTGGATTAATCCAATTGGCCCATTGGAACATCTTAATTGGACCATAATCCAAAAATTTCTAAAAATGTAGACCCTTAGGCTAAGGTCCCTTATACACATTTTCAATTAATTCCTAATGCACATTGGAAAGCTTATTTTGAACTTCTGTTTCAGAGGAATCTATTTTAGACACTAGGAGGATTTTTATATCCAAAGATATCTATATTTTGGATTATCTCTCTCTAGATATTTTCTCTCTCTAAGCCAAAACAGGGTAAAACAAGATCTTTCTTCTATTTCAGAGAGGGGAATGATTATAATAACAGAAGGTGAGGTTCTTATACCTTTACTCCTCAAAAGCTGGAGGAAGGAATCTTATAGCCTGTCTATTATCTATAGTGCACACTACTACAGTGGACATTGCACCGTTCATCGGAGAACATAGCGGCTGTTGGCACTGCCAACGAGCACCGGCAATAACCCACCAAGCATAAGGTACACCAAATACAACTAGCACCACCAATAAGCACTGGTAACAACAACCCCGGCAACCAAGCGATGGACGACAAACCAGGACGAATCCAGCTCAGGCGGACGGACAGGCACTGGGCGCATTGGGACCGAATACTCCACACCTCCCCACCTTCCCACCACTCAAGCATGGATGTCTCATAAGAGACATAGGTAAAGCCCATTCTTTTATCCCCCTTTATACCCTTTTCTCCCCCTTTTCCCAGCACCATGTGGGATTATCCAGTGCCTATGTGGCAACCCGTGATGAATCCATGAGGGAAAGAAGAAGGAGAGCAAAAGGAGAAGAAAGAGAAGAGAAGAAGAAGAAGAGAGAAGAAGAAAGAGAAGGAGAGAGAGAAGAGAAGAGGGAAAAAGAAGAAGAAGGAGAGAGAGAAGAGAAGAGGGACAAAGAAGAAGGAGAGAAAACAAGTAGAAAAAAAAGAAAAAAAGAGAGAAGAAGAAGATAAAGTATCAATATATATATATATATATATATATATATATCTTTTGAAAGGGTATATATTTTTTTCCAATGTTTGTTTTTGCTCCATCCTTGATTTCTACTACCAAGCATCTACACCCATGGATTTTGATGATGGCACTCAACCACCAACCATTTTGAATGTGTCACCTCTTCCTGCTCCTACTTTGGAGGAGCGCATTCTTCTACTCGAGATGCAACTTGAAGAACAACACAAACGCCCATGCGTTCATGAGGAATCTCCTGATGTCATGTCTCCCAAAGATGATCTCTTGAGCAAGATTCTCAAATTTGTTCTTGACTCGCACAATGGACTCACAAAGGACTCCAAGATTAGCTGTCACACGCATTCACGTTCTGCAAATTTGTCGTCTAGTTCTTTCTTCATTGACTCAATTTAATGATTATTTTGCTGGTGAATGATTTTTTGAGGAAGGTAAAATAAAGTGTGCTACTAATCATTTGAGTGATCGAGCTTCTTTGTGGTACAATGCACTTCGCATGGGTCCTACCAAGCCTCTTGCTTGGGATCAATTCCAAGACAAATTCAAGTCTGCTTTCCTTCCTCACAATTCCACCTTAACACTCATCGAGCATGGAATCTTCTCCGCATGACAAATCGTGATACAGTTTCTCAATACACAGAGAGATTTTGGAACCACTTCTTATGCTTTGTATGCTCGAGGATGTCCCTGAAGAGTCACTCCAACAAAAGTATGAAGATGGTCTTGAGATAACTATTCAAGCAGATGTGAACATGTTCAAACCAACTTCTCTTGATGATGTAATCTCTCTTGCTCATGATTCCGAGCACAAGAAAGATTTACCTCGTTAATCTTATAATGGTCAATATACTTCTCCACCCAATCGACAATATTCTTTCGTGGTGGGGAATCAAAGTTTCAGATCTTCTTTTCGACGCCCTCAATTTTATCAAGATCCTTCATCACAACAACGGCGTCCATGAAATGGTAATAATGGTAATGGTAGTAATAATGCACACACTTTTTCCAATTCAAATGTAAAGAACAATTTTAATACTACACCAACCCAAGCAAAGTACACCCTAAATCCAATTCTAGTCACAATAGTAATGCACGCACCCCTTGCCCTACCCAACCTTGTCAGGGCAATAATGTGCCTATATGCTTCAAGTGTCATCGAGTGGGACATCGAGCTGACAAGTGTACCTTTTGTCCTACTCAAGTGGCACAACTTCACAATATCGAGAAGACGACACATATTATGATGGTGATGGTGATATGGCCCCAGATTGGACAGAAGAACAACTCAACAATGAAGAAGGGGGTATATAAAGCGAATTGACAAGTAATTCAATCACCCCTCACTCTTTGCTTCGTATGAAAGGATCTATTAATGGCAATGATATCACTATTTTGCATGATGATGGTAGTACGCATGATTTTATTTCTGAAAAGACAATTCGTAGGTTGCGTTTGGAGACTCATCCTTCGTGTTATAAGGATAAATATGCATTTAAAGGCACACGCTATACGGGCACTCGTGAAGTACGTGACCTTGAGATACGGGCACTCGTGAAGTACGTGACCTTGAGATACAAATTGGACCTTAAAAGGAAAAAAAAATCTCATTGCACCTTTGCATTCTAGTGACATCAGGCTTGGCATGCCATTTAGACATGAATTTAATCCACATATTTATTATTCCATGCATACTATGGATTTCACACATAATGGTACTCTCATACAATTAGTTGGCGATCATTCTCTTGAGATGTATCCATTATTATCCCATACCCAAGCTAAATGCGCACTTTGGAAACAATCACATGCATACATGATTTTAGTTAATGAAGTGCAAGCATATGAAAATAATCTCACTCCCTCTCAGCAAGCATTCATGGCTCAAATGTTGCAGGATTGTTTTGTAGATGATTTACCTCCTACCTTACCTCTTTAATGTCCTAAAGACCATACTATAGAGATTATTCCGGGTAGCCAACCACCTCATAGAGATCCTTATCGTACAAATCCTCTTCAACAAAGAAATAGAACGCCAAATTAGAGAATTATTAGACAAGAAACTTATTCGACCTAATAGTTCTCCTTTTGGTGCACCTGTTTTTCATGTTGAAAAAAAAATAAGACTTACTGCATGTGTATTGATTATAGAGCTCTCAATAAGGTCACAATTAAGAATAGATATCCCATCCCTCGTGTTGATGATTTACTAGACAAGCTTAAAGGTGCATCTATCTTCAGTAAAATTGATTTAAAATTTGGATATCATTAATTTTGAATGACTAGTGCTGATATTTATTAAATTGCTTTTCATACTCAAACTGGTCATTATGAATTTTTGGTTATGCCTTTCGCTCTAACCAATGCACCTGCTACTTTTACACGCATGATGAATCACATATTTCTTGACCATCAGAATTACGTCATTGTTTTCTTTGATGATTTGCTTGTCTTTAGTAAGAATCATGCAGAACATGAAGATCATCTTGCATTAGTGTTTAATCTTCTTAAAGAAAATCAACTTTATGCTAATCCAGACAAAAGTCTCTTTTTCCAAGATGAAGTTGAGTACTTAGGCCACATTATTTCAGGTGAAGGTATCAAAGTTGATCCAAAAAAGGTAAAAGTAATTAAGACTTGGCCTACACAAACATGTGTTAAAGAAGTTAGATCTTTTCTTGGTTTGGCTAGTTTTTATAGGAAGTTTGTTCGTAATTTCTCATTGATAGCACTTCCTTTGACAATGTTGCTTAAGCAAGGTCTAGTTTTTTGATGGGGTGAAAGCCAACAAAAATCATTTGACAGACTAAAGTATTTGTTGACTCATGCCCCTATCCTCCAACTTCCAGACTTTACTCGACCATTCTTCCTAGTAGTCACTGATGCTAGTGGCTCAGGAATTGGTGTAGTCCTCATGCAAGATGGACACCCTTTGGCTTATGAGAGTAGGAAATTGACACCTTCTAAATTTTCATATAGTACATACGACAAGGAATTATTAGTAGTTTTCCATGCCTTACGCATGTGGAAACATTATCTTATGGGTTTTGAGTTTATGATTAAGATTGACCAACAAAGTATTAAATATCTTCTTAATCAACCTCTTATCTCAAACCACCATATTAAATGAGGATATTTTATTTAGAGTTCTCATCCTCTTATCCAATACCAACCTGGTAAAGAGAATGTAGTGGCTGATGCACTTAGTCGATGACCTTCTATTTCTAACATTTTAGTGTTGACATTCATTCTTTGCATGATATGCGTGATTCATATGTTACAGATCCTGATTTTTTTGATATTTGGCATAAGTTAGAAACTAATAATTGGTTGCCTCTTCATGATTATGCATATAATGATGATTTCATTTTCTTTCAAAAGCGTTTAGGCATTACACTTCCTTATAGATCTTTTATTCTTGAAGAGATGCATCGTCCCCCATATGTTGGTCATCGTGGAATTCTCACTACTCTTCACACCATAGAAGAATATTTTTATTGGCCACAATTAAAACATGATGTTTCTTCTTTTATATCAGAATGTGTGATATGTAAATGAGTTAAAAGACACCAACGGAAGTAGTATGGGCTACTCATGCCTTTACCTATTCTAAAACGGCACCATGGGAAGAAATTTCTATGGACTTTATAACTCGTTTACCTACCACATCTTCTCGAAATGGTATGATATGGAAAATTGTGGATAGATTTAGTAAGCAAGCTTATTTCATTGCATGTTTTATAAGTGATTATCTGCCAGGTACTATGAGCTAGGAACTATAGAAAAGGCCCCTGAGTGAACAGGTGGTGAGCGTTCTGGTTGCCAATGATGCTATAGATACTCCGATGAAGGAATGATTGAAAATTGAAGGAATGATTGGAAATTAAGATTCAACTGGATACTTGGAAGTTTATGATCAGTAACACTATGATTTCATTAAATGACTGAATTAAATACATTTGAATCTAGGAAAAAGGTAATTTCATATTGGGTGTGTAAGTGGTGTGACTGGAGTTAAATTTGCTTGAAAATCCGGCTAGGGGGCCTGGGAACTCTTTTCCCTGGTACTCGGGACAAAACCTAACCAAATTCCTAATTGGATCCCATCACTACAGTGGTTAGGCGGTTGGCTAACCCATGGGACTGGATGGGGTTAGGCTGGACTGATGGATCCGTAAATCGAGACTCAATTTCAGTTTAGTTCGATAGATGAAGTAAATCCCGGACAAAAATTGTTCTATGGAAAAGAATCAACGGCTGTGCCTCTCAATGAGGAAAAAAGCGTTGATCTCTATGATCCAAGTACAGTCTTTTTCCCTGATCTGACTATGGGACTTACGGGTTTGGTCAGATGAGCTCAGTTAGTTAAGGCTTTTGACTACGTTAGGGAAAAGTTATCCTATTGGAATCACCCGTGCTTTTCGAGCAATTCAGTTTTTCCGAGTTCGGTTTAGAAGAATCGAGGAATTAGTCACTTGTCCGGATATCCGTGGGCGAGGCCCCGAGTGTGGGACCCTGCCCGCGCAAGATGTGCTACTTCCACTTCTGCTAGCACCCCAAATCCGTTGCACGGTGGAGACAGGGATCTTACAGTTGGTATCAGAGCCAATTTGGCTAATGAGGATCAACCGAGAAGCCAAATATGTCAAAAATTTATCAAGAAGCACTAAAAGGTTGTAATTGTGTGATAAAATTCATACAATTTGATATTTAAACTAAAATTCGTAAATTGATAATTGGGTCTTCAGATGGAAGTACCGCAATTATATGGAATCCCTGACTTGCTTGAGGCCTAGACATGATGGTATTTACCTTATAGTTCCAAGAACCATGACTACCCGTATATACCGAGTGCATAACTGTAGCTCTTTACTGGCAGTATATACGAGTAAATCTAAGACTTGAAAATATAATCATTAATGCTATCCAGATGATGAATTCGAATGTGGTTGATATGATTTTTAAATTCTGGTTGTGAATTCATGAGTTGATTTGGATTCTGATTGAAAAATGATGATTCTTGAAATTTGGTTGAAATGTAATAAGCTGAGCAAAACCACAATGAGGATGAATGGGACGAGTCCCTGTGATGATGTTCATAACTGGAATGATGTTAATAAATCCAGCAAATCACTATGAGATTAGTGGATTCTGCTGGCAGATTGCTGTTGTTAACACTTGACCCAGTGGATCAAGTTAAAGGAGGTCAAATTAAAATCTGCATAAATGGAAAATTTCCATAAAGGACTGTTCAGATATAGAAATTTCAGTCTAATGGACCATTATTGTGATAATAAGGAATTGAATGATCTGAGTGAATTGTTATTTAATAATGAGTTTTATATAAGGGATCTTTATCCTAGGATTCTATTTGGGTTCACCAAAAATATAAGGAACCCATAATCAATTGGATCTTAAGAAAAAGAATTCTCCTCTAGTTTTGTGAGATGAGGACATCTCGCGTTTTTTTAAGTGGGGAAGAATGTAAGGTTCCTCCCCAGCCTCTCAGGATGTCCAGTATCTTCCCCTGTAGTCAAATCCCTCTTCAGAGATATCAAAGATCTTGTTTCTACCTGTGGCCTAGAGAGAGAAAATATTCTAGAGAGAGATTATTTAGATTTTGAATATTTTCGGATAGAAAAATTTCTCATCCTATTAATATAAGTTCCCTTGAAATAGAAGTTCAAAAAGATTTCCAGAAGGTGCATTAGAAATCAAGTATAAACTGAGGCATTATCCTGAGGGTCAAGATTTTTTCGAAATTTTAAATTAAGGTTCCTATGGACCAATAAGATCAATCCATGTGTGGGGAGGAGATAAATCCAATTTGTAAAAAAAATTACCCAAAAATGAGTAAATGCTCACATAAGATGAAGAGTTGACTATGTACAAGGGTTATTAGTAAAAAACTATGAGTATTACTAAAAAAATTGAGATATTTTGGATATAATCATTCCATTTTGACACGTATGTAAGGAAGGGGAGTCCCTTCAAGGAGGTGCATACTTCACATGCTTGAATGAGTTTTAAACTCAAAAATAATGTGATATTTTTATCTCTCCTCTCTCTTGGATCAAACCGAATCAAAACCGAATCAAAAAGGAACCAAACTAGGTCCAAATCTAGTCCAAATTCAACCAAATTGAAATCTAGAAAATTCTAGAAATCAGTTGGTCTTGGTTAGAGCCTCCCTCTCCTATAAATAGAACCTGAGTCTTTGTAAAAAAATAGGAGAATTATACTATGCCAAAATTATGTTGAAATAATGCTAATTTTTACTATTCTCTAAAATTCTCTCCAAATTGAAGAAATTGGAGCTTCCCTCTTTCTTCAATCTCCATTGGTGACTCCATCAGCACACTGAACCAATTGATTAGTTGGGGGCCTCTACCGTGAAGAACAAAGAATCAAGCAATTTGTAAGGTAAATGGTGAATTTTGATCTTTTCTATAAATTCTCAATGTTTCTCTCTTCTCAACCCCTCTCAAGCTTGAGAAGCTCAATTGAAATGGTTTTTGAATGCTATTGAAGTTAATTGATGAATGGTAGTAAAGAATTATATAAATTTTCATTCATGATTGATTTTAATGGTTTTTATGTAATTTCTCTCTCTCACTCAAAGAATGGTCATTCTCATGACCTATTCTCAATCCAAATGAAGCTTTTTCTTAATCCAAGATTAATCTATGCTTGAGGCCAAATTAATGGCTTTTTTCTATGCTTTTAGTTTATGTATTTCTTGAATATTGACGATTCAATCCATTATGGGTTAATGATCCAATTTGGGATCATTCTAATCATTCCCTTAATGATAAGCTTTATCCTCTAAAATAACTGAGATTTATCAGTCATAGTAGTAGAGCTATGGCAAAATTTTTATAAAAATTACACATAAAATAATTTCATTCAAAGCATGAAAAGAGGACTTCCTACCATATTCTAGGAATTATCATCCTAGATTAATTGAAAGAATTTCATTGTAATCATGGAGAAATTGATTTTTATGTTATGCATAATTGATAAATTAAGAAAAAGAGGATTTCTAGTAATTAAATTTTATATTAAAAAGAGTAATCCCCATCGTATGAGTATTCTTAAAGGGTTATTTTCTATGAATTGGAATTGGGTTAAGTAATATAGATTGATGTGGAACAATCTGGAAAGACATGAGTTCATTATAGAAACTGTATTTATGACCTATTTGTAAATGACTGTTTTATGTCAAGAATGCTGGGGAAGCATTTTGACCGTCTTGTGATTAAGGTCGTGGAGACCTAATTGATAAAGTTGCAACTGCTGACGGAGAGTCAATGGAGGACGTCTCGCATAGTAAGGTCGGTCGAGAGGTCTTGACCAGCCTCGGTTCGATTTAAATGGTGAGCTTCCGGTACGGTGGATGAGGGACCAAGGAAGCGGCCTATGAGTGAAGCACTAGTAGGTGACCTGCGAAGGATCCTAGAGGTTGCTGACCATACGGTGCTCGGGCTCTGGGTCGCCGAAGGTACCCACACGTGCGTCGTGGAAGATATTGGAATAAGGAGTAAGAGTTATTTTCTGAAACCAAGTATGGATCTAGTTGATTGACCTTGCTGGTCCTCAATTGATGAGTCCATAGCTCTCTTATATGGATCTGTTGGTTGATCTTGCTGATCTTCAACGAGGATTCCATCTTGATTTTTATAAGTGATTATCTGCCGGGTACTATGAGCTAGGAACTATAGAAAAGGCCCCTGAGTGAACAGGTGGTGAGCGTTTTGGTTACCAATGATGCCATAGATACTCCGATGAAGGAATGATTGGAAATTAAGGTTCAACCGGATACTTGGAAGTTTATGATCAGTAACACTATGATTTCATTAAATGACTAAATTAAATACATTTGAATCTAGGAAAAAGAAAATTTCATATTGGGTGTATAAGTGGTGTGACTGGAGTTAAATTTGCTTGAAAATCCAGCTAGGGGGCCTGGGAACTCTTTTCCCTGGTACTCGGGACAAAACCTAACCAAATTCCTAATTGGATTCCATCACTACAGTGGTTGGGCGGTTGGCTAACCCATGGGACTGGATGGGGTTAGGCTGGACTGATGGATCCGTAAATCGAGACTCAATTTCAGTTTAGTTCGATAGATGAAGTAAATCCCGGACAAAAATTGTTCTATGGAAAAGAATCAACGGCTGTGCCTCTCAATGAGGAAAAAAGCGTTGATCTCTATGATCCAAGTACAGTCTTTTTCCCTGATCTGACTATGGGACTTACGGGTTCGGTCAGATGAGCTCAGTTAGTTAAGGCTTTTGACTACGTTAGGGAAAAGTTATCCTGGTGGAATCGCCCGTGCTTTCCAGGCAATTCAAATTTTCCGAGTTCGATTTGGAAGAATCGAGGAATTAGTCACCTGTCTGGATATCCGTGGGGCGAGGCCCGAGTGTGGGATCCTGCCCGCACAAGATGTGCTACTTCCGCCTCTGCTAGCACCCCAAATCCGTTGCGCGGTGGGGACAGGGATCTTACAGTTGGTATCAGAGCCAATTTGGCTAATGAGGATCAACCGAGAAGCCAAATATGTCAAAAATTTATCAAGAAACACTAAAAAGTTATAATTGTGTGATAAAATTCATACAATTTGATATTCAAACTAAAATTCGTAAATTGATAATTGGGTCTTCAGATGGAAGTACCGCAATTATATGGAATCCCTGACTTGCTTGAGGCCTAGACATGATGGTATTTACCTTATAGTTCCAAGAACCATGACTACCCATATATACCGAGAGCATAACTGTAGCTCTTTACTGGCAGTATATACGAGTAAATCTAAGACTTGAAAATATAATCATTAATGCTATCCAGATGATGAATTCGAATGTGGTTGATATGATTTTTAAATTTTGGTTGTGAATTCATGAGTTGATTTGGATTCTGATTGAAAAATGATGATTCTTGAAATTTGGTTGAAATGTAATAAGCTGAGCAAAACCACAATGAGGATGAATGGGACGAGTCCCTGTGATGATGTTCATAACTGGAATGATGTTAATAACTCCAGCAAATCACTATGAGATTAGTGGATTGTGTTGGCAGATTGCTGTTGTTAACACTTGACCCAGTGGATCAAGTTAAAGGAGGTCAAATTAAAATCTGCATAAATGGAAAATTTCCATAAAGGACTGTTCAGATATAGAAATTTCAGTCTAATGGACCATTATTGTGATAATAAGGAATTGAATGATCTGAGTGAATTGTTATTTAATAATGAGTTTTATATAAGGGATCTTTATCCTAGGATTCTATTTGGGTTCACCAAAAATATAAGGAACCCATAATCAGTTGGATCTTAAGAAAAAGAATTCTCCTCTAGTTTTGCGAGATGAGGACATCTCGCGTTTTTTAAGTGGGGAAGAATGTAAGATTCCTCCCCAGCCTCTCAGGATGTCCAGTATCTTCCCCTGTAGTCAAATCCCTCTTCAGAAATATCAAAGATCTTGTTTGTACCTGTTTTGGCCTAGAGAGAGAAAATATTCTAGAGAGAGATTATTTAGATTTTGAATATTTTTGGATAGAAAAATTTCTTATCCTATTAATATAAGTTCCCCTAAAACCGAAGTTCAAAAAGATTTCCAGAAGGTGGATTAGAAATCAAGTATAATCTGCTCAAGAGGCATTATCCTGAGGGTCAAGATTTTTTCGAAATTTTAAATTAAGGTTCCTATGGACCAATAAGATCAATCCATGTGTGGGGAGGAGATAAATCCAATTTGTAAAAGAAATTACCCAAAAATGAGTAAATGCTCACATAAGATGAAGAGTTGACTATGTACAAGGGTTATTAGTAAAAAACTATGAGTATTACTAAAAAAATGAGATATTTTGGATATAATCATTCCATTTTGACACATATGTAAAGAAGGGGAGTCCCTTCAAGAAGGTGCATACTTCACATGCTTGAATGAGTTTTAAACTAAAAAATAATGTGATATTTTTATCTCTCCTCTCTCTTGGATCAAACCGAATCAAAACTGAATCAAAAAGGAACCAAACGAGGTCTAAATCTAGTCCAAATTCAACCAAATTGAAATCTAGAAAATTCTAGAAATCAGTTGGTCTTGGTTAGAGCCTCCCTCTCCTATAAATAGAACCCGAGTCTTTGTAAAAAAATAGGAGAATTATACTATGCCAAAATTATGTTGAAATAATGCTAATTTTTACTATTCTCTAAAATTCTCTCCAAATTGAAGAAATTGGAGCTTCCCTCTTTCTTCAATCTCCATTGGTGACTCCATCAGCACACCAAACCAATTGATTAGTTGGGGGCCTCTACCGTGAAGAACAAAGAATCAAGCAATTTGTAAGGTAAATGGTGAATTTTGATCTTTTCTATAAATTCTCAATGTTTCTCTCTTCTCAACCCCTCTCAAGCTTGAGAAGCTCAATTGGAATGGTTTTTGAATGCTATTGAAGTTAATTGATGAATGGTAGTAAAGAATTATATAAATTTTCATTCATGATTGATTTTAATGGTTTTTATGTAATTTCTCTCTCTCACTCAAAGAATGGTCATTCTCATGACCTATTCTCAATCCAAATGAAGCTTTTCCTTAATCCAAGATTAATCTATGCTTGAGGCCAAATTAATGGCTTTTTTCTATGCTTTTAGTTTATGTATTTCTTGAATATTGACGATTCAATCCATTATGGGTTAATGATCCAATTTGGGATCATTCTAATCATTCCCTTAATGATAAGCTTTATCCTCTAAAATAACTGAGATTTATCAGTCATAGTAGTAGAGCTATGGCAAAATTTTTATAAAAATTACACATAAAATAATTTCATTCAAAGCATGAAAAGAGGACTTCCTACCATATTCTAGGAATTATCATCCTAGATTAATTGAAAGAATTTCATTGTAATCATGGAGAAATTGATTTTTATGTTATGCATAATTGATGAATTAAGAAAAAGAGGATTTCTAATAATTAAATTTTATGTTAAAAAGAGTAATCCCCATCGTATGAGTATTCTTAAAGAGTTATTTTCATTCTAGACATAGAAAAATGTATACTAGAAATATTTATTTATAAAAGTGTGATTTTCATCATAATTGATTTTTATGCATAAGTAGATGCATAAAAGAATTTTTTATATTAAAAGTGTGATTTTCATCATAAAGGATTTTATGCATAAATTAGATGCATACAAGAAATTCTTTTATATTAAAAGAATGATTTTCATCATAAATGATTTGTATGCATAAAAGATTTTTTTTTATACTAAAAGTGAGATTTTCATCATAAATGGATTTTATACACAAATTAGATGCATAAGAGAAATTCTTTTATTCTAAAAGTGTAATTCCTACTAAATTGGATTTATGCATGGAAAGATGCATAAAGAAATTATTTTAACCCAAAAGTGTTATTCTCATCAATATTGATTTTATGCATAGAAAGATGCATAAAGAATTTTATTTTTAATTCAAAAGAGTTATTCTTATCAATTTTGATTCTATGCATAGATAGATGCATAAAAGATTTATTTTTATTCTAAAAAGTGTTGATTTCATTAAGTTAAAAATTTATGCATAGAAAGATGTAAAAAAGATTTATTTTTATTTTGAAAGTATTATTCTCATTAAATTAGAATTTATGCATAGTAAAATACATAAAAGGATGATTATAAAAGTGTTATTCCTACTAAAGTTGTCTTTATGCCTAATAAGAGGCGTATGGGAAGTGATAGGATGTGATAACATGTGTATGAGAAGTGATAAGATGTGATAAGATTCGTATGAGATGTGATAGGATGTGATAAGATGTGTATGAGATGTGCTAGGATGTGATAAGAGGTGTATGAGATGTGCTAGGATGTGAGAAGATGTGTATGAGATGTGATAGGATGTGATAAGATGCGTATGAGAAGTGATAGGATGTGATAAGATGTGTATGGGAAGTGATAGGATGTGATAAGATGTGTATGAGAAGTGATAGGATGTGAGAAGATGCGTATGAGATGTGATAGGATGTGATAAGATGCGTATGAGAAGTGATAGGATGTGAGAAGATGCGTATAAGATGTGATAGGATGTGATAAGATGGGTATGAGATGTGATAGGATGTGATAAGAGGCGTATGAGAAGTGATAGGATGTGATAAGATGCATATGAGATGTGATGGGATGTGATACGATGCGTATGAGATGTGATAGGATGTGATAAGAGGTGTATGAGATGTGATAGGATGTGATAAGATGCATATGGGATGAGTTAGGATGTGATAAGATGAGCTAGGATGTGATAAGATGTGTATGGGATGAGATAAGAAGTGTATCTGATGAGATAAGATGTATATGGGTTGTGATAGGGCGAGAATGGATGTGATGTAAAAGAATAGATGTGAAGGCGTATGTGGTTATATGAATGGGAATGTAGAAATGGATGTATGGATGTAGATGTGAATGTGGATGTAGATGTGAAATTGGATGTATGGATGTGGATGTGGATGTATGAATGTGAATGGGGATGTGGATGTATGAATGTGGATGTGGATATGGATGTATGAATGTGGATGTGGATGTGGATGTATGAATATAGATGTGGATGTGGATGTGTATGTATGAATATAGATGTGGATATGGATGTGTATGTATGAATGTAGATGTGAATGTGGATGTAAGAATATGGATGTAGATGTGAAAATGGATGTATGGATGTAGATGTGGATGTGGATGTATGGATGTGGAGGTCGATATATGAATATGGATGTGGAAATAGATGTATCGATGTGGACGTATGAATGTGGATGTGAAAATGGATGTATGGATGTAGATGTGAATGTGGATGTGGATGTGGATGTATGAATGTGGATGTGAAAATGGATGTTTGGATGTAGATGTGAATGAGGATGTATGAATGTGGATGTGTATGTGGAATAATGAATGCAAAAATGTATGTGAATGGATATGACGTCGATATGAGCGAATGGATGAGATGAGATGTCATGTAAATCAGAATGTGAATGAATAATCTAAGATGTGAACGAATGAGATGTAATGAGAAATGAATGTGATGAAACGTAATGTAAATTAAGAAAGATAGGAATGGATGTTATGTGAAGTGAATGAATCTGATGTGATGGGATGGAAAATGATGTATCTGGTCAAGAATGGATACACATATGAATTGGAATTGGGTTAAGTAATATGGATTGATGTTGAACAATCTAGAAAGACGTGAGTTCATTATATAAACTGTATTTATGACCTATTTGTAAATGACTGTTTTATGTCAAGAATGTTGGGGAAGCATTTTGACCGTCTTGTGATTAAGGTCGTGGAGACCTAACTGATAAAGTTGCAACTGCTGACGGAGAGTCAATGGAGGACGTCTCGCATAGCAAGGTCGGTCGAGGTCTTGACCAGCCTCGGTTCGATTTAAATGGTGAGCTTCCGGTACGGTGGATGAGGGACCAAGGAAACGGCCTATGAGTGAAGCGCTAGGTGACCTGCGAAGGATCCTAGAGGGTGCTGACCATACGGTGCTCGGGCTCTAGGTCGTCAAAGATACCCACACGTGCGTCGTGGAAGATATTGGAACAAGGAGTAAGAGTTGTTTTCTGAAACCGAGTATGGATCTAGTTGATTGACCTTGCTGGTCCTCAACTGATGAGTCCATAGCTCTCTTATATGGATCTGTTGGTTGATCTTGTTGATCTTCAACGAGGATTCCATCTTGATTTTTATAAGTGATTATCTGCCGGGTACTATGAGCTAGGAACTATAGAAAAGGCCCCTGAGTGAACAGGTGGTGAGCGTTCTGGTTGCCAATGATGCCATAGATACTCTGATGAAGGAATGATTGGAAATTAAGATTCAACCGGATACTTGGAAGTTTATGATCAGTAACACTATGATTTCATTAAATGACTGAATTAAATACATTTGAATCTAGGAAAAAGGCAATTTCATATTGGGTGTGTAAGTGGTGTGACTGGAGTTAAATTTGCTTGAAAATCTGGCTAGGGTGCCTGGGAACTCTTTTCCTTGGTACCCGAGACAAAACCTAACCAAATTCCTAATTGGATTCCATCACTACAGTGGTTGGGCGGTTGGCTAACCCATGGGACTGGATGGGGTTAGGCTGGACTAATGGATCCGTAAATCGAGACTCAATTTCTGTTTAGTTCGATAGATGAAGTAAATCCCGGACAAAAATTGTTCTATGGAAAAGAATCAACGGCTGTGCCTCTCAATGAGGAAAAAAGCGTTGATCTCTATGATCCAAGTACAGTCTTTTTCCCTGATCCGACTATGGGACTTACGGGTTCGGTCAGATGAGCTCAGTTAGTTAAGGCTTTTGACTACGTTAGGGAAAAGTTATCCTGGTGGAATCGCCCGTGCTTTCTGAGCAAGAGAAGTTTTTCCGAGTTCGGTTTGGAAGAATCGAGGAATTAGTCACCTGTCCGGATATACGTGGGCGAGGCCCTGAGTGTGGGACCCTACCCACGCAAGGTGTGCTACTTCCGCTGCTAGCACCCCGAATCCGTTGCGCGGTGGGGATAGGGATCTTACATTCCACCATTATCTTTCGGGCGGGTGGCTAAGTTTGTTTTCTTTGTAGAACACCAAGCCCTTTTGTACCTAGTAAACAAGCCCTGTATGACAAGTAGAATCATTCGATGGCTGCTTATCTTGCTCGAGTTTGACTTCACCATTACACTAAGGAAAGACTCTCAGCATGTCCTCGTAGACCACATGTCAAGGATCCCCAACGGTGAACCCGATGGGTGTAGATGATAATTTACCAGATGCCGCCCTATTCCAACTATGTTTAATTCTTGAATAGGGCAAGGAGGTTGCACATTTCTTAGCTAATGGCTTACTTGTTGATCCCCTCCTCAACAAAGACCGCGCCCATCGCTTAATCAAACAAGCAGCCTCCTACTAGCTCATTTGTAGGCCAACTTTATAAGCAGGGGGGAAAGATAAAATTCTATGACGTTATGTCCAAATGATGAGTATGTCTTCCTCCTTGAATAGGCTCACTCTGCCTGTGTTGGGGGCACTTTGCAGTAGATATCACTTCTCGTAAGGTCCTCACTGCTGGGTTATGGTGGCTCACTCTAATGGTTGACGTGGTAGAATACATCAAATGGTGTGATGAGTGCTAGCGTACAACAATTCCCCGCTTCAAGGACCACATGCCCCTAAACCCCTTCGTGTCCTTACAACCATTTGAGAAATGGGGCATAGATTTCATTGGACCCATCAGTCCACGAACCAAATACACTCAAGCTCGATACATAATAGCTACTACAGACTATTGCACTAAGTGGGTAGAAACTTGTGCAACCCGCAAGGCCGATGCTCGATCAACTACTAAAATTCTCTATGAATCAATCATTACTCGCTTCAGCTACCCCCTCGAGCTCGTCAGCAAGATAAATGGACACACTTCATTAATGAGGTAATCCAATTTTTCTTGCAAGAGTTCCTTGTCACTCACCGGAAGTCCTCCCCCTATTAACCATAAGCGAATGGCCAAGCGGCAAACACAAACAAAATCATGTGTACCATTCTTACTTCATTAATGAGGTAATCCAATTCTTCTTGCAAGAGTTCCTTGTCACTCACCGGAAGTCCTCCCCCTATTAACCATAAGCGAATGGCCAAGCGGCAAACACAAACAAAATCATGTGTACCATTCTAACTAAAATCGTGGAGGCTAGCTGCAACGATTGGGAACAAATTTTTTTTTTTGGCTACACTTTGGGCTTATAGAACTTGTTACAAGGCAACACCACTAATGCCACCCCTTTCAGTTTAACTAATGGTATTGAAGCGGTCATGCCCATAGAGTTCTTAGTCCCTAGCTTGCATGTCACATTGCAAGAAAAGCTCACTAGAAATGTCTTAGGTTGTCGCATATATGAGCTTGAAAGGCTTGATGAAACACGCCTCTTAGCAGTGTACAGTATGATTGTTAAGAAGCTAAGGTGTAAACAATGGTTCAACAACCAGCTTAAAGACAAACAAATGGAAGAGGGTGATATGATCCTCTTATTCAGTACCAAGACAAATAAAAAGAAGCTCAATCTTAGGGGGCTAGGACCATTCATAGTTTCTGATGTAACACCACAAGGTGCAGTGCGCATCGAAACACTAGATGGCATGGAGATGGCTGGTTATTTAAACAGTAGCAAACTAAAACGCTATATAGCCCTCTCATTGAGGCTATCTTAAAAGCCATCCATGATTTAAAAAATAGCAAAAGAAAGACCATGAGGATATGAACGAGCTACACAACAAGAAGCCAAACCAAGGCAAGTTAAGCTTCGGCAGAGATATATTATGGTCAATATGGCCCAAGTGGTCAACCTTGAAGAAGAAGACTAGGAGGTGAATCCTGCTCGGTTGTGGTTAGGAATGACCTCCCCGACACGCCTTGTCCAAAAATTATCTCTTGTTGATACACGGGCTAGTTACAATTTGATGTCCTATGAAACCTGGTGTTTCCTTGGGGAACCCTCACTCAAAGAGACCCATGCCATCATTACAACTGTGGCATCACAACATGTTCATTGCATAGGCACAGTCACACTTTTGTTCCTCCACATAAGAAATAATCCCTTGAAGCTACTTCTCATCCAATCACATCAATGCCTCTCACACCCTCCCCACCACCACGCTCGGCACAACAACCCACTCTCACATTGCCACCTCACTAGTTGTTGCCCCACCAAACCAAACTAACACTACTAAATAGGGCTTACCATCTTGCCTTTGGATACCTAAAAGGCTTCTCACAGCACAAGGTTATTATGAGGGTGAATCTAAATTGTGGATCCCCAAAAGATCAACCATCCCCTTCGTCCACCTACAACCAAAGCTCTTCATCCCCCCCATGTCTCGGCAACAAACTTGCCAACCACAAGCCCATAGGGTATAGGACAAACGTAGGCCCAAGCGCTCTCCGTGGAGTTCCAACCCTTAATTAAACCCTCAGCTATACCCAAAACCAACTTCCTGATGGATCCCCAAACCTCTCCTAAGAGCCCAACACTTCTACGAGGGCAATCATCATATTTGGATCCCCAACTTCAACTTCCACCTCGTGTCACTCAGCAACCCCCAACCCTGCAATGGAAACCCAAGGCAACGTCTATTTTGTAAAGACTGCCTAGGAAAAAGAAAAGTAGAAGCTTCATAGTGACACTACAACCCCTGCTAACAGAGCTAATTACTGATATACCTTCAACAATGTCAGCAACCCCCCACCTATCATTGTGAGGTTGCAATACCAGAGTACTACAATGGCATCATCAGCTCCTTCAGTCTCAGGTATTTCCTTACCAACCACCTCAGAATCCCTCAACCCACCACCTCTCTACCTCCTTATTTTGGCAAATTGGGCACACGATATGTAGAAGATGGTAACTATGGAGGCTCTCAGTAAACCTAAACATGTTAAAATGGTAGAAATTTGAAATATTTTTTGGCAAGACAATTTTAGAGGCAGACATTATATAGCCTATGGGTGTAAATTTCGAACCACGTAGGCATTTGTTTTCATGAAGGAAATACTTGTTATGCAATATGGATAAGAAATTGTAGCCTATATCATGTACATATGTGGTGGTGGTAAAAATTCATAGTATTATGCATATGTTGAGGTTTAATCCAGATAGCCATTATCATGAATGTAGGTGATGGTATATCTAAGAGTAGTGTAGGAATGAGCTCTAGTTACAATTATTTAGAGTACATGTGAAGGATGTTGAGAGCTGGTATGTCTAAGGGTAGTGTAGAATGAGCTATGGTTATAATTATTTGGAGGACAAGCTAAGGTAGAGAGATCCTCAGAGAGAGAGAGAGAGAGAGAGAGAGAGAGAGAGAGAGAGAGAGAGACTATTAAAACTTTGTTGTTAGAGGTTTGTTATTGGTGGAGGTTTAACACAAATTTGTTTTTCTAAGTAGAAAATGATATTTTTGATATACAAATATACTAACATGGAGTTTTTCATCAATAAATTACATTTATGAGAAAATTTTAAAAAAATTGGGGTCCCCACAATTTTCAGATCTCATGGATGTAGTGGTTCTCTTGATAGTTAGTTATGTTTATGGGGTTGTGGGGACTTGACAGTTAGTTATGGATGTACTGGCTCCTGAGAGACTTCTGATGTGACCCTTGAATTACAAGCTTTTTGGAGGGAAAAAAGTATTTTCATCATACATATTGGTTGGGTGGTATTTTTTCTACCTCAAAATGTTAAAAAAATGAAAAATTATTATTTTTTCTTTTTGGGACCCACCTAAATACGAGAATGTTTTGTTGATGTGGAAGGGAGATATGGTGTGAGTTAATGAGGAAGGAGATTTCAAACTGACAAGAAAGATTCAATTTATAGAGAGTAAAAATAAAAAATTCAAAAAGTAAGAGAGTATGAGAAAAGTCAAAAAGTAAGAGAGAGAGAGTATGAGAATATTCCCTTTAAAAAGTGAAACTAGGGGGGTATGGTTGATGTGGCAAGGCCAAAAAAATAGGGTCATCATAGCCTTTGTCTCCCTTAAGCCCAGCTTTTTAAGCTCTAATCCCTTAAAATTAGGAATCCTTAAGAGGCCCTTTTTGGGTCCAAAAAATCCTAATGGCCAAAAACGTTAAAAAAAGGATCGCATTTTAATCACTTGTACTAGATGTGGATTAATATTGGGACCAATAGAAATGTGACATTCAACCATAAATATGACATTGGGTGTCATATTCACTTTTTACTAACTTCACTAGTTTTGGCTATTTTAGTGGGTTATCACCACTTTAATGTGATACGACGCGGCTATTTCAACATCACTTTAGTGGGTTCTAACTTCAAGGGCCTATCCTCATGTGCCAAATGTCAGTACTTCAAAAAGTAAAAAATTAAAATTTAGGCTCCCTCCAAAATGAGAGTAAATACATTTGAATTCCCTAATCTACCGAAGGCATCTTTCTAGTCGTCTTTTTGCATCATCCTCTCCTCTAATCATCTAACAATGTCGAGAAAATAGTCTAACCCGAGGCACACTCCTAATGCCATTTCATCATGCATTCTTCATAATGTTAAAGATAATCAAGGTGTGTGGAATGGTTTAAACTTTAAATTAAACGATTGGGTGACTATGCAACCATCATGCAAAGATCCTCATAGGATAAAAAGGCAAAGAAGAGGCTTAGTACAATACCATTGGAAGGGACCTATCTTGGAATTCAAGATAGCAAAAGATGGATGGAAGGCAAAGGTGCAACATGTGTACACGATAAGAGAGATGCATATGCATCCTTCTACTCTAGCATCTGCATTGCAAACTCATTGTAAGATATTTTTTTGTAATTTTACTTATGTTCTTTATGATTCTATGGTTTATCCACATGTGTTGTATATATGGTAGATGTTTATCCATTAAAACAAGCATTGAGTGGCAACCTATAAAGTCATTCACTGGGACTTTCAAAGTCATGCATGTTGATATTAGGAAAGTATTATTTTCCAATCAACCATCTGCTTTTTTCATTAATAAATAGATATTTTTATACAATGCTAAGTATATTGTCCCTACAAGACGAGAAGCAAAATTCATTAGATTAGGACTTTCCAGACAAAGGTACTCTATTAGCATTTAAATCCAAGATTGTCTTGGATATTCAGAAGTCTATGAAATTAGGAAGGATTTCTAAGAGGATTAGGCTATCATGGTTTATACCTCTTCATGTATTTGTGGCATGTTTTTGAGAAGCAAACATGAAGAGGACAAAAGAAATGTGGCTATCTACACATATATCTGAGTCTAACTTTGATAATGCAATTTGAGCAGAATGGAAAGTTAATGA
Organism: Cibotium barometz; assembly: GCF_041138505.1. Classification (NCBI taxonomy): domain Eukaryota; kingdom Viridiplantae; phylum Streptophyta; class Polypodiopsida; order Cyatheales; family Cibotiaceae; genus Cibotium; species Cibotium barometz. The sequence continues at coordinate 59,468,938 of NC_141053.1, read as the reverse complement.
AGTCATCCATAGGGGTGATCTTATAAAATGTAATGCATGCATCAAATCTGTGGTGATGGCATACAACATCTCTGAGGAAAAATTTATGCAGTATGACCTAACAGTCAACTTGAGTGATGATGACAGTAGAGTCATCCCTATAAATACAAAATGGACATTGAGGGATGTGCGTACGTCCTTGGAATTTCTATTAGATGCAATACCATCAAACTATAAATTTAAGGTAGATGGTATTATGGTGGGAAGAAGGTCCGAAAATACTTTTAGTTGCATGAAATGTTTGCCCCTATAATCCTGAAGTTTTCTTAATACAATATAATTTTGCAATGATCTATCTTGTCTTGTTGGTTCATTTTGTAAAATAGTTATTCAACATTATTAAGACAAGATAACCAATGTAAAATGAGAAACAATATATTTATTACAATGGTAGTATCTATACAAATTGGTTGGTTACAATGTATGACTACTTTGGAGAGTCAGTGTCCATATAAAGAAGCCTTGGCCTCTTCTCTTTCCTTGGTCGGCTTGGACTCCGATTTCTTAGATGTTTTCTTTGACTTGCCCTCTTTTTCCTTAGATTGTTTTTGTTTTCGAGAAGCCTTTCCCTGCTCCGCATCTGTCATTTTCTTCTTCCCAAATTTCAACAAAGACATCATAGGTCCTTTCCTTATCGATGGCTTTGACATCATAGGTGGGATTGATGGTGGTGGTGGTGGTGGTGGTGGTGAATCTAGATCTGCGGGAAGATTCACACGATTGCCAAGAATTATTTTGATTGCATTTTCTCTCACTGTATGTGTCTGTATAACATGAAGTTGTGAACTACAAAAAATCCTAACCACAACCTTAGTGTATATTAGGATATAAAAGTTTATGAAAAATATTTGAACTTTTTACAACTCTTTTTGATGTGTCTATCAAAAATACTCACAGCTACTCTTTTTTATATATTTTTTAGAAAATTTTGATTGCATATATCTCCATGTGTCTGCGACCACCCTCCATCCACATGAGCTTCCATCAATTTGTAATGGAACCTATAGTAATGATAGTCCTTGTTTAGACTTTTAAATAAAGCTTTATTACAAACTTAAAAGTTATCATTTATGTTATTTTATAAATTACAGGCAAAATGAAAAACTGATGTGGAGTTTTATTTTCGAGGAGTGGATGATGGAGTGTTCCTAATATGCTTATTATGCATTTAGATGCCCTGCAAAATAACAAACCACATAAATTATTCAATCTAATACACATTGAATATTAAACACAATTTCTATTAAAATTAAAAACTTACAATTTGGCTTCTCCATGCATACCAAGCATAGAATTCAAGAAATATGTCTTTCTTTTCTTAATATAAATTATCATTACACTCCAATGGCTCCTACAAAATAGAGAAAAGAAAAAACAATTAACAGAGATGTATAAAAGGACATAAAACAAAGTAAAACATATTTAAAATAAAATACTTACTTTTCGTTAGGTACAATTACATACTGCACCTTTTCAATGTCGTATCTCCTCAACCATTCTTCTAGCCTTGCAAAATTGGTTCTTGTTTCTCTTACATAAACAAAGACTATGGGGTCTAGCAAAAAAATGGCAAAAGAGGCCTCTGGGGGGGAGGGTGGACAAAAGAAGCCTACAAAAAATAAATAAGAGGATAAATTAGGTAGTTATCTTGAAAAAACAAATCAATAGATAAATTTTCAAAAAAAAAATAGCCTACATACTTAACATATATTAAGATCACAACATCATTTATTTCTCGATTTCTCTCTGACTGCATATACATGCCTGAAGGTGCTATATCAAGATACTCTACACCATCAGCAAAATCTTTCACATGAACAACAAGTTATCCAGGTACATTCTTTAAATCTTGTAGATTCTTCTCTTCAAGGTCTATCAACTCATCTCCCATTATTCTCTCTTCATCAACCCTCCTTTCTTCCTCAACAGCCATATGTTCTTTGCCCTTCTTAGTCTTTATTTGATCTACAATCCTAGTATCCCTATCATGCGTAACATCCTCAATCTTAATACCTGCATCCTTAGGTTTTCTAGTTGGTGGGACATTCAAAATATTGAATGCCCTGGGGTCACTCAATGGTATAGGATGCAATAGCTTCTCAAATCTGTATCTTATTAGTCTGCAGGTGTGCATGGCTTTGTTCATAAGAGTGACCCTATGCACATGGGCAAAACAAATGTAACTATCATAAAGAAGTCTATAATGAAATCTTCTACAACCTCTTGAAGGGCACATATTGCATTGCCAGCCCATCTCATCCCAAGCTTCCATTCATCACAAATCTGTCTCACAACTCTCATGAAGGTAAGCTTGGGTATGAGTAACTTGACATGTTTCTGGGCTTTCCTTATCTCTCTTAGGGCATTCACATGTTGATTGATTCTCTTTTTCAACTCTCTCATGTTGTCTCATAGAAAACTTCAGAAAAGAGCATATTTGAAAGATCCCTGTCCCCACCACACAACGAATTCAGGGGTGCTAGCAGTAGAAGTAGCACTTCTTGCATGGGGAAGGGTCCCTCACTCGGGGCCTCACCCACATAGATATCCGGACAAGAGACTAATCCCTCGGTTCTTCCAAAACCGAACCCGAAAAAACTTCCCTCGCCCGGAAAGCACGGGCGATTCCTCCATGATATTTTTTTTCTCTAAAGTAGTCAAGAGCCTTAACTAACTGAATTGATCTGACCGAACCCCATAGTCAGATCAGGGAAAAGATTGCACTTGGATCATAGAGACCAACGCTTTTTTCCTCGTTGAGAGGCACAGAACAATTTTTAACCGAGATTTACTTCATCTATTGTACCATAGCAAAATTGAGTTTCATTTTAGGGATCCATCAGTCCAGCCTAACCCCATCCAGTCCCGTGGATTAGCCAACTGCCCAACCATTGTAGTGATGGAATCCAATTAAGAATTTGGTTAGGTTTTGTCCTAGGTACCAGGGAAAAGAGTTCCCAAGCCCCCCTAGCCACATATTCATGCAAACTTAAAACTAGTCACACCACTTACACACCCAATATGAAATTGCCTTTTTCCCAGATTCAACTATCTTTAAAACAATCATTTAATGAAATCATTATGTCACTGATCATAATCCTCAAAATCTCCGGTTGAATCCTTATTTTCAATCATTCCTTCATCGGTGTACCTATGGCATCATTTGGCAACCAGAATGCTCACCACACCTGTCCACTCAAGGGCCTTTTTGATGGTTCCTAGCTCATAGTACTCGGCAATATATTCACATATCAAAATGGAATCTCTGTTGAAGATCAGCAAGATCAACCAACGGATCCATATAAAAGAGCCATGGACTTATCCGTTGAGGACCAACAAGGTCAATCAACCAGATCCATGCCCGAATTCAGAAAACAACTCTTACTCCTTGTTCCAATATCTTCCTCGACGCACGCGTGGGTATCGTCGGTGACCCAGAGCCCGAGCACCATATGGTCAGCACCCTCTAGGATCCTTCGCAGGTGACCTAGCGCTTCACTCATAGGCCGCTTCCTTGGTCCCTCATCCACCGTACCGGAAGATATTGAACCGAGGCTGGTCAAGACCTCGGTCGACCTTGCTACACGAGATGTCCTCCATTGACTCTCCGTCAACTGTTGCATCTTAATAGTTAGGTCTCCACGATCTCATTCACAAGACAGTCAAAATGCTTCCCCAGCATTCTTGACATAAAACAGTCATTTAAAAACAGGTCATACATACAATTTCTTTAATGAACTCTCATCTTTCCGCATTGTTCTATCATCAATCCACATTATTTAATTCCACAACCATTTTATAAGTATTCCTATTCTCATCCAGTCACATCATTTTCATCTGATCACATCTTTCCTCAATTCAACCTCATCAAGTCTCATCCAACCACATCTACCCATATCCACATCTCATCACATCACATTCATTCACATCACATTCATTCACATCTCATCCATTCAGACCACATCACATTCACTCACATCTCATCTCATTCATTTTACCTCACATCTCATTCATTCATATCTATCCCGATTCACATCCCATCACATCACATTCATTCTCATCACCATTATATCACATCATATCTCATTCATACACATCTCATCTCATTCATCCACAACCATCCAATCGTTCACATGTACGACTACTCACATTCATTATTGTTTGGGTTTTTTTATTCAAAAAAATATGATATTTTTATCTCTCCTCTCTCCTCTCCTCTCTCCTAATGCAAACCAGATCAAAAAAATATGACATTTTTATCTCTCCTCTCTCCTAATGCAAACCAGATCAAAAAGGGAGCTAAACTGATCCAAATCTTGTCCAAATTGGGTCAAACTAAAGCTAGAAGGCTCTAGAACGCAATTGGACTTGGTTAGTGGCCTCCCTCACCTTTAAATAGACCCTCATTCCTTTGTATTTACCATGCCAGTATTATCCTCAAAATTAGCATATTTCTATTATCCCTTTAATTTGCCTCTTCTCTTGGGAGCTTTGGAGCTTCTCTCGCTTCCAACCTCTTTAACTCATTCTAAAAATAGAGCAAAACAAAGCAAAGAAAAATTCTGGTTTTTGAAGCTTTCCATTAAAGCTTGGGAACACTGATGTATGGTGGAAATACGTGTGATTCTGGCAAAAGACATATGTATATGACAAAGAGGGATGTATTGGCAACCCATGTGCAAGCCTTGAACAAAATTTGGAGCAATTTACATGCATTTGATTGAGTGAAATTACTGGTTTTTTGAGCTCTCACAAAACAGAGAAGAGGAAGCCCAAAATTGAAGCATTTGGAGTGTGATTTTGGCTAAAATCCAACCATTGGTGGATTGCACATGTACCTAGGAGTGTTGGGAACTTGAATACCTCATCAAACAACATTATAATCACTCCCAAACCCCTCATTTGCAGGCGGCGCAGCTCAAACAGAGAAAACAGAGCAGTTTTCTAGTTTTTTACCTACGAGGAGATCAATTTCTCATTGGGTGTTTGATATCTTCCACAATTTCTTTAGCAATTGGATGCTTTACAATTTGGAGAAGAGGGCTATGTGATTTGTTTGGTCAATTATGTCTAATTGAGCTGGGAATGAGCTGATTAAAACAGGCTGTCCACTGGTTGCAGAGAAACAGAGCATTTTTAATTGAGCAATTAATCCTTGGTCTTTTCCAATTGGACAAATTCCTCTTACATGGAGTTGATGGACACTAATGCTAAGCTAATGAATGCCTGGTTGCCCAATTTGGACAAATATTGAAGGAATTAGAGTAAATTTTCTACTGGTTTTTTTGGTTTTTTCCAAAACAGAGAAAGGGGTTTTCAAAAATCGATATGTACACATGTCAGATGGTGTTGATACTCAACATTGAGGTTGATTAGGTGTCAATGCAAGTTGCCCATACTTGATTGCACCATTACATTGTGATTTGGAGCCTTGGAAGGCGTGTCAATTCAGGGTACTGCGTGCGTCAGTTCATCTTGAATGACTACAGGTTGATTTTCTACATCAAATTTGGAGTTTGTTGGCTACCTTGGAGTATCTGGAACATTCATTGGAGTGTGGTTGAGCTGAGGAAGGATCATTTACAGATTTGAAGTGTGCGGAAGGTGTACGCATTGAGCAACATGTCGGATAATCCAGTTCAGATTGTTGGTGAAAAGCTGGATAGGAAGAACTTCCAGGCATGGAAGTACAGGATAAAGAGTTTCTTGAAAGGAAAAGGATTTTGGAATCTCATTACAGGTGCTGAGCTAGAGCCTGAGCTACCTCGACAACCTACACAACAGCAGCTTATTGCTCATAAGCAATGGTCAGAGAGAGCATTCAAAGTGCTGCATTATTTGTCTATATGTATTTCTGATGCTATGCTCATACACATTCAGGATGCTGAGAATCCCAAAGATGCATGGGATACTTTGGTCAAGATGTTTGATACAGATACGAGTGCTCGCAAGTCTCAATTGCGACAGTAGATACACAATGTGAAAAGGAATAAAAGGAGCATACATGATTATGTGCAAGAAATCAAGAAGTTTGCAGATGCATTGGCCACAATAAATGCCCCCATGCCTGATGATGATTTGGTGGATATTACCTTGCGTGGTCTTGGCAAGGAATACAAATCCTTTGATACATCTATCTCAGTGAGGAGTACAGGTCTACCCGACTTCGATGAGTTGGTTTCACTCTTGTTGGTTGAGGAAATCAAGCTCAGTGATTCATTTCTGGATGCATCTACTAGCCATGATGATGGCAGAAATCAGGCTTTCTACTCGCAGAGAGGCTTTAGAGACAGGGGGAGATTTGCATCACGTGGACGTGGTGGTAATGGTCGTGGATGGTAGGACAGGCCTCCACAACAGAATTTTCAGCCTTCATATGGTGCTCGAGGTGGTCGTGGATATGCACCTCAGTGAGGCAGAGGTACCCCCCGTGGTCGAGGACGTTGGCAAGGCCAACAAAATTCTATGCAAGATGTGGAATGCCATTATTGTGGCAAATATGGTCATATGGAGAGAGATTGTTTCCGCAAACAGAATGATTTGAGAGGGGAAAGAGCACAACGTGGTGGTCATTATGGTGGAAACTATGCACAACATGGTGGTAACTATGCATCAAGTAGCAATGATGGAACTGCAAATCATTTGTTTTCCATGAAGCATGTTGTGGGTTCTATGACAACAAATGCTGAGAATGATGATACATGGTATATGGACTCAGGAGCATCAAACCATATGACATGTCATGGTGAATGGTTTGAGCATATGAAGCCTATGGATGTAAAAGGCTATGTGGAAACAGGTGATGACACCCAGCATGTCATTACACATGTTGGAAGTGTACCATTGGTCATGCACAATGGTCAGACAAAGTCTATGTCAGATGTGTTGTATGTGCCTTTGATCACTAAAAGCTTGGCCTCAATTGGTCAAATGGTGGAACAGGGATTACAGGTTCGTTTCAACGAGCATGGATGCTTCGTTGAAGATTTCAAACATGGATGTAGAGTGATTGCTAAAGGCAAGAAAGAAGGAAGATTGTTTAAGCTGGATGCTGGAATTCCTGAGCTAAAATCAACCATGTTCTCAAAGAGCAGTGGTACAGGACATTGATATGTGGCATAAGAGGATTGGACATGTCAATATACAGAGATTAAAGAACATGCAAACAAGAGGCATTGTCTCAATGGATTGCCTAGGTTCAAATATGATGGACATATGCATGTCTGTGAAGCCGGTCAGTTTGGGAAGCAGGCAAGGTTGAGGTTTCCTAGAGAAGGAAATATGAGTAACAGGCCACTTGAGATAGTACACAGTGATGTATGGGGTCCTGCCCAAAACCCATCTATCAAAGGCAGTTTATACTATGTTACATTCATAGATGATTTTAGCAGGATGACATGGATATACTTTCTCAAAGAGAAGAGTGAAGTGTTGGAAAAGTTCATGGATTTCAAAGTTTTTGCAGAAAAGCAATATGGCTGTTGGATTAAATGTCTGAGGACAGATGGAGGTGGTGAATACACTTCAAAGGCTTTTGAGCATTTCTTGAGGAAGCATGGAATAAGAAGACAATTGACTTGCAGGTATACACCTCAGCAGAATGGTGTGGCTGAGAGAAAGAATAGAGTCATATGTGAAGTGGCAAGGGCAATGCTCAATGAAAAGAGCATGCCAGATTACTATTGGGCAGAAGCATGTGCTACTGCAGTGTATATATTGAACAAAACACCTACAGCAGCCATTCATGGAAGCACGCCAGAGATGCGGCTCACAGGTTACAGGCCAGACATTGGACATCTTAAAGTTTTTGGATGCATAGCTTATGTACATGTGCCTGATGAAAGAAGAAGGAAGTTGGATCTTAAAGCAGAGAAATGTGTATTTGTGGGATATGCACAGGATCGAAAGGCATACAAATGTTATAACCCTCAAACTAGACAAGTGGTCATCTCACGAGATGTGTTTGATGAGCTTGCTAGTTGGTACAAAGCAAAAGATGAGGGAGTCATTGAGTCACTTGAGGCTGATGTACCTGTGAACTTGCCACAAGCAAGTTCTAGTTCTACTACTATGTCTGGGCCAGCAGAGCAGAAGCTGAGAGTAGCAGTGTACGCAGGACGTTTGAGGCATGAGAGTGTGAGCACTAGGAGTAGTGCTATGGATAAAGGAAAGAAGAAAGTCGAAGGAATTGGAATCACAGGTTATGAGTCATCTAGTTCTGAGAGTTTGGATGAGGAGCTTGGCATACCTGTTTTACGCACACCTGGTGCTAGACAGGACAGATATGTGCCACCACATGCTAGAGTTACAGGTGTACAGAGTGACCCGCAGGCATTGCGGAGATCCCAGAGAGTCAGATATCCTGTTGACAGGTTGACATAAAGAGATTTTGCTATGCACTATGCATATATGACATCTATGGTGAAGCATGTGGAGAGCATGTATGGGAAAAAGCAATGGATGTTGAGATGGACGCATTGGTCCATAATGATACATGGGATTTGGTTGCATTACCAAAGGACAAGAATGTTATTGGATGTAAATGGGTTTACAAAGTGAAGTGCAAATCTGATGGTTCTATTGAAAGACATAAAGCAAGATTGGTAGCAAAAGGTTATGCACAGACCCAAGGATTGGATTATGATGAGACGTTTAGTCCAGTGGCTAAGATGGGCACAGTGAGAGCAGTCATTGCTATGGCTGTAGCTAATGGATGCATCAGATAGATGTCAAGAATGCATTTCTGAATGGAGATCTACAAGAGGAAGTGTACATGGCACAGCCAGAAGGGTATGTACACCCTAGATATCCCACTCACGTATGCAGGTTGAAAAAGGCATTGTATGGTTTGAAGCAAGCACCTCGTGCTTGGAGTGATAAGATGAGCAGATATCTTATCTCACTTGGTTTTCAGATTTCTACAGTAGATTCTTCACTCTATGTGAAGAAGACAGAGCATGGGATTGTTTTACTAGTCATCTATGTGGATGACTTGATTATCACAGGTGATCATGGTGCAGATGTGATGCATGTCAAGAAAGCTTTGTGTGGGCAATTTGACATGAAAGATCTTGGTGAGTTGAGATACTTCCTTGGAATTGTGAGGCGGTGGACACTAATGACCCACTTGGGGGATAGGCCCCACACTTACACCACTGGCATGGTTGATGAGATCATGGGTGATATGCGGCCAGTGGGATGACAGGTTGTGTGATAGCCATTCTAGAGACTGGCATAGTTATAGCGCCAGCTCATTTAGTTGGGTTCACACTATAGAGAACCCTAGTATGCATTTGGTTGGATACCTTTTCATATGTGAGTACTCTTATCTTTGTATATGGTGTCTTGAGTGTTGAGTGAAGAAGAAGAAGATTTTAAGCCTCTCACCTTGTGTGTTCTCTATTAGGGTTTTGTGAGTGTGTGTGTGCTTGCAAGAGCTCAAGCTCTCTTCTCCCCTGCATCTTTTCATGGTATCAGAGCCTGGTTCATGCTAAGGGCTGATCTGCAAGCAAGAGAAGCACATGAAGCGGTACGAGGGTTAGAGTTTCAACTACTCTTCCCTATTTGTGTTGGCAACTACACCCTTGTCAGGTGCTCTACAGGAGACACCGGCAAACGATCTCTGATTGAGGAGCTTTCTTCACAGGAGTAAAGCTATAGGGCAACTATATTGTCTTATCAGACTTATTTTTTGGACGAAAACGCGTTTCGAGCGCGTCTGGACCTCTGTTTTTCAGAAAGCAGGCGATAGGTAAGTCATCGATTCTCTGCAGAACTCTATTTTAAGAACTACAGGAAGACATATTGGCTGTGCAGACACTGTGTGTGCTGCAAGGAGGTCAATAGTTGCCATTGGGTTTATGTATGCACATTGAGGTCACTGGTTGTGACATTTGAGTGTACTACAGTACCGCTGCAGAAAATACAGTCAAAATATAGCAGTTTGTGCAGGACAAACCAGAGTGCTATTTTTGGTAAATTTGTGTGTCTCGCAAGATTTCAAATGATGACATAACCCAGATTATTACTGAGAAGCTTGATAAGAACAACTTCCATGCTTGGAGGTTCAAGCTGACAAATTTCCTGATGGGAAAGGGCTATTGGGACTATATAGAAGGTGAGATGAAGAGGCACCGGAGATATCAGACATCAATCTGACTGCTGTAGATGTGAAAGAGTTCAAGGACTGAAACCAAGGAGCCAGAAAAGTTATGTATTGGCTCTCTATCAGTATAGAAGACACCATGATTGGGCACATATAGGATGCCAAGTCCCCCAAGGAGGCGTGGGACACCTTGGTAAAACTCTATGAAACGAATACAAAGGCACACAAGATACAGTTGAAGAATGAACTTCATACTGTGGAGAAAAAGAGTATGTCTATGAATGACTATGCATTGAAGATAAAGGGTATTGTGGAATCCCTTACATCTATTGGCATTGACGATGTGGAAGTCTATCTACGTGGTCTCGGGCCACAATACGAGGCGTTCAAGATGTCTATTCAGACTCGAGAAAACATTTCCAATTTTACAGATTTGGTGTCTATGTTGATAATAGAAGAGAAGAGCTTGGGTGAAGACCAACAGTCTTCACAAAACAAAAATAGTTCAGAGCAACAGGCCTTCTACATAAGTTCAGGAAGAGGACAAGGTAGTGGAGGCTGTGGATGCAGTCAAGGAGGTGGCCAAACAGGTAATTAGATTTATGGCCAGCAGAGCAGCAACAACAATAGTCCCAGAATTCACAACAACAACAACAACACGCAGGTAGAAGAGGCCAATTCAGAGGTAGGGGGAGTCAAAGAGGTCGTGGAAATTGGCAAAGGCAGTATAATGATACATGTGGATGCTTTTACTGTGGTAAGCCTAGACATGTGCAAGCAGATTGTTATAAGAAGCAGGCTGACATGCAAAATGGAAAATTGCAGCAAAACAACTATGCATTCTTAAGCAGAAACAATGAGGATACCTATTAGAATATGTCTTCTAGCTCCAATTTTGATCCAAATTCATTCCTATCTAGACGTGACTCCTATCTGGAAACAGGATTAGGAGCCATCAGGAATCCTGTCAGATGTAGGAACTAACTTCTACAATGTCATGATTGACACCCCTAGCTTAGGCAGATTGGTGATGCAATGCACTAGCATTAGCTTATCGCATTGGGCACAGTTGCATTAGTCATCTCTCCTCTAGAGCTGACTAGGTGGTTCGGAACCACACAAGCTCCAGGTCTTAGACACCAACAGATTGCTACTCTACATGTGGGGTAACATCATTACTTCTTACATATGTATCTTCAGTTACCTTTACTAGTGCATACTAGCTACTCATCTCATCAAAGATAATATCTTTGCTTACTCGCATCTCACGAGTGGTAGGGATATAGCATCTATAACCTTTCTATTCCATAGCGTAACCAATGAAGATACATTTCTCTATCTTTGGATCTAACTTTATTATGTTCTCACTGCATCGGGAACATGAACATATATAATATATCCAAACACTTTTAAGTGATTCACGTCTAGTTTTATGCCTGTAAACTTCTATTCACACGTCTTACCATGAAAAGCTCTATAGAGGGGGTATTACATTAGTCAAAAAATAATCTTGCATATTCTTTTCAGACATCAAGGCACGTGACACTTTTGTAATGTGTCTATTTTTCCTTTTTGCAACACCATTCTAATGCAGAGTGTAAATTTTGTCTCTTGATTCCCTCCTTACTTAAGAAATCACTGAACTCATTAGAGAAATACTTTCTCCCACCATCTAATCTCAGGCATTTTTGTTACATACATTTTTTCTTCTTGACCAAGGCTCTAAATCTCTAAAAGTGAGCAAATACCTCACTTCTTTATCATCCACTGTGTCATTCTCAGAGCATTCTCATCATCTTGATTCTCTAGCTTCCTCTTCCTTCATGCCTTCTGTTTCTTTTCTCTCACCATTCTCATGCACCATGGACAAGGATTTGGGGTGTTAGCACCTTGTGGACACCCAAGAAGACACTTTATTGTCTTCAAGTCACCTCCTAAATGCCAGTCTATTGTATAAGTGCCCTTACCCTCCACTTCTAATTTTTTCCCTTGAATCTGTGCTTTAATGACATTGGTAATCCATGGTATCCTATCAAACATCCAAGCCAGAACTTCATGTGTCTCCTTCGGTACTTCAAACGCCCCAGCCACCATATCTCTCTCTTAGATTGGACACTAAAAGAGGGAAAAATTAACTTGCAAACCCTCTCCCTATTGCTCGTCTGATTGTCTGGGTTTTCATATTGGAACCTTCCAAAGGTAACTCAGTCTCCTCACTCATGTTGATCTCACTCTTTGCATATGCCATTGCCTCATTCATAAGTGTGCTACTCACTTGTTCTAACCTCTTACCTTTTACAATCTGACACTCATCCACTTTCAACACAAAACTTACCTTGTCACCTTGCATGACAAACAAAAGTAGATAAGTTTTAGGACTTGAAAGATTTTTTTTAGTTCGCAAAGAATGTAAAAAATTACTTACATTGTTTATGCAGTCCATATAATAAGATCATAGCTCTCTCTGAAGATGTTGTAGATCAACAAATATGTTGTTGAAATCATTGTAGGGATACATAATCTTACCATTTGTGCTTCTTTTTTTCCCCCAAGCTCCAATGGTTAATGTATCATTGATGCAATATCACTCTCCAATTTTGCGTTGCACATCATCATTGCATGTCCTCTTTGCTAATCTTATCTTTCTAGGGGGGCATGAAAAATATTCCTTGTGATGCCTTGTTTGCGGAGTGTATCTTTTAGCAACAATTGATGGAGGGCTTGATATCCTTTTGTGCTAATGCCCAACTCATCGCATGCATTTTGAACCTCCTCAATGCTTAGAAGATTGGTAATGTCATCCATTATCTCATTTGCGAGTACTTGTCATATCTTCTTGTGGCATGGGTCTCGAATAATGGAAAAAATGTCACGCCTCCTTACACAACTACGTAATATTTCTCCAAAATCTTGAGGACCATTATCACCACATGCTTCTTTCAAAATGTTCCTATCACAAACCAATAAAGATTACCAAAAAAGCTTAATCTATTGCTTATAACAACCACAACAACCAAAAACTCCTTAATCAAAAAATAAAAAAACAAACCTTGTTGCATGGATTCTTTGCTTTTGCGAGCACCACCACCAACTACAAGTTTTTGAATGTTATTGATTATCTTCTTTCGCTCTCTTGCTCCCACGGGGGTGCTCTTCATGATGCGAGAGATTGTAACTTGTAGCTTTATAACACGGGCCTCTTTCTCTTTGTCTCTTTTCTCTAACTCTACAATATTATTTTGTGCATCTTCTTGTAGTGTATGTTGTGCACTACTCAAAGTGCTTTGTAAGCTTTGTGTTTGTGAGTGGAGGAATTAGACTCTCCATGCATTGCTCATGCTTAACCTTCTACAATATCCAAGCAGCCCATTCTCACCCTCTCCAACAAACTGAATAAATGAAGGGAGATCAGTGAAGGGTAGAGGACAGCGAGAAGAAGGATCATTGGGATATAAATATCCATCAATCCAAAGATCCACATTAGTCCGACCCTGTTGTCGTACTTGCATTCTTCTCATCCACACTGTTGTCTTCTTGCATTCTTCTCATGTGCATTCAGATGCTCTTTCTTGATGGTGCATATTCATTCAATATGCGAATATGCAATTCCACCTTCCGCACTCTTGTTGAATCGGGAATTTTTGTCATAACCAAAATGGAAGAGACTAATCTCAAGTGACTCAGGGCTGTCCTATTATATTCGCATAGGAGAAGAGAGCTCGGACAAAAGGGGGAGAGAGAGAGAGAGAGAGAGAGAGAGAGAGAGAGAGAGAGAGAGAGAGAGAGAGAGAGAGAGAGAATCTTATCGTAGAGGTTGGTAGGAAACGTGATTAATAATAGTAATGATTGAAAGAAATGGAATGTGGGGGGAATTTCAAATATGACTATTAAAATAGAGTAAATAAGAATGAAAGCGTGGATATCAGTGATCTTAGTAGGGGGTTTTAATAGCTAGAAAGAGAATCCTAGAGATAATCCTAGTTCAAGAATTAGAGAGATCCCCTACTTTTAGGCCCAACATTAGGGAAAATGTGGACTCATTTTTGGGCCCTCTAAGAAATGCCAAGTCATCATTCTATTACAAAAAGGGGGATCTTGGATAACTCTATCCATAGTACCTCAAAACTATATCATGTAATATAACATTGGAAAGATCTTGATGAGAACGCACCAACCTCCAATAAATTTTGAGTTTTTATGCTCAAGTTATGGCCTCCCCACCAAAAAGTAACCTTAAAAGTTCCGTAATGGAAGCCTCACCCTCATTGGTCCTTATGGAATATTCCCTAGAATCTCAAAGAGCTTAAAAGGCCCAAAAGTGAGTCCAAATTTTCCCTAATGAGGTAGGCGCCATTATGAGCTTTGTCTCCTTAAGCCTCAATAAAATTAGTCTTAACTCCTTAAAATTAGGGATCCTTACAGGGCCCTTTTATGCTCAAATGCCCCCTAATGATATAAATCCCTATGAAGCTCCCTTCTCGATCAACTTATTCTTAAATACAAATACATGTTCTCGCCTTGTCAATGCAATATAAAGCGATACCATTGTTTCATTTCTATAGGTTTACCCATATCGCATTGTTATACTGCATCCTTGTAAAGCTCCTTTCTCGGTCAATTTATTCTTAAATATAGATAAAGGTTTTCTCCTCATCAATGCAATACAAAGGTATACCATTGTTTCATTTATATAGGCTCGTCTATACCGCATTGTTATGCATCCCTATGAGGCTCCCTTTTTGGTTAATTTATTCTTAAATATAGATTCATGTTTTCTTGCATAAAATGCAATACAAAGTGATACCATTGTTCTATTTATATAGGTTTATCCATATCATGTTGTTATGCATCCATAGGAGGCTCCCTTCTCGGTCAACTTATTCTTAAATATAGATACATGTTTCCTCCTCATAAATGTAATACAAAGTGATACCGTTGTTTTATTTATATAGGTTCTTCTATTTCACGTTGTTATGCATCCCTCTACGAAGCTCCCTTCTTTGTTAATGAGCAATCTTCTCCACTATCTAAATAAATCTCACAATGTGAATTTGTTATTTCTTTATTCATGTGTTTATGCTGTTGAGATATCGAGCTCGTCTAGTGAGGCGGTGGCCACTGATGACCCGCCTGGGGGATAGGCCCCACACTTACACCACTAGCATGGTTGGTGAGATTATGGGAGATATGCGGCCAGTGGGATGACAGGCTGTGTGACAGCCATTCTAGAGACTGGCATAGTTATAGCGCCAGCTCATTCAGTCGGGTTCATACTATAGAGAACCCGTGTATGTATTTGGTTGAGTACCTTTCATATTGTGTGTACTCTTATTCTTGTATATGGTGTGTTGAGTGTTGAGTAGAGAAGAAGAAGATTTCAGCCTCTCACCTTGTGTGTTCTCTATTAGGGTTTTGTGAGTGTGTGTGTGTGTGTGTGCTTACAAGAGCTCAAGCTCTCCTCCCCCCTGCATCTTTTCATGGTATCAGAGCCTGGTTCGTGCTAAGGGCTGAGTTACAAGCAAGAGAACCAGAGGAAGCGGTACGAGGGTAAGAGCTTCAACTACTCTTCCCTATTTGTGTTGGCGACTACACCCTTGTCGGGAGCTCTACGGGAGGCACCGAAAAACGATCTCTGATTGAGGAGCTTTCTTCGCGGGATTAAAGCTATAGGGCAACTATAAAGTCTTATTGGACTGTGATTTTTGGGCCGAAAACGCGTTTCGGGCGTCTGGACCTCCGTTTCTCAGAAAGCAGGCGATTTCGAGCACTGCGGGTAAGTCATCAATTCTCTGCAGAACTCTGTTTTAAGAACTGCAAGAAGACAGATTGACTCTGCAGACACTGTGGGTGCTGCAAAAAAGAGGTCTACAGTTGCCATTGGGTGTATGTATGCACATTGAAGTCACTGGTTGTGACATTTGAGAGTACTACAGTACCGCTGTGCAGAAAATCCAGCAGTTCGTGCAGAAAAACCAGAGTGCAGTTTCTGGTAAAATTGTGTTTGGCAAGATGTCAAATGATGGGATAACTCAGATTGTGGCTAAGAAGCTTGATAAGAATAACTTCCATGCTTGGAGGTTCAGGTTGACGAATTTTCTAATGGGAAAAGGCTATTGGGACTACATAGAAGGTGAGCATGAAGAGGCACCAGAGATATCGGATATAAATCCGACTGCTGTGCAGATGTGAAAGAGTTTAAAGACTAGAACCAAGGAGCCAGGAAGGTTATGTATTGGCTATCCATTAGTATACAGGACACCATGATTGGGCACATTCAGGATGCCAAGTCCCCCAAGGAGGCGTGGGACACCTTGGTAAAGCTCTATGAAACAAATACCAAGGCACGTAAGATACAGTTGAAGAATGAACTTCAAAGCTCTATGAAACAAATACCAAGGCACGTAAGATACAGTTGAAGAATGAACTTCATACTGTGGAGAAAAAGAGCATGTCTGTGAATGACTATGCGTTGAAGATAAAGGGTATCGTGGAATCCCTTGCATCTATTAGTGTGTCAGTAGATGATGATGACAAGGTGGAAGTCTGTCTATGTGGTCTCGGGCCACAATACAAGGCGTTCAAGACGTCTATTCAGACTCGGGAAAACATTCCCAACTTTACAGATTTGGTGTCTATGCTGATTATCGAAGAGAAGAACTTGGGTGAAGACCAACAGTCTTCACAAAGCAAAAACAGTTCAGAGCAACAGGCCTTCTACACGAGTTCAGGAAGAGGACGAGGTAGAGGAGGCCGTGGACGCGGTCAAGGAGGTGGCCGAACAGGTAATCAAAATTATGGCCAGCAGCAACAGTAACAACAACAGTCCCAGAATCAACAACAACAACAACACGCAGGTGGAAGAGGCAAATTCAGAGGCAGGGGGAGTCAAAGAGGCCGTGGAAATTGGCAAAGGTAATATAATGATGCACGTGAATGCTATTATTGTGGTAAGCCTGGACATGTGCAGGCAGAATGTTATAAGAAGCAGGCTGACATGCAAAATGGAAAAGTGCAGCAAAACAACCATGCATCCTCCTCAAGCAAAAATAATGAGGATAATGAAAGGTTGTTTGTTATGCAGCATGTCGTGAATGCCATGTCTGAAAATGTTGATGCAGCACAAAAAGATAATGTATGGTATGTGGATTCAGGCGCTTCGAACCACATGACGAGTCATGGGGAGTGGTTCAAGGAGATGAAAAACCAAGAAAGACCAGGTTTTGTGGAAACAGGGATGACACTGCTCATCCAATTGCCCATGTTGGAGATGTGCCATGATATATGCTGCAGGATGGCAAAGTGAAGTACCTTGCAAATGTACTTCATGTACCGAACATAACAAAGAATCTGGTTTCAGTTGGCCAGATGATTGAGCAGGGTTTGCAGGTTCGGTTTAACCCTGATGGATGTTATGTTGAAGACTTTAAAGACAAGTGCAGGTTGGTTGCAAAAGGCAACAGAGTGGACAGAATGTTTACATTGAATGTAGACATGCCTGAAATGAGTGCTGCGATGTTTGCAAATGGTTCAGGAGTTGTTGCAGACACAGACATATGGCATAAAAGAATTGGACATGTAAATGTGCAGAGATTGAAGTCTATGCAGACAAAAGGAATTGTGACAGGGCTGCCAAAATTTAAAGTGGAAGGTATGCAGAAAATATGTGAAGCATGCCAATTTGGGAAGCAAACAAAGCATGTGTTTCCACGTAACAAATATGTGAGCAGAAATGCACTAGATGTTGTGCATTCAGATGTATGGGGTCCTACGAAGACCATATCTATGGGAGGCTGTAGGTATTATGAGACTTTCATTGATGACCACACAAGGAAAGTGTGGGTATATTTCATGAAAGAGAAGAGTGAGGTGTTCACTCACTTTCAGAATTTCAGAGTTTTGGTTGAAAAGCAAACAGGGAAATATGTAAAGTGCCTAAGGTCAGATGGAGGGGGAGAGTACTTCTCCAATGAGTTCTCTGAATTTTTGAAGAAGAATGGTATTCGGAGACAGTTCACATGCAGATACACTCCACAGCAAAATGGAGTTGCTGAGCGAAAAAACAGGCACATTGCTGAGATTGCGCGAGCATTAATGGAAGAGAAGAATATGCCGCATTGCTATTGGGCTGAGGCTGTGGGCTGAGGCTGTTTCTACAGTAGTATACATCATGAACAGGACTCCAACTGCAGCCATATATGATGTAACTCCAGAGGAGAGTTTTACTGGCAGAAAACCAGATTTGTCTCATCTGAAAGTCTTTGGATGCATTGCATACGTGCATGTACTAGATGAGCTGAGAACTAAGCTGGATCCAAAAGCTGAAAAATGTGTGTTTATTGGATACTCCCTTGAGCAAAAGGGATACAGGTGTTATAACCCTGCTACACGTGAGTTGAGGGTAAGCAGGGATGTTGTCTTTGATGAGATGAGCAGCTGGTATGCTGCTGAAAAAGAAGCTATTGGGGTTGATGTGAGTGGAAGTGTGGTTGCACAGAGTCAGCAATCACAGTCTTTGAGTGGACCAGGAGAGTCCTCATCTAGTGGGTCTATTGATAGACCATGGAGTGGCAGGCTGCGTCATAATACCAGTCCTGCAAATGCGATTACTACATCACGTAAAGGAAAAGAGAAAGTGGTTGAGCCCCTTGGTATGCCTGACATTTCTGCAGGGCATTCTCATGTTGATGGAGAGTCTAGTGGCTCAGATATGAGCCTTGATGAGGAGCTTGGGATCCCAGCTATGAGAACACCTGGTGTAAAGAAGGCTATGGAAGCCATGAATGAAAAGCTGCGAAGATCAGGGAGAGTGAAGAACCTTGTGCAGAGATTTACATATGATGGTTATGTGGCACATCACTATGCATATATGGCAAAGGTTGTGCAGGTTGTTGAGCCCACATGCATTGATGAGGCTGTTGGAAATGTGTGTTGGGAGAAAGCTATGGATGAGGAGATGGATGCACTATATGGAAATGAAACTTGGGATTTAGTGCAATTGCCAGAAGGCAAGAAAGCCATTGGATGCAAGTGGGTGTACAAAGTTAAACATAACAGTGATGGAAGCATAAACAGGTACAAGGCTAGATTGGTAGCCAAAGGATCTGTGCAGACATATGGGATTGATTATGAGGAAACTTTCAGCCCAGTTGCCAAGATGGCAACGGTGAGAGTTGTGATAGCAGTGGCTACGTCAAAGCAATGGTCTTTACATCAGATGGATGTAAAGAATGCATTCTTGCATGGGGATTTGCCAAAGCATTAGGTACAGAGAAGCTCTGCAGATTCAGGGCTTCGCTTTGTGTACATGAGATGGAGTTGAGCTCGAGGGGGAGTGTTGAGATATCGAGCTCGTCTAGTGAGGCGGTGGCCACTGATGACCCGCCTGGGGGATAGGACCCACACTTACACCACTGGCATGGTTGGTGAGATTATGGGAGATATGCGGCCAGTGGGATGACAGGCTGTGTGACAGCCATTCTAGAGACTGGCATAGTTATAACGCTAGCTCATTTAGTCGGGTTCATACTATAGAGAACCCGTGTATGTATTTGGTTGAGTACCTTTCATATTGTGTGTACTCTTATTCTTGTATATGGTGTGTTGAGTGTTGAGTAGAGAAGAAGAAGATTTCAGCCTCTCACCTTGTGTGTTCTCTATTAGGGTTTTGTGAGAGTGTGTGTGTGCTTGCAAGATCTCAAGCTCTCCTCCCCCCCTGCATCTTTTCATATGCTAATGCCTTTTATTATTTACAGTCTACCGATGAAGTTCTTTTTAAAGTGGAGCAAGATGTAATTCATGTATTTATATTACTGTCTTTTATTATTTGTAGATGGCTAGTAAACTTCTTTTCAAAGTGGAGCAATATGAAAATGAAGAGAAAACTCTACAAGAGATGCTATTTAATTTCTTGCACACGATTAACTAGCATCATCTCTACCCAAAAATTAGGGAGACGTTCAATATGCAATTCAATTTGCTTAATATTCTTACGGATACATAATATTATTTGAATGAGAAGATGGAAGAGTATGACAGAATTATGTACATAGATTATGTAGTTTTTAATGACTTGGTTCCTTCGGAACATTTAAGAAGGAAGCTGAATAGAAACATCACAAAGTTATGTGAAGACTAGAACAGAGTCCAAGTCTGCAAGGCACATTGAAAAATGTTGATTATCACATTGGATTTGTTTACTATCTTTTCATGCTTTTAGAGGAAGATGAAAAAGAAGAAGATAAAAGTCCAAAGAAAGAAACCAGTGCACTAGAAAAGACTGTGAGGAGAAGCTAGTACATTTTGATGACAAAAAAGAAGAGATATTGATCCAAGAGGAAGAGAGAGAGATGAGCTATGAGCTTAATGTGAGGAGCCTTAAAGAGGAGACAATTTTTAGACCGAAACTGGACACAATGGTCAAATGGTGGATACCAACATTACCAACATTGTCCCTAGTCCTAAGCTCTCACCATTTAGATTCAAAGACTATGAATATGTGTTAACTATAGATGTTCAAAAAGTCTTTGACATAAGGGAGGATTATTACCTTGTAGTAATTGCTCAACATTTGGAAATAGAGTAAGGTTATGTTGATATAGAGCTAGATAAATATATGAATCTGGATTTAAATATAAAAGACAATGAATATATGGATGCTAGTACATTATCTCTTTTTACAATGATGCTCATCTCTACAAGGTGGAAGGTCTTCCAAGTGAAGTTGAATTTCAACAAATATAAAAAAGGTTAAATATTGATCACTTGGGGAAGATTCAAGAGAGAGGAGAGTTCTCTTCATCTTCTTCACATTCAAGCATCAACATTTGGAAGGATGCGGTGCTTGTCAATGATGAAAATAAAAAGGTATCTACTTTTCTCTTGCATTCAATTACTCTCTTAAATTAGAGGTCAATAGTTATGTTAAACTTTAAGTGTGGTGTAGCATTTGTTCTATTGAAGACAAGTTCTTGAGTCGAGCAAGAGTTGGTGGACTTGGAAAGGATGCTGGCAAAATATCTAAAGTGGTTCAAGAAACCATAATGCCTATGTTTGGGGATGCACATACACTTTATTCATTAGGCATTAACCATGGACATTACTCACATTTATATGGTCATTTAACCTTAGATGAGGTGGTACCCATTGTTGAGAGACGTAATCGCAGTGTTGTGTGTATGTGGGAAAGCACCCTAGAGGTGTAAGATATTCTGGTAAGATAAGAATGCAACATGTATGGTGTGTGAGTGTTGACCAAAAGAGTGGAAAAGGGAAGTGCCACATGGATGATGATGTGTAAAGTGGGATTAGAAGGCCTATATCATTGTATGGTTCATTGTGCTATAGAATAGAGATCTTGTGTTGAGTGTGCAATCTGTCACTCTCTCTAGTCATGGAGTTTTTAATGTGGTATAACCCACCTTAAGTTTTATGCTTAATCTTGTGTCTATCACCATGATCAATCCCATATTAGGATTGTTAACATGGTATCAAAGCTTGGGTGGGCTCTTGGTCATGGTGAATATTTATGTATAGTTTTATTGGTTATGAGTTCATTGATTAAGCATTATGTTTAGTTTATTATGAAAAAAATTTAGCACACTCATTGTCATTAGTATTGCATTTTAGAGAGAGATTATGTTAGTAAATTAGAGATTCTTAGAGCTGCCATGAAAGCTAAAAATGGAAATTTCAGCAAGTATGAAGGCTAGGAGTTTTCGGTGCCATCAAGGAGAAGCTGCCAAGGAGATTTGTGAAGGTATTTTGGTGATTTGCGAGTCTAATTTGGTGTTTGAGCATGGAAGAATGCTCGTATTTGAAAAGGGTTACTATTTTGGGATGTGTGAATCCCTTGGTACCTTGGAATTCGGCAAGGATGTGAGGTGCATGCTTGTTCATGTGAAACAAGCAGTCATGGGACTAGTTGGAGCCCAAGTGGAGCTGATTGTGCTCAGTGATTTGCTCATGAAAGATGAGATGGTTGTGGATGCTATTGGAGCATTCATTTTTCTGGTTTATGCACCTATGGTTTTGTCTGAGGTTTTTTTTGAGAGACCATGTGTGAAGCACCCTTGGAATCTATTGCATGTCAAGAGGAGGAACATGCAAGTTAGAGAAACATGTCAAGAGGAGGAACATGCAAGTTAGAGAAAGCTTCAATGGGAAGCACTATGTTATTGCAAATTTTTGGTTTTGCTAATTAAGATGCTTACAAAGTCATGAGAAAATGGTGAGTGCTTTATGGAAGGAAGCACAAAGGACTGAACAAGGGTGATGCACAATGAAGAACCTTGGATAACATGCAAAGAAGAAGCATGCTAGTTGTGGAGCTCAATTAGGAGCTCATTCTGGCCATGTTAGTGGTCAACGTGAACTTCATGGAAGGGGTTCAAGAGGCAACGAAGTGTAGTCAAGAATGGGCTACATATGAAGCTTGGTTGCATGCCAAAGCAAGGAGCTCACACAGTCAAATGAATACAAGGAAGTTTCGTGGCTGGGAAGAATACAAGCATAGCTATACAAGCAAGGAAGACTGAGTGCACTGCAAAAGCGGAGAGTAAACAGTGGCATAGTATCTATGCATAAAAGTGTGCAGCTCACATGAGCTTGAAGGCAACAACTGTCGCCCAGAGATGTGAACTACAACATATTTTGAACAGCCCGCTATCAGGTTTGCATAAGAGAGAATAGCCACTAGTAGGTGGTGTTGTAGCCATGTCACGATGACTTTGATGAGGCCAGCAAAAGCAACGAGGAAGAGTTGGAGCTGAGAAGAGAAGTAGAAAAGAGCAACATGTGCCTCTTCTGACTCTCCCACTTATAAGCAAAGCCACCCACCACAAGAAGCAGTACGACGAACAGCTGCAACTCCATCAGCAAGTGTGTTGGTGGTGAAGCGAAGGACTGAGGCCCTTCATAGCAAAGAACCCAAGGCGGCAAAGTGCTTGTTATCAATAAACAGTGGCAGTTATAGTATAGAGGAGAAAGCCATGGCGGGTGTGAAATGCAAGTTTAGGGCAACGTGGAGAAGACAAAGCCTATAGATAAAGTCAAACTCGAGTTGCAGAGCATGTGGGCCTATAACCCATAGGTCCCAGATCTTCCCGCCATAAGCAGCCGTGTGCAAAAAAGAGGGCATTCAATGCAGCCCCTCCAACATGTGCATCGAATAGCAGGTTCTGAAAATACCAAGGGAAAAAATTGGAATCAAGAAAATTCATTTTTTTTAAAGGTTAAAGATCCTTAATTCATATAAGGTATACCATGCCCGTTCGATACAGGCGATAAGTTACGGGCGCGTGTATGGTCACGCATGTATATGAGTAAAATCGAGCACGTGTATATGAGCATTTAAACTCGCGTGTATACTGAGTTCATAAATGCGTGTAGCAGAGCGTGTATATACGTGTAAACACTGTGTTTTAGACGCAGATATACACGCTTTATTACACGTGATAGCAGAGAAAAACTCCATAGTAGAGAGGAAATATTATTGAAGCCAGTGAAATTGAGATCATCAATCAATGCTCTGTTAATTTTTTTACTCTATCCTTTTCCTTGAGGCACAATAGAGGTCATCCTATATTCCTCTTGATTGCTCCATAGTTGCGGCAAAGAGCTGTCCACTTGACTAAGAAATTCTAAAATATATACAAGAGACTCTTGTATCAACAACCAACCCTCGGCCATGCTTCCTTCAGGCCTTGCACTTTACCTCACAAAGTCTTTTAAGGTCTTCATGAAGTGCTCTAGGAAGAACATCCAACGTGCATGCACAGTGCCGCATAAAGCAATTTCGTCCACCAAATACACAATGAGATGTAGTTGGCTTGTGAGAATGGTTTGCGGGCGGAAAAGTTTCCTCTACCAAACAAACCACCTCCACTGCCATAACGCGTGCATCATCCAACGTGGCAGATCAATTGCTTTGGAACTAACATATCTGAAAAACAAATGAATAGTATGTTATACCTGGCCTCATGCACGTTGATTTTGAAAAACTATCAAATCAAAGTGCAAGGTATAATGAAGGGTGATCTGACATGGGTTTACATACCTCACAAGCTCGCCCATCTTATAAATACATTTTTTCAAACTCTTGTTTGTACAATGGTCGATGCGAGTAGGTAGTATGAACTACGCACATGAGAGCACATGTATATATGGTTTGAGGCATTACAAAATTTAATTTCAACGTACAAGACTTGGAAAACACTTACTTGGAGCATCTTGTGCCAATCGTGGGACTTCAACCCGTATAGTTGCTCAATACCTCTTTTCTTAGTGGTTGTAAAGGCTCCCTTCAATGATCTCATGCATCCAGTGGGAGTATGCAAAGTAGTGATCGCTTGCTTTACCTGCTTCTCCTCCTGCTTTTATATAATCCATGGTGCACGCGGAAGACGAGCATGCCCACCCTCCTCTCGTGTGGCCAAGCTTGACGCATCCGTCCTGCGACCTGCAAGTCCTCTCGTACACTGACATTGTCTCGTTTACCAATAACATGTTCCCAAATACCAGATGCCACATTCTTGAAGATGTGCATGGGATCAAGAAGATGGTTGATCTTGAGATGGGTCCAATACCGAAAAAAATGGAGTACCTACACAAGAGATGCCATGACATGATTGCTCTATGTGATCTTTAATCCAATTAGAGACTACACAAAAGAAGATTGAAAAACATTATTGTACCTGTTCATGCCATCGGGAGGAAGAACATTTGTAGACTCCCAAATGCGCTTCCAATCTTTTGCACGAAGTGTTTGTGGAGGAATGTTACTCTTACTAGCAACATATTTAGGATGATCTGACGGGAGAAATCGATGATGATTATCGAATATGGTCTTAGACAAACCATCAGCATACTCATGTGCTAACAAAGGGCCACAAACAAGCATTCCATGTTTACCCAATGTTTTCAAACCTGTTAAAATATAAATAAAAGTTAGAATAATAAAGTCAATAGTTGTGTATAATATAACCAATAGTATTAGAGTAGGGAGTTATTTGAATTCTTACCAGAACAATCGTTGTATCCTCCAAAGTCATGCATTGTCCACATCAACACTGCTTTCAAGTTGAAGTGTCGAGAGGAGGGAGGCCTACTAACATCCACCACCACAACACCTCTACATAGTTCCTCCAACTCATCAATCAACGGTTCGAGATAAACGTCCATGTGCTTTACTTTATGTTTTCCTGGAATTAGAAGGGATAACATAAGATGTCCCTTCTTGATTGCCATTGATGGTGGAAGGTTGTAATTCACCAACACAACTGGCCACACACTGTATGCGGTGCTTTTGAAACCATGGATTCACTCCATCCATACCTAGGCCAAGTCTCAAGTTTCTGGGCTCTGTTTTGAAGTTGGACCACTCATCTTCAACCTGCTTCCAAGTAGGAGTGTCTGCGGGAATTCTCCACATGCCATCATCCGATCGATGTGAGGAATGCCATGACATGATCTCTGCCATGGATTTGCACTTGAACATGTGTTTGATGTGAGGAATTATAAGAAAGTGTTGCAAGACTTTACGAGGTACATCAAAACTCTTCACATCTGTTCTATACCTTGCTTCACCACAAGTGGGACAATGTCAAGCCTCCTTATGCGTCCCACGAAAGAGAATGCAATCATTGACGCATGCATGTATGTGATCATAATCCAATCCTCCAAGAGATGTCACATAGTGCCTTGCTATGTCTCTTGAGGTGGGTAGTCTATTCCCTTTTGGAAGCATGTTTGATAATAGCCTGCATCCAATATCATCAATTAATGATTAAAACATATTGAGCTTTATTCATTGCAAAACCCTTAACCACTAATTCAAATTTGCAAGTTAGAATGCTTACTTCAATAATGCATCAAGACTTGCATTGCTCCATCCATAAACTGTTTGTAGATTGAGTAATTCAAGTGAAGCACGTAAAATAGAGAATGTGCACCCTTCAAATACCGGTGTCGATGAAGCCTTGTAAAGATGCTCTTGATCAGTTTCATCGTCGTCCATACCTTTGGGATCATCCCTAAAAAGATGCCGCACCATATCATCAAACAAGTCTTCCTCTTCCACGACTTCGTGGGGTGTGCAGGGCTATTGCCATCCCTTTTCCACTCATCTCTGACAATAGATCCCAAAGCTCGAGCATCATCTCGTCGACGCTTTGCATGCTCTCTCCAAGCGTAGGGAACCATGTTAGAGTGTGGTACTGCATCCTGCTCCAATTAGAGTATATATATTAACAACTCCATTAATTTGGACACCATGAGTCAGTTGGATACTATTAATTTACATCTACTCACCTCTAAACCTGTTTGATTCCATTCTCCATACATGGAGATGTGATTCAAGGTAATTCAACGTGCTCGTATAATGCATCCTTGACATTGATTACACATACACTTGATCCTTTATCCCAACCACACATCATAATTACGGTGATGCATTGTCTTATCTTCACCAGAACTGCTTGAGGAGGTTGATGACATTCTGTGTACAAAAGAGAAAATACATAATCATAATCAGTTTTTAATCAAAATATAAAAAGTCTCTATATCGCATGTATAACCACGTGTATCTACGTGTTTACCCTGTGTCAAAATGCATGTATTTGCACTGTGATGTTACCACACGGTCAATGTCATACTTAAAACAAAAGTCGCCGCCTACTCCAAAACCCTATCGCTTTCTTCAATTTCATCTTCTTCATCGCCACCAAAGCATCACAAGTGCAAGGAGCTTGCAGGCGGGTGGAAGGAGCATACACACGGGTACACACAAAAGCCAAAAAGGAGACTCACTTGTCAAGAGGTGAGTCAATTGGTCCTGTCTCTTCCCTTTCTTTTCTTTATGCAAATGTCCCTTTTCTTTATGCAAGTGTCTTTGTCCTTTCTTCTCTTTCTTGCAAGTGTCCCTTTTCTTTATGCAAGTGTCCTTTTCTTTATGCAAAAGTGACGTTGGTCGGTAGGCGGCCTTTTTTCGACACTTTTTTTCGCAGTCGCGTGTATGCCTGCATGTGTACTCTGCTAGATATTTTTTTCATGCGGAGATACACGCGATCCTAGACAGGATTTTACACGCCCATTTACACGCGACTTCATGATACATGATACACTTCATAATACATGATGCATACAAATGGATTCTTTTTGCAGATTCTTCATGGATCCAGGTTCTTTATTCGATGCATTTGCGTACGGCACTTGGATGATGGAGATGCTAAATCATTTTGGGTGCCACCTTGGCCCAGTTGAGCTTAAAGATTATATGTATGCCCATCCTCCTCCTAGATTCCCTGGTATAGTCACCCCGCTCCCGAGTGCCCATTTCACTCCACAACCTTCTGTGCTTGCTGCGAGTCCGGTAAGGAGACATACCCCTTCCCAGACACACTCACGCACCCCCTCCCAAGCACCGTCACGTCAGGGCTCACAGCCACCATCACGTACTCCCTCACAGCCCCACCGTCACGCTCAGTGTCACGTCCACAGTCACGTACACAATCCTCCATTCATGACTCCACCCGTAGTATAGAGGAGAGCAGACACCGTAGTAGGGAGAGCACACGTCGTAGTAGGGAGAGTGGGAGTGGAGGATGGGGAGGATGCGACGGATGCTTTGGTGGGAGAGGTGGTATTCTTTGCGATGAGAGAGGAGATCCCATTGC
Source organism: Cibotium barometz (assembly GCF_041138505.1). Lineage (NCBI taxonomy): Eukaryota > Viridiplantae > Streptophyta > Polypodiopsida > Cyatheales > Cibotiaceae > Cibotium > Cibotium barometz. Next base: position 59,441,125 of record NC_141053.1, on the reverse strand, counting down.
CCCCTCTGTGCACCGGATTCCTGGTTGGTAATAGTGGAAGTAGCTTCCTCTTATGTGGGGTAGGGTTTCCCACCACTCGGGGCCTCGCCCTCGAATGTCCGGGCACGAGACTAATTTGGTGATCATTCTGAAACCGAAACTGGGAAAATTTTCCTTGCCCAAAAAACAGGGGCGATTCCACCTTTTTGAATTTCTTAACAAATTTTCTAACGGGGTCAAGAGACTAAACTAACCTTCATCTGATTAAACCAGAGAGAAGGAAAACTATTACAGACTTACCTTGAAGAAATCAACGCTTTTTTCCTAATTAATTCAGGCAGAGCCATTGATCTATTCATTTGAGAAGTCTTCAGGCTTTTATTTAACTACTCGAATTCTAAGCGTATTCCTATTATTAAAACTCTACTCGAATTCTAAGCGTATTCCTATTATTAAAACTCTACTAATTCCTCTGGCCCATGGGCTAGCCACCGACCACCATTGGAATTGGTAGAACCAGACAAGTACCCACCCACCCATAATTGAATGCCTTTCTTAACTTTTGCTTTAGAATACAGATACGCACACACTCCTCTTTAAACTTTAACTTATAAAACAATCCATTGACAAAACATTTATTGGTTATAGATGTCATAACTCAAAATTTCCATCCAATCCTTGTTTCTCAACAAAAACAGTATCAGTCTGGACTCTCCGTTGGTCAGCAATCACGAGATCTAGTATAACTGATTACAATAAACATTGGTCAGCAATCAGGAGATCTAGTATAACTGATTACAATAAACATTGGTCCATCATACAATATCTTCTTCGCATGGGTATCCTCGGCACCGCGAGCTCATGCATCGCCTAGTGAGAACCCTCCAGGATCCTTCTTAGGTGTCCTGGCACTTCACTCAGGGACCACTTCGTCGGCCCTCGTCCATCGTACCAGTAGCGCACCATTTTAACCTTACCAAGGCTGGTCAAGACCTAGGCAGGCTTTGCCGGCGTGAGCTATCCTTTGAACACTCCCCGCCAGCTGTTGCAACCGAACTTCCTTTAGAAAAACACATATACCAAATGCTCCCTCCAGCATTCTGGCGTAAGACAGTCCTTTAAGAAAATAGGGTTTCTATGCAAGTTTTCAATTTTGATTTTCTTTGAATATAATGAGTATATCTTAAATCCGTATCCCAAGACTTCTTGATCATAGGTCTGAATTCCAAACAGAATTCCTCGAATTTTGTAGCCTTGATCCTCAGATCAATTCAAAGGGTTTCAACTTAGTTTAAGATTTGGTGGATGATTTGAGTGTATTTTCCTGAACTGGTCACATCGTCTTTCCTTGAAACTGACGGAGGAGTTTGGTCTTGGTCATAGCCTGATTCAGGATTTGAGTCTGGTAAGGTTCTTCCTGAACTACCTTTCTCGATAGGGGGTAATATTTCAATTACTATTTTATTGAATTTCATTCAGGAATATTCACTTAATTGATTTCTAAACTAATCACGAATTCCTATGAGGAATAAATTAATCAATTTATCTAAATTTTTGACTTCGATAGATTTTTTGAATTTTCTCATTACGATCCGAGTGAATATGAAACAATAGAATTTTCTCTCACAGTGTATTTACTTATTCATTTATCGATTATTCATGGAAATTAAACATAGAATGAAAGAGAACTCTAATTTTAATATAAAAATTCTTTATGCATTTTTTATGCATAAAATCCACCTTCAATGGAAATAACACTTTTATAGAAAAGAAAATCCTTTTATGCATATATTTATGCATAAAATTAATTTAATAGGAATAACACTTTTATAATAAAAAATATCTAATATGCATCTTTCTATGAATAGAAATAGAATCTAATGAAAATAACACTTTTATAATAAAAAAATATCCAATATGCATCTTTCTACGCATAGAATTTGAATCTAATGAAAATAACACTTTTATAATAAAACAAATATCCAATATGCATCTTTCTATGCATAGAAATTGAATCTAATGAAAATAACACTTTTATAATAAAAAAATATCCAATATGCATCTTTCTATGCATAGAAATTGAATCTAATGAAAATAACACTTTTATAATAAAAAAATATCCAATATGCATCTTTCTATTTATAGAATTTGAATCTAATAAAAATAACACTTTTATAATAAAAAAATATCCAATATGCATCTTTCTATTTATAGAAATTGAATCTAATGAAAATAACACTTTTATAATAAAAAAATATCCAATATGCATCTTTCTATGCATAGAAATTGAATCTAATAAAAATAACACTTTTACAATAAAAAAATATCCAATATGCATCTTTCTACGCATAGAACTTGAATCTAATGAAAATAACACTTTTATAATTAAAAAAATATCCAATATGCATCTTTCTACGCATAGAAATTGAATCTAATGAAAATAACACTTTTATAATAAAAAAATATCCAATATGCATCTTTCTATGCATAGAAATTGAATCTAATGAAAATAACACTTTTATAATAAAAAAATATCCAATATGCATTTTTCTATTTGTAGAATTTGAATCTAATGAAAATAACACTTTTATAATAAAAAATATCCAATATTCATCTTTCTATTTATAGAAATTGAATCTAATGAAAATAACACTTTTATACTAAAAAATATCCAATATGCATCTTTCTATGCATAGAAATTGAATCTAATGAAAATAATACCTTTATAATAAAAAAAATATCCACTATGCATCTTTCTATGCATAGAAATTGAATCTAATGAAAATAACACTTTTATAATTAAAAAAATATCCAATATGCATCTTTCTATACATAGAATTTGAATCTAATGAAAATAACACTTTTATAATAAAAAAATATCCAATATGCATCTTTCTATGCATAGAAATTGAATCTAATGAAAATAACACTTTTATAATTAAAAAAATATCCAATATGCATCTTTCTATGCATAGAATTCGAATCTAATGAAAATAACACTTTTATAATAAAAAAATATCCAATATGCATCTTTCTATGCATAGAAATTGAATCTAATGAAAATAACACTTTTATAATTAAAAAAATATCCAATATGCATCTTTCTATGCATAGAATTTGAATCTAATGAAAATAACACTTTTATAATAAAAAAATATCCAATATGCATCTTTCTATGCATAGAAATTGAATCTAATGAAATAACACTTTTATAATAAAAAAATGTCCAATTAGGATAAAGAAAAGCTGAAATTCTTAATGAAGAGAAGGGGGAAGCCTTTCCATCAAGGCATAACATCCAAGTTCACATTAAAAAAAAAAAAGAAATCAGAAAACCATAGAATAGAATTAAAAAAAGTAGAATTTCTAACTTACATGGAGTTTTGTGAGCTTTCCTTTGGCTTGAGGGATTGAGGGTTCTACTCTTGCTTGGATCAAGAGTGGCCACCAATTCTTTGTAGAGGAACTAGTAAAAAAGAAGTGAATTATCAAAGAATTCAATGTTTTTGGCTCTGGGGAGGAGTAGAGTAACAGTGCATAAAACACTATTAAGCTTCTACCAAGGGGGAGGCTTCTATTTATAGGAAAAAATGAGCCTCTAACCAAGCAAACTGATTCTAGAATTTTCCAGATCAGTTTGGTCAATTTTTGACCATTTTTGGGTTAGTTTAGTTCACTTTTTGGATCCAGTTTTGAATTAGGAGAGAGGAGAGATGAAACATCTAATTTTAATGATTTAAAATTGAAAATCAATGATGAGAAAAAGGTGCCTACTTCATGAGGAGGAATCCCTATCCTGAGGTGTCAAAAATCAATTTTTTATCTATTTTCCTTGGTCCTTAGTCCACTCTTCATCTTATGTGAACATTAATTCATTTTTGGGGGGTTTTTCTTTTATTTTTCAATTTATATCCTCCCTACATTTGGATTAATCTTATTGGTCCATAGGAACCTTAATCTAAAATTTTTAGAAAATCTGGACCCTTAGGCTAAGGCTTTTTGAACAGATTATAATTTATTTCTAATGCACCTTCTGAAATTCTTTTTGAACTTCTGTTTCAGGGGAATTTATTTTAATAAGAAGAGATTCAAAAATATCTAAAAACTCAATAATCTCTCTCTAGAATATTTTCTCTCTCTAAGCCAAAATAGGTAGAAACCAGATCTTTTATTATTCTGAAGAGGGGATTGATCACAGGGGAAGATACTAGACATCTTGAGGGCTGGGGAGGAATCTTACAGTGTTGATTATGTTACAGCGACGGGTTATGGGGAGGAAGCCCATAGCAGCCCATGAGAATGTGTATGCTTGCTGGCATAGCAGACGTGACACGTGGGCCCTCTTTAGAACCCAGGGACGTATTACGGATGCGTAGTTTGAGATGGCCATGAGACCGTACAGTCGACAGGGACTTGAAAACTCTAAACGAATGATTTTGGTTTATTAAATTTTGAATTACATATATATATACTTATATATGATATATTACTTGAACATGCACAAGCTGCTGCTGTACCTGCTGATGCTCTCATCATTGATGATCCACCCACCGTCGTGGCTCCTGCTCCTGCTGGACGTGAACGACAGGGTGAGCACTACTCTTCGGACATGTATACCGATGTGAGCTCATCTGATCCTAGAGGAAGCAGCTCGTCATCATCTGAGTCTGAGTAGTCTGAGTAGTACTTAGACTTATAGTATCACATCCATATTGAGGATGTGGTTGTATGTATATTTTTGTAACTAAAGCCATGGCCTTTTTTAGACAAACCAATTTGATTTTGTATATATTTGTTTATATTGAAGAAGCCATGGGCTACTTCGACATATGGACTCCCTTGTATATATGTTTTTACATAATGAAAGCCATGGGCTTATTTCAGCACACATAAAATTTTGATAATATTGCATTCATGTACTTCTTGAATCGTGTATTGACAATGCACAAAATGTTCTCTGTGGATGGTGCAATGCACCAAAAAAAAATCAGAGAGTGCTATTGGGTGCTGGAATGCTGGAATAGATTTCACGCACCAAATACCACTCTCTGAATTTTTTATTTTTGCTCTCTGTTAGCATGTATTTGCACGTAAAGTCTGCCAAAGTCGCGTTTATATGCACGGAAAATCTGTTAAACATGCGTGTATCAGTGCAGCAAAATTGGTAAAATGCGTGTATAATCCCGTGTATCAATGCATCTGATGGGCATCGTACACGCATGTCTGTGGCCGCGATTATACATGCACTGATACACGGGCCCGCTACTTTTTTTTCACAAGTCATTTTTTGTGACTAACAGCGTGGGTATGAGCCCGATCCCTTGTAGTGTATCTCGCAGGGGGAGTGTGGTCTTTTTAAAGGATTTCTAAAATCAAACCACTCATAGAGTGATCAACTTTAACTCGGGAAACCTCTATTCTTGACTTCTCGAAACAATATTTTTTTTAAATTATACTGTCTTTAAAGTTAACATTAAAGATTAATAAAAAAATCTCCTTTTAAACGATGACCAAGCTAACCTGGTCATTATTTTTGTGTGGGGCTCCCAAGGGGAGAGATGGGGCAGCATTTGGGGAGCAACCTCTTGAGACTCATGGATGTGCGCGTCTCTCGGGGTGATATTTTGGTGCTTTTATGAAGGAGCCATCCTGCCTACTTTCTTGTAGTCCACAATGCCATGAATCCAGCGCTTCAGACATGTCACAATTTGGAGCTCGTTTGCTCAAGTTATGAGCAAAAAACCACTAGGTGTGAATCACCTCTAAGAGGCTAAAAGCCCTTACTAAAGTCACCACCCACTAATGGGGGGGAGGAGGGGGGGAAGTTGTTTGCAGGGAGAAGGTTGCAACTAGAGGGAGAGGAGGAGGAGTCCTCCCTTAAGTCTATTCACCCGAGGGGGGGAGGGGGAGAGCAGCTAAGGACACTCTACCCTCAAGGTTGAGAGGAGGCAAGAAATATTCTATAGAGGGCTTACTTGGAGATGGGCAAAAATGGCTTGCTGGAAGGCTATCGGGTACAGTACTGTACAGAGTGCCAGGTGCAGACTATCAGGTATACGGGCGCTGGGCAGAATGGATAGAGTAGGGTGCTGGGGTGTCTCAACCACGAGGCACTGGGGGGGTTTATATAGGTGCAGGTGTACGGGTACGGGTGCAGGGAAAGGGAGAGCAAAGCATGGGTGCAAAAGGATGATGTACAGTGAAAGTATACCAACCTATGGCTTGCATGGGCCTGGGGAAAGGAATGGTGCATGTGCGTGGACAAAAGCTATGGTGCACATGTACCTTCCAGGTCAGAGGCAGCATAGGCATCCACCTGGCGATCTGTGTGGATCGTACACTAGGGCAATCAGCCTTAGGTCCTTGCACGAGCGTTGTACGACGCTCGAGTGTATGCACGACATCTTTTTGGGGTGAGGACCCCTAATTTGGGACATGGGCCTTGATATACGTGTCGGAGTGCTCGGTGGTGCAAAAAAATAATTTCGGTGAAAATGTCCGGGGTGTATCCCTGTGTTGCTATATACATAGGTAGTGATGTGTGTGAACACACTTAGGACCGCCGGGGCACTTTTTCCCTCTTTAGGAGGTTTTTTCCCCCGGCTTGTATATACGCCCATCCTTCTAGGGCTAACTTATCTTTTGTACATTGACACAATCTAATACACTTTGTGTTGTGTGCATTCTTGCTTCTTCTTCTCCAAGCTTTGTGTGCTTTCCTGTAACCCTAATTCCAGCAATTGGTATCAGAGCAGGCATCGACTCCTAGGGCTACGCCGCCAGCACCCTTCGACTCACGTTCTCCGATTGAGGTGAGTTTTCACGAGCGCTTGCAGGTCCCTATACTTTGCAAATAAGCCCATAGGGCTTAGCGTTCTCAGAATTTGCATCTGAGGTCGTTTCGGGCTCCGTTTTTGCATTTCAAGTTCTGCACAGGTGTTCGTCATTTTCTACAGAAATTTCGACAGTGCAGTTTTCTGCAAAACAGGCATACGTGTTCTATTGTGGACCATGCTACATAGCACGAGTTGTTTTCTGTTCAGTCTTTGCTTCATTACAGGCAGCTTTTGCATCAGTTTCAGTCAGTGGCCATGGCTGATAACAGCAATGATGTATTTCGCATGTTGTCTACTGAAGACAAACTGGATGGAGACAGCAACTACCCACTTTGGGCATACATGATGCAGCATGTTTTGGTTGCAAAAGGAGTGTGGAACATTGTGCAGGGTATGGATGTACGTCCAGGTTCTGTGGATGTAGGATCTGTTGAGGATGTTGCAAGTTCTAGCAGCTCTACTGTTGCTACTGTTTTACCCACTGCTGAACAAGCTCGTTGGGATGGTAAAGATGCGCAAGCTCATGCCTTGATTGCACTTTCTATCAAACGTAACATCACCCCACATATTCGTTCAGCTAAAACAGCAAAACAGGCTTGGGATATTCTAGCTGGTTTGTATGCAGGTCGTAACAAGGCAAAAATTGCTTACCTGCGTAAAGAGCTAGAATTGAAGATTATGCAAGAAGATGATGACATGAATGTTTTTCTTACTGAGATTAAAGATCTCAAAGAACACTTGATTTCTGCAGGTGAGATTATTCCTGATCATTCTCTTGTGCAGACTGTTCTTGATGCTTTACCTGAGACATATCAGACTTTTGCTTCCACGTGGAGACTTCTTAATGAGGACAGACCTGATGCTGTCAAGTATGATACTTTAGTCAACAAGCTCTTGCAAGAAGCGTAGTCCAGGCAAAACAGGGCCAGGCAGCGTGCAGTTGATCAAGCATTTATTGCTGCCTAGCAGCAGCAGAGAAGAAGTGGTAAGGCAGCCCCTTCCACTATTTCTTCTCCTATTAGTAGGTCTGCAACTTCTTCTCCTTCCACAGGTAGCAACAATAAGTCTGCGAAGGCTCTTGATAAAGGCAAGAAAAAGACCAGGTGCAACTATTGTAAGGCAAATGATCATGTCATTAAGAATTGCCCTAAGCTAAAGGCTAAAGAGTGCATCCGCTACCACATTATCTTTCCCAGGAAGGAATTGTCCAATATGGGATCATTTTGCATCGAAATTGCACTCAAGAAGGATTTGCAGCTGAGTGCATCCGCTACCACATTATCTTTCCCAGGAAGGAATTTGATGTCAAAGTCATATTCTTGTAGGATTTCAATCCATCTTCTCTGCCTCATGTTGAGGTTAGGCTGGGTGAAGATCCACTTCAGACTCTTGTGGTCAGTTGTTTTTACGAGCTCGAATTTTTTCCCAAGGAGATAACGCCTCCATAATTTGAGGTAGAGCTCAAGTGGTATCAAAGCCGACGATCTTAGTTCCTAGGACTTGTTAATAGAGATTGTTTTGGAATATATGTTTTACCTAATATTGATTTATAAAATAACTTACTAGAATAATTTGAATTGGTGATTGAATGATTGTAGGAAGAGGGTGACACCTACTCAAGATTCTTAGTCTTCTAGTGCATCTTCCAAAAGGCATGTCTCTCTCCAAATTTCGAATTCCATGATACTATGGTGCAGATACTTAAGAGATTGTCCCTCCCTCATACATCTCGTATCCAAAGAGGGTGGGGTAGAGATCACCTTTGGAATCGTGGGCCGAGGTATTTTTTCATTAGGGCAGACCGAACTAGGAACATCACCACCAATTTAAAGCGGATTTGTTGGATCGAAAAGTTGAAGATGGGCATGTTACATAAGAGTAGATTCACACCAAACTCTCTTTTGGGACCTCAAGACCATGTTCATATGGAACATGCACTTTAATTCACACGCATGGAGCCCCAGATGTAGCTAAAAGAAAAAATGTAAGTCACACACACAAAAGAAAAAATGTAAGTCACAAACACAAAAGCTTTAATCGCCTTGAAACATCGAGAAATATCGACTTTACAAAAATAAAGTCATGGATGAATTTCTTACATGGGTTCGCTGCCCGGCTTTGGCTAAAAGGCATTGTATTTATTTCACCCATGTACTTAGGGGCAATCGTGCCCGAGCCTATGTGCTCAAAATGATGTACTCAAAATGAGACATGTATTCACCCATTGGTATGAGGGTTTCCCTGTCCGAGATCATCAAGAAACTGGAAATGGTTGTCATGATGTGTGCATGAGCGATGCGCGTGTGAGGTGCATGCGCATGGGTTGGTTCCCACCCGAACATTTATGTTCAAAATGGACTTAGTGGTTTTGCTATGAGCGAGTCGGCTCAAAATGGATTTGGTGGGATGATCCACTGCAGCCGGATCAACACTGTTGGTAGCCCATCAAGAAAGCCTTATAAGAAAGCCCACTATGCATGCATTGTCAGACAATACGTCCTGATGACGATTGCCACCAATGGATTGCCAAGCATTCAGTGCATACTATGGACTCCTCGCTCGGCCTTTTGCATGGACAGCATTGGCTATTGCATCCAGACAATGCGCTCCATCATTGCCGAAGCAGGGCTTGAAGTAGAAAGATAGATGAACGATTTATCACCACCAGCTAGGAACCCATTGAACGTCGTCATCATCAACGGCCATTGTCAGGCTTCAATTTTCTCCTGAGAGAAGCAATGTTGTGCACAAAAGCACATCATAAGACCTCCGATCGTTATCTACAGATAGTAGGATCACCAAGTGTTTAGGGGCAATCCTCAACATGAGATTTTCACGATATACGCTGACCTCACAGATCCAGATCCATGAACCATTATATTGCATAATAATATAAGTTAGATACAAACATGTGTAGGAGAGATAAAGGTTCTTAAAGGTTCTCCCAAAAGGCACATATGAATGGGCATTAACAATCCTAATATGGGATTGATCATGGTGATCGACACAAGATTAAGCATAAGATTAAGGTGGATTATACCACACTAAAAACTTCATAACTAGAGAGATAGAGATTGCACACTCAACACTTGATCTCTATTCTATTGCATTCACAATGAACCATACAATGATATAGGCCTTCTAGCCTTATCTCACTTTATATATTATCATCCATGTGGCACTCCCCTTTTCCACTCTTTTGGTCAACACTCACACACCATACATGTGACATTCTTATCTTACCACAATATCTTACACCTCTAGTAGGGTGCTTTCTCACATACACACAACAACTACTAATAACAAAGCAAAACAAAAGCTTATTAGTAAGACCTTCTCATTATGGAGCATGTAGAAGTTGTTTCAAGATTTAATGGTGATATGTTTTACACATGGCTATGTACTTGCTTATGCAAAAGGGGCTTTGACACCTAATTGAGGATGAACAAGTGGATGTTGAGCCACTTCAAAACAACAAAGTGTTGGGCCTTATCGCTCAAAATCTAGTGATGATTGATTAGTCACATTGCTGGCATCAAGGATGCTAAGTTGGCATGGCAGGAGCTTAACACTAGTTTGGTACCAAAACAGGACACTTAAGTGTCCTTTTTTGGGGGTTGCGAAAAAAAAAATCAAACTCCTAATGTAGGCTTTAAAAACCAAAATGCTTCATTGGGTATGTAGAACATAACCCTATGCTTATGTAAAAAATGCTAAACATATAAAATACCTTTTTATTTGGAAGTACATAAGCAACAAAGTAGCATATGTCTTGAAAATGAACATTTTTCAGGATTTTTCCAAATATGCAAGCATCATTCTCTCAAAAAAAAATCCAATGATATCAATAGCATTTTTCCCAAGATATTTTGATAGCATACATCAGTCTAAGGAGGTAGAAGTTCACTAAAAAAATCATTTTCCTTTCCTAGAATGTTTTCCAAAAAAGTTGCATAAAATCAGCAAAAGTAACGCGTATTATCAAAACTCAATCACGCCACTAAAAAATAATGTAGCCCTATCAATGAGAATGTTGATTATTGGTTTTCATGCTTGAGATGAGATAAATAAGCCATAATTTGATGTGTATGACACTAACTTAGCCTCCACTTAAGTAGGTTCTTATCGCCTAGTTCTAAAAAATCTGTAAAAAATAAAAATACAAAATTTGATCATCTTTTATCAAAAACCAATCATAACTATGCTTGCACAAGTAGTCTACACCTATAGTTACAACAAATAATGCACTTACACAGCTTTTTCCTTTGATGAAAATCAAAATTAGGCTCATAATTAGACATTTTATGTATTAAAAATAGGTTACGCAAAAAAACCATGTATGAGAAGAGGCCCAAAAAGTGGCTCTAAAGTTTTGGAAAATTTAAAACAAAGTAGTATTTACCCTATATAACATGGGTGCACCTCAAGTTTTACATTATTAGCTTGCATATGGAAGGAGAAAAATTCATGCTCCACCTGTATAAAAAACGTCATTTCAATATTAGCGAGTCAAAAATTTATCCAATAATTGTCGTTTGATGATTCCAGGATTTATTTTACATCATGGGCTTTCCATCAAGCCAAGTTTCATGATCAAACTATGTCCCTTCTAAAAGTTATGTCCAAATTACTACTATTTTGAAAACAGCAAAAATCATGCATTTTATCAGCATATGTCTAAGAAAATTAAAATATTGCCTTGCAAAAGCTAAGAAAAGTGCAATTTAAAAAATCTCAAGGATTTTTTGGGTCTTAAGGAACATCTTTGGATGTTAAGCATTTCAAAACTCTTAATAGATTGCCCACAAAAATTCAAGAACTTTTCAGGACACTTTAGTGTCTCAGGACACTTAAGTGTCCAATTACAGAACTAGTGTTAACAAGATTTTCGACACTACCGAGTGAAAGAGCTCAAAGATCAACCTACAAACTCGACAAGAAGTATATTGAGAGCATGGCACAACATATCAGCAAATTCAAAGGTATCAAGCAGTAACTTAGTACATTAAAGAAAGTTATTGAAGAAGATGAATCTATTGTTGTGCTGTTAAAGAGTGTTGAAAAAGAACCATATGAATCACTTGTTGTTGGGTGAAAGCACGTATAGGTGGCTTGGAAAGGAATGTCAAGGACATCAATTTTTTGCGCTTAAAAGTAGGCTTTGAAAAGTAATAAAAATTCCAAATCTAACAAATTTACGCTGCTAGTTATGCTAGTAGTTACATGGCGATTTAGCAAAGGTTACTTACCACACATGAATGCAACTTGCTGAAAATAGACCTATCATGGCCCTTCTCTCTCACTCTCTGTCGTTGGCAACAATTAGACTACCACACTTGAATGAAACTTATTGAAAATAGACCTATCTCTCTCTCTTTCTTTTTGTGAGTGAGCTATGCTATCGCTCTCTCTTCTCACGTGAATGAAGGTTTGTCTTTCTTTCTTTCTGTGAGCGAGCTATGCTATAGGTCTCTCTCTCTTTCTCTGAGAGAGCCATGCTACAGGTCTAGACTTTTCCCACATGAATGAAGGTCTCTCTTCCTACAGTCTCTAGAGCTTTTTATCTCTTTCTATAGGTCTCTCTTTCCACATGAATGAAGGTCTCCCTTCCTACAATATCTAGAGCTTTTAATCTCTGGTCATAGATCTATAAGAATATGGCATAGCGGATAGAGATAGCAAGACAAAGCACAATAGACAATGTAATAGATACACAATGGAGAGAATTTAAAATTCTAATTATATCAAAAAGGTACAAGTGATGGTGTTGTCCACCCATGCTCTCTCAAATAGATCTTAGATGGTGATCTAGACAGACTCTAGATGGAGTATGTATGAAGTGTAGAGGTGGATACTCACAAGCATTGGATACCTTAGCTCATGGCAACCATGTCCATATATAGTACTGTAGGTGATGTGGTAGACGCGTATACAACGAGGGCAGTTACACTACATACACACGGTCAATGCCCGCATATCAAGAACGCGGCCCACCAACAACCAACGACCATCGCTAATGATGGACCTCATATCCAAGGGAATATTTCTCATACCGTCACCTCCCCTCAATGTCCACCCAAAGATGAACTAGGTTTTTGGCCCAATGCCAAGTTGATGAAGATGCCGCGAGTGAGTTGGTCCTTCCCAAAAGCCTTGGTGAAGATGTCAGAAGATGTCAGCGTAGTTTTGCTCTGTAGAGAAATACTCCAACTCCACTATCTCATCCTCTATCAGCTCCTACACATAATGATATTGAATTTGAATGTGCTTCGTGCGAGCATGAAACACAGGGTTCTTGGAGATAGCCATACAACTCTAATTGTCGCACCTCAAGACTGTAGCCTCCCTGGTCTGAACTCCCATGTCAACCAAGATTCTCCTTAGCCATACTACCTCACATGCAACAAAGCAGGCTACCTTATACTTAGCCTCTGTGGAAGAAAGTGCCACTGTAGGTTGTTTTTTTCTTGTCCAAGAGAAAGCACCCGAACCAAGCGAAAAACAATATCCAGAAACTGATTTCCTAGAATCACAATCTCCTACCTAATCTAAGTCATAATAACCTGTTAGAGTGTCACCCATGCTGTAAGTAATGCCATACTCAAGAGTACCTCTGATGTACCTAAGTACCCTCATCCCTTCCTTCCAATGACTCTCTCCTGGCTTGTTCAAAAACCTTCTCAATACACCAACTGTAAAGCTGATATCAGGTCTAGTGTTAGTGAGAAAAATCAAACTCCCCACTAACTTTCTATACTTCCTGATGTCAACAAGTGATGAAGAATCCTCTACAAAAAGCTTCATGTTCACTTCTATTGGTGTAGACAAAGGCTTGTAGTTTGTCATCCCAAATGCTTTGAGAATCTCCCAAGCATGTAAAATGAAGATTTTACCTGAATCTTTCCAGACCTCAATCTCCAAACAGAAATGCATGACCCAAGTCAGTCATCTCAAACTCATGGCTCAGCATATCCATTTTCTTCTGGATCGTCTCTTCATTGTCACCTAAAATGTTTAAGTCATCTACATACAAGACAACCAAAACAATCTTGCCATGCCTTTTTCGAACATACAAGTTAGCATCAGCAGAAGCACTTCTTATAAACCCAATCTTTTTGAAAAATGGTCTATCCTATAATACCATGCCCTTGGGACATGTTTCAGCCTATACAAAATGCCTTCTTCTGCCTGCAAACTTTGTTTTCTGATCTGGGCATCTCAAAACCTAGTGGCTACGCTACATATACCTCCTCCTTGAGATGGCCGTTCAGAAATGCTGATTTGACATCCATGTGAAAGACTGGCCACTTTTTGTGAGCAACCAAGGCAATTACCACCCTGATAGTTGTCATACAAGCTATGGTAGGAAAGGTTTCATCAAAGTCAAAACCCTCTACCTGTGCAAATCCCTGTTGTGCAACCAACCTAGCTTTATATTTTTCAAGTGAGCCATCAGCCTTATACTTAGCTTTCCAAACCCATTTGGTACCGATTACCTTTCTGTTTGGGGTCGGTCAACTAGCTCCTAGGTGTTGTTCTTTATAATGCTGTCATACTCAGACTGCATCGTAGCTTTCCATTTTGAATTTGCTAAGGCTTCATCCAAGGTGGCTAGCTCCTTCATTGTTCCCATTATCTTAGACATCAAGGTGGCTAGCTCGTTCATTGTTCCCATTATCTTAGCTATCAAGGCCATATTGACAATGAGATCAAATGCTTTTCTCTATTCCTCTATTCTCCTTCATCTGTGTGGTCCATTTTCTAAAGATTTTGGCTTCTCAGGCACTGGATTACACTCATCAAATAGCTGTTGTGTAACTTTGGAAGTGGCTTTCCTTGTTCTAAAGAGCAGTAGGCTGTTGTGATGTGTGAGAGTCTTCAACCTCTAAAAACTCCTCCTCCCTGTGAGAGGAAATATGACTGGTGGGTTGGGATCATGGTGGAATATTTCTACAGCTGATGATAGAGTGGATAGACCTCCTTCCTCCACTAAGTGGTTTTTCTGCAAATAACACATCTCGACTAGCCACAATCTTCTTTGCCTCTGTATCATAGAGCCGATATGCCTTCAACTCTTGACTATATCCAAGAAAGATACACTTCTTGCTTTTGGCATCTAGCTTGGTCCCTCGGATGCATCTGGAATATGCACATAACATTCACAACCAAATGTTTTGAAATGAGAAACTAAAGGTTTCTTACCAGAGGAGGCCTCTTGAGGTGTAGCATCCTTGAGTGCCTTTGTGTAGCTCCGATTGAGGACATAAAGTACTGTGTTGAGACTGCTTCAGCCCAAAATGTATTGGGCAAACCCTTTGCCATCAATATGCATCAAGCCATCTCCATAACAGTTCGAGCGGCATTCTACAATACCATTTTGCTGAGCTGTGTGATCAATGGTGAGTTGGTGCTTGATGCTCTTCTCCTTGCAGTAGCTACCAAATTCTGTTGAAAGTAATTCTCCTTCTCGATCTGTACAAAACTTCTTCACCTTCTTTCCTGTCTCATTTTCCACAAGCTTATGCCACTGTTTAAACTTTCCAAAAGATTCAGCCTTATCCCGAAGGAAATAAACCCACATCTTCCTACTATAATCGCCGACTAACAACATAAAGTAAGAAGATCCCCCTAATGCAGTAGACATTTTACCACAGAGATCAACATGTACCAGCTCTAGAGGAGTCTTTGCCTGATTGCTACTTTCATGTGGAAATGCCTTGCATTGTTTCTTGCCCATCATACAAGCTTCACATGGTTCTTGCAATTTTGAAAATGCAAGAAAATTAGCTACCATACCCTTTTTCTGCATCTCCTTTAGCACGGCAAATCCAATGTGACCAAATCGCTCGTGCCAAATCTTTCTTATGCTCTTATCTATAGACACTGTAAGGGAACTTAGCTCATAGAGATTATTGCGCCTTACACCTTTGTCGACTACCTTTCCAACATCATCTAGAATTTATGCTTCAGTTTTCTTGAACCGTACTTCAAGCCCACAATCTGTCATTGCAGACTGATAGTAGATTTATCTTTATCTGGGGTACATTGAGCACATCTGACAGCTTCTTCTCTTCACCTGTAGTAGTAGATGCCATAAAAGATATGGTTCCAAACCCTTTGGCTAGACATTTAGCATTACAACAACACTAATGGGCTCCTATAGAGGCTTCCAAGAACTATACCAGCCCTTGTTATTGGTCATGTGATGGGATGCTCCACTATCCAAAATCCATGAATCATCAATTGAAGCCTGAGCAGATGAGCATACCTCTTCAATGGCGACCCAAAGTTCAAGCTCGGTCTCAACATTGTTGACTGACTCCTTTCCCTTCCATGAAGACTTCAAGGTGCCATTCTTCTCGTCATCCTACTTCTTTTTATAGTCTTTGACAGCGTGACCCTTCTTGTCATAGTAATAACAGCTCCCTTGAAACTTCTTCTTCATTGGCTTCTTCTTCTTCTCATCAGAAGATGTTGCACCTTTACCTTTAGCATTGGCCAAAAATGCAGCATCACTACCATCACGGGTCTTTCTATGCTCTTTTTACCTGCAGATACAAGCTCTTGATCGCTAGAAACCTTCGTTTTCTTCTTGGGTGTCACTGAAAGATCCTTGTCCCCTTCGCGCAACAAATTTAGGGGTGCTAGCAATGGAAGTAGCACTTCTTATGCGGGGCAGGGTCCCTCACTCGGGGACTCGCCCATGGATATCCGGACAAGAGACTAATCCATCGGTTCTTCCAGAACCGAACCCAAAAAAATTTCCCTCACTCGAAAAGCACGGGCGATCCCTCCAGGATAAAACTTTTACTCTAACGTAGTCAAGAGCCTTAACTAACTGAACTGATCTGACCGAACTCGTAAGCCCCATAGTCAGATCAAGGAAAAGACTTGCACTTGGATCATAGAGACCAATGCTTTTTTTCTCATTGAGAGGCACAACCATTGATTCTTTTCCATAGAACAATTTTTATCTGAGATTTACTTCATCTATCGTACCATAAGAGAATTGAGTCTCATTTTAGGGATCCATAAGTCTAGCCTAACCCCATCTAGTCCTGTATAGCCAACCGCCCAACCACTGTAGTGATGGGATCCACTTAAGAATTTGGTTAGGTTTTGTCCTGGGTACCAGGGAAAAGAGTTCCCAGGCGCCCGATGGAAGGATATTCATGAAAACTTAAAACTAGGCACACCACTTACACACCCAATATGAAATTGCCTTTCTAACAGATTCAACTATCTTTAAAACAATCTTTAAAATTGCCTTTCTCTCACAGATTCAGCTATCTTTAAAACAATCTTTTAATGAAACTATAGTATCACTGATCATAATCTTCTAAAATTAATCTGGTTGAATCCTAATTTCTAATTTTTCCTTCATCAGTGTACTTATGGCATCATTGGCAACCAGAACGCTCACCACCTGTCCACTCAGGGGCCTTTTCATCAATAGTTCATAGCTCATAGTACCCGGCAATATATTCACTTATAAAAATCAAAATGGAATCTCCGTCGAAGATCAGCAAGATCAACCAACAAATCCATATAAAAGAGCCATGGACTCATCCGTTGAGGACTAGCAAGGTCAATCAACCAGATCCATCCCCGAATTTAGAAAACAACTCTTACTCCTTGTTCTAATATCTTCCACGACATACGTGTGGGTATCTTTGGCGACTCAGAGCCCGAGCACCATATGGTCAGCACCCTCTAGGATCCTTCATCACAGGTCACCTAGCGCTTCACTCATAGGCCGCTTCCTTAGTCCCTCATCCACCCTACCAGAAGCTCACCATTTAAATCAAACCGAGATTGGTCAAGACCTTGGCTGACCTTGCTATGCAAGATGTCTCCGTTGACTCGCCGTTAGCTATTGCAACTTTATTAGATAGGTCTCTACAGCTCATTTACAAGACGATCAAAATGCTTCCCCAGCATTTTTGACATAAAACAGTCATTTAAAAACAGGTCATAAATACACTTTCTATAACGAACTCTCGTCTTTCCACATTGTTCCACATCAATCCTCATTTATTTCATATGTATTCCCATTCTCATCACATCATTTTCCATCTCATCACATCTTTTCTAATTTATCCACAGTAGATCTCATCCACTCGCATCTAAACATATCCACATCTCATCACATTATATTCATTCACATCACACATCACATCTATCACAATTTACATCACATCTCATTCACTCACATCCCGATTCATATGACATCGCATCTCATTCATTCACATCCCAATTCACATCCATCACATTCATTTACATCACATCCATCACATCACATTCATTCATATCCATCACATTCATTCTCATAACCATCCCATCACATGCATTCTATCCACATTATATCACATCAAGTGTGGATAGAAGTGATGTGATATAATGTGGACAGAATGCATGTGATGGGATGGTTTATGAGAATGAATGTGGTGGATATGAATGAATGAATGTGATGGATATGAATGAATGTGATGTGATGGATATGAATGAATGTGATGTGATGGATGAGATGTGTATGAATGAGATATGATGTGGATAGAAGCACATAATATCTCATTCATACACATCTCATCTCATTCATCCACATCCATCCAATCGTTCACATGTAGGAAAACTCACATCTATCCATACATTCATATCTATCACTTCACATCCACATATATTCATGTCACATCACATTATTTCACATACACATCCACATCCATTCTTTCACATACACATTCACATCCATTCTTCACATATTCACATCCATCCTTCACATACACATCCATATCCATTCTTCACATAATCCATTCTTCTCATACACCTCCACATTCATTCTTCACATCCATTCTTCACATACACATCCATTCTGGTACCGCTTTAGAAGACATACATACAACTACTCCTTATCGGTGAAATCATCATCAATGAGGAGCTTTGGGTCTTGCCCTACTAAGCTCAACCCATATTCTAGATTAAAATCTTCCTTCATCATACAAAACTTTATTTCTCTAGGAAAAGACACTCTTGGTACAGTTCACCTAACTGTACAATTACATATGCATGTTTACAAATTAACCAAATTTTATAAATAAAGCCTCTTTGCAAACACAAAAACCAATAAGAAGAGCTGTTTTAATAGATGAGTCGCTCTTTCCCTTGGTAGGTGTACCCATTGAATCCTTTCTTTTTGTAGGATTTTTCATTCTAAAGAAACACAAACACATAATTAAAATATGTATATGCATGATTAAGCATGCATTCATATACGCACATATACAAAATAACACGCCCCCAGTAGCTCACTGAATCTCTACACAGCATAATAATGCAGTTAAAGAGAAGATTGTTGTGCACAAATGGAAACAAAGATAGAACACTAATGTACCTATCTAAGTGTACAAATGGAAACTGATGCAGTTGAAGAGAAAAGTGATGTAGACATGACACACCGAAAGGACACCAATGCTCGCAAATAGCAAGATAGAAAGAGAGAGAACACAGAATGGGGAGAGAGATAGAGCAAGAGTGAGTAACGACATGCAAATATTAGGTACATGCAAATATTAAGCAGTACATCTAATCGTGTTACTGAATCATTAAATGTTAAAGCCCACAAATTTCACCTCACGCAATTTTGACTGCCCTTTTTGAAATTCTAATTGGAACAAAAGCACCCACTTTTTCAGCCCCAAAAACTATGTACTTTTAAGTAACAAAAGTAGGCCACCTATACATGCTTTCACCTTGCTACACTCAAAAATGTGCTCAACACTAAAATTCAAGATATAGAATCATCTTTGCTTGAACATGAATCAAAATTCAATGATAAAGAATCATCCAAATCACATTCAAGTGAGCAATCACTCTATACAAAGGATGGGAGATTTCAAAGGACAAATCAATCAACATCTCAACTTCCAAGATGCTATCATTGTGGAAAACTTAGTCATGCATGATACCAAGAATGAATGTCCCAATAATAAAGATAAACCAAAGCTTGTTTGTGACTACTATGGAAAAATTGGTCACCTAGAAGAAGATTGCTATCACAAAAAGAAGCAAGCAAACTACATCGAGGTCAAAGACGCCCCAACAAAAGATGCACTCTTCTAGAGAAAGAACCATTGTATTTTTGACCCCTCTTGTCTCTATAAAAAGTGTGATGTAATCAGCTTCTAAGGCCATATGATGTACTCAAGCTAAAATTCATAGCCAAAGTAGCTATAGTGCCAAAGTAGCACAAAGGCCAAAGTAGCCTAGCATAAAGAGAGAGAAAGGAAGAGTGAAAGCCTAAAAATTATATCCAATCTAGAATCAAGTGGAGGTGTTGAAATGAGTGATGCTAGAGTGCTAAGTCACCTAGTCAAGTTATCCCACATGAGCTACCAAAGATTTGTTATACCTCCCTCATATAAAACAATTCATTTTCAATCCATGGAATTAAGCAAGCTCTCAATGCTCTTTATGAGTACAAGTCTCAATGCTCTTTATGAGTACAAGTCTCAATCTTGTAACCTAATTGTGCTTCAATCTAAAACTTAATTATTTTAGTTCATTTATCATGTTTGTTCCTAGGTATCACCCACCCTAGCACTAATCACATGTAAATTAATATAGGATTAAGCCTTTCTTGTTATCACCATCTCCATGGGAGCTTGATCCTCAATTTCTTTTACAACCAGGCCCCAAGAGCCCAATATATATATAAAACATTATAGCCCGCCAAGCTTTTGCTTCTTCCTAAACGAGCCCACTGAGCTACCTTAATAACCTAGCAGGCCCACCGAGAAAGGTCAAGCCCGTCGGGCACCCATCAGGCTTCTTTGTAACCTCGACGGGCTTTTGCAAGTTAAAAACTAGACAATGATCAGTTATTTATAAATGAGTGATCATGGCGAACATGTTAACATGTTCTTCATGCTTGATATTAACACAAAATTTTGTGTGATCACGTAAATATGAAATCCTTAGCTATTGAGGTAAAAATGACAATAGAACCAACTAGTGAAATATACTTGCAAAGAAGGAAGCTTGTTTTAGAACAAACAAACACAAGCCAGACAGGGAGGATGTCATCTTGCCTCATTTACTCCTTTTACAAACCACATCATCGCACAACCCAGGAGGATGTAGAGCTACTCACTTAATTTAATGGATCTCACATGTGCTCCAATATCCTTGAAGCAAAATTTAGGTAAAATGGATTTATGTAGAGATTAAAAGGATATTAGCACTGAAGAATCTAAAAGATCCCTACTACAAGGGAATAGCACTCTTGCTCACATGAGTGATTTACTAGGCCACAAACTCCTAGGACAAGCTCCCACCACTTTTAATAGTAGTGTTAAGATATCAAGCTCAATATGAGATGACACTCACAAGGCGCCTGCATGACTGTTCGACATTTACATCACTAGAGCGGGTTTAGTAGCTGGCACACCGACATATCTTCGCTAGAGATTCTACAACTGAACTACACCAAAACTAGTCCAAACCTACCCACTC
Organism: Cibotium barometz; assembly: GCF_041138505.1. Classification (NCBI taxonomy): domain Eukaryota; kingdom Viridiplantae; phylum Streptophyta; class Polypodiopsida; order Cyatheales; family Cibotiaceae; genus Cibotium; species Cibotium barometz. Next base: position 59,419,802 of record NC_141053.1, on the reverse strand, counting down.
CACTTAGCGTGTTCACATATATGGATCACTTGTATATACTCTATTATGTGTGTTAGTCACTTTATCTTCTTTTGTAGACCTCTTTTGTTGTGTGAAGAAGAAGAAGATTTTTCAGCCTCTCACCTTGTGTGTTCTCTTCAGGGTTTGTGTGAGTGTGTGTATGCTTACAAGAGCTCAAGCTCTCTTCTCCCCTACATCTTTTCATGGTATTAGAGCCTAGTTCATGCTAAGGACTAAGTAGTAAGCAAGAGAAGCATAGGAAGCGGTATGAGGGTAAGAGCTTTATATACTCTTTCCCTTTTGTGCTGGCTACTACAACCTTGTCAGGAGCTCTTTGGGAGGCCCCATCAAATGAACTCCAATTGAGGAGCTTTCTTTGTGGGAGTAAAGCTACAAGGCAACTATACTATCTATTGGATAATATTTTTCAAGCTAAAAACGCGTTTTGGGCGCGTCTGGATCTCTGTTTTTCAATTCGCAGAGGCGTTCACGGGGGCACTATGGGTAAGTTTTAATTCTCTGCAAAACTATATTTTTGGAACTATAGGAAGGGTAATTGGTTGTGTGCAAACACTATGTGCACTACAAAGAGGTCTTAAAGTTGTAATTGGGTGTATGTATGCAAATTAAGGTCACTAGTTGTGACAGTCTGGGTGCACTATAGTACCAGAGAATACAATAGTTTGTGCAAGTCAAAAAAGAGTGTTGCTTTTGGTAAATTTGTGTTGCAAACAAGATGTCGAATGATGGAATAAACTAGATTATTGCATAGAATCTTGACAAGAACAACTTTCATGCTTGGAGGTTTAGATTGACAAATTTCCTAATAGGAAAAGGTTACTAGGACTACATTAAAGGTGAACATGAGGAGGCACCAGAGATACCGGAGATTAATCCAATTACTGCCGATATAAAAGAATTCAAGGATTAGAATCAAGGAGCAAGGAAAGTCATGTATTGGCTTTCTATCAGCATACAGGACACTATGATTGGGAATATACAAGGTGCCAAGTCACCTAAGGAGGCATGGGACACCTTGGTGAAGCTGTATGAAACTAACACCAAGGCATGAAAGATTCAGTTAAAGAATGAGCTTCATACTATGGAGAAGAAAAATATGTCTATTGTGAATGATTACGCCTTGAAGATCAAGGGCATTGTGGAATCCCTTGCATCAATTGGTGTTTCTATTAATGATGATAATAAGGTGGAAGTGTGTCTACGTAGTCTCGGGCCACAATACAAGGCAAGATGTCTATTCAAACTTGGGAGAACATTCCCAACTTCACAGATTTGGTGTCAATGCTGATCATTGAAGAGAAAAATTTGGGTGAAGATCAACAGTCTTCACTCACAAAACAAAAACCGTTTAGAGTAGTAGGCCTTCTACACACAAGTGCAAGTAGAGGATGAGGTAGAGGCCGTGGACGTGGCCAAGGTGGTTGCTGAACAAGTAATCATAATTATGGTTAGCAGTAGTAACAGTCCCAGGATTCACAGCAATAATACACAAGTGGAAGAGGCCAGTTTAGAGGCAGGGGAAGTCAACAAGGTCATGGTAATTGGCAAAGGCAGCATTATGATACACGAGGCTGTTTTTACTACGGTAAGCCTGGACATGTGCAAGCACATTGCTATAAGAAACAGAGTGACATGCAAAATGGAAAAGTGTAGCAAAATAACTGTGTCCTCTAGCAGAAATAATGAGGATTATGAGAGGTTGTTTGTTATGTAACATGTAGTTAATGCTTTGTCTGGAAATGATGTAGCAGCATGTAATAAGGATGATGTATGGTATGTTGATTTGGGTGCTTTGAACCACATGACAAGTAATGGGTGAGTGGTTCAAGAAAATGAAGAGTCTTGAAAGACCAGGCTTTGTTGAAACAGTGGGATGACACTACTCATACGATCGCCCATGGAGATGTGCCATTGTCTATGCAGCAAGATGGTAAGGTGAAGTATCTTGCGGCGCAGATATAATTCATGTTCCAAGCATTATAAAGAATCTGGTTTCAGTTGACTAGATGATTTATCAGGGTTTCTAGGTCTAGTTTAATCCTAATGGCTTTTATGTAGAAGACTTTAAAGATAAGTGCAAGTTGGCTACAAAGACAACAGAGTGGACAGAATGTTTACATTGAATGTAAATATGCCTGAAGTGAGTGCTGTAATAATGTTTGCAAATGGTTCAGGAGTTGTTGCAGATATAGACATTTGGCATAAGAGAATTGGGCATGTAAATATGCAAATAATGAAGTCTATGCAGACTAAAGAAATTGTGATAGGGCTGCCTAAGTTTAAGATTAAAGGTATGCAAAAAGTATGTGAAGAATGTCAATTTGGAAAGCAAACAAAGCATGTATTTCCACATGACAGAAATATAAGCAGGAATGTACTAGATGTTGTGCATTCAGATGTATGGGGTCTTGCAAAGACTATGTCTATACGTGGCTATAGGTACTATGTAACATTCATCAATGACCACACGAGGAAAGTGTGGGTGTATTTCATGAAGGAGAAGAGTGAAGTATTCACTCATTTTCAAAATTTTAGAGTGATGGCTAAAAAACAAACAAGAAATCATGTGAAGTGCCTAAGGTCAGATGAAGGGGGAGAATACTTCTCTAATGAGTTCTCTGAATTCTTGCAAAATAATGGCATTCAGAGACAGTTTACATGTAGATACATGCCGCAACAAAATGGATTTGTTGAGTGGAAAAACATGCATATTGTAGAGATAGCATGGGCATTAATGGCAAAGAAGAATATGCCGCATAGCTATTGGGCTGAGGCTATGTCTACAATAATTCATATCATGAACAGGACTCCTACTGCAGCCATACAAGATGTAACACCAAAGGAGAAGTTTATTGGCAAGAAACCTGATTTGTCTCACTTGAAAGTTTTTGGACATATTGCATATGTGCTTGTGCCAAATGAGTTGTGTACTAAGTTGGATCCAAAGGCAAAAAAATGTGTGTTTATTGGGTATTCCCTTGAGGAAAAGGGATATAGATGCTATAATCCTGCTACACGTGAATTGAGGGTAAGCAGGGATGTTGTATTTGATGAGATGAGTAGCTGGTATGCTGCTGAAAAAAATGTTGTTGGGGCTAATGTAAGTGTAAGATTCCTCCTTAGCCCCTCAAGATGTCCAGTATCTTCCCCCTGTAATCAATCCCCTATCTTGTTTCTACCTATTTTGGCTTAGAGAGAGAGATTATTTAGATTTTAGATATTTTTGGATGAAAAAATATCTCTTCTTATTAAAATAAATTCCCCCGAAACAGAAATTCAAAAAGATTTTCAGAAGGTGCATTAGAAATAAATTATAATCTATTCAAAAGGCCTTATCCTAAGGGTCCAGATTTTTTAAAAATTTTAAATGAAGGTTCTGAGGGGCCAATCATTAATCCAAATGTAGGGAGGAGATAAATTGAAAAAATAAAGAAAATCCTCCCAAAAATGAGTAAATACTCACATAAGATGAAGAGTGGACTAAGGAACCAAAGGAAATACTAAAAAAAATAAATTTTTGACACCTCAGAGTGGGGATTCCCCCTCATGAAGGAGGCACCTATTTCACATGTGTGGTGGAGTTTTAAATTCTCAAATATTGAGATATTTCATCTCTCCTAATTCAAGTCTAATTCCAAAAAAGTAAGCTAAACTGAACCAAAAATGGTCAAAAATTGACCAAACTGATCTGGAAAGTTCTAGAATCAGTTTGCTTGGTTAGAAGCTCACTTTTTCCTATAAATAGAAGCCTCCCCCCTTTGTAGAAACTTAATAGTGTTTTATGCATTGTTACTCTACTCCACCCCAGAGCCAAAAACAGTGAATTTATTGATAATCCATTAGTTTTTGATCTTTTCCTCTTCAAAATAATTGATGGCCACTCTTGTTGCAAACAAGAGTAGATCCCTCAAACCATCAAGCCAAAGGAAAGCTCATAGAAATTCATGTAAGCTAAGAATCCTACTTTTTCTTTATTTCTTTTAATGGTTTTCTAATTTTTATTTTCTTTAAAATGAAAAAATGATGTTATGCCTTGTTGGAAAGGCTTTCCCCCTCTCTACATTCTTAAATTCAGCCTTTCTTTATCCTAGATAAGTAATCAAATTGTTAGAATTAAACTTTTCATATTGTTTCTCTTTTAAAAGTGAAAATTGATTAGTTTAGAATGCTTTAAACCATTTGGGATAATTTTTAAGTAACTTGAGGATAGAAAAAATTAAAAAATGGTTAGCCATACAAAGGAGGTTATGGTAAAATTTTCTTAAATTTTGTGAAATAGGTTTTATCTTTTATTATTCAAAAAGAGTAATCCCCACCGTTTGTGTATTCTAAAAGTGTTATTTTCATTCTATGCATAGAAAGATGCATATTGGATATTTTTTTTATTAAAAAAAGTGTGATTTTCATTAGATTTAAATTCTATGCATAGAAAGATGCATATTATATATATATTTTTATTATAAAAGAGTGATTTTCATTAGATTTAAATTCTATGCATAGAAAGATGCATATTGGATATATTTTTTATTATAAAGTGTGATTTTCATTAGATTTAAATTCTATGCATAGAAAGATGCATATTGGAAATAAATTTTTAATTATAAAAGTGTTACTTTCATCAATATTGATTTTTATGCATAAAATGATGCATAAAAGAATTTTTTTAATTATAAAGTGTTACTTTCATCAATATTGATTTTTATGCATAAAATGATACATAAAAGAATTTTTTTATTATAAAAGTGTTACTTTCATCAATATTGATTTTTATGCATAAAATGATGCATAAAATAATTTTTTATTATAAAAGTGTTACTTTTACAAATATTGATTTTTATGCATAAAATGATGCATAAAAGAAAATTTTTATTATTATAAAAGTGTTACTTTTATCAATATTGATTTTTATGCATAAAATGATGCATAAAAGAATTTTTTTATTATAAAAGTGTTACTTTCACCAATATTGATTTTTATGCATAAAATGATGCATAAAAGAATTTTTTTATTATAAAAGTGTTACTTTCATCAATATTGTTTTTTATGCATAAAATGATGCATAAAAGAAAAAAAAATTATAAAAGTGTTACTTTCACCAATATTGATTTTTATGCATAAAATGATGCATATAAGATTTTTTTATTATAAAAGTGTTACTTTCACCAATATTGATTTTTTGCATAAAATTATGCATAAAAGAATTTTTTTATTATAAAAGTGTTACTTTCATCAATATTGATTTTTATGCATAAAATGATGCATAAAAGAAAAAAAATTATTATAAAAGTGTTACTTTCACCACTAATATTGATTTTTATGCATAAAAGAATTTTTTATTATAAAAGTGTTATTTTCATCAAAATTGATTTTTTATGCATAAATAGATGCATAAAAGGATTTTCTTTTATATAAAAGTGTTATTTCCATAGAAGTTGGATTTTATGCATAAATAGATGCATACAGAATTTTTATATCAAAGTAAGAGTTCTCTTTAATCCTATGTTTAATTCCCATGAATATTGGTAAATGAATAAGTAAATACTCTGTGAGAGAAAATTCTATCGTTTCTTATTCTCTAGGATGGTAATGAGAAAATTCAAAAAAACTATCGAAGTCAGAATTTTAGATAAATGATTAATTTATTCCTCATAGGAATTCGTGATTAGTTTTGAATTCAGTTAAGCAAAATACTCAATGAATGAAATTCAATAAAGTAGTAATTAAAATATTACCCTTCGAGAAAGATAGTTTAGGGAGAACCTTTCCAGACTCAAACCCTGAATCAAACTATGACCAAGACATAACTCCTTTGTCAGTTTCAAGAAAAGACAATGTGATTAGTTTAGGAAAATTCACTCAAATCACCCACCGAATCTGAAATCAAGTTAAGACCCTTGATTCTGATCTGAGGATCAAGGTTACAGAATTCAAAAAATTCTGCTGGAATTTTGGACCTGCAATCTAGAAGTATTGGGATACGGATTTAAGATATACCCATTGTATTAAAAAGAAAAACAAAACTGAACACTTTCATAGAAACCCTATTTTCTTAAAGGACTGTCTTACGCCAAAATGCTGGAGGGAGCATTTGGTATATGTGTTTTTCTAAGGGAAGTTCGGTAGCAACAGCTAGCTGGGAGTGTTCAAAGGATGGCTCACATGGCAAAAACCTGCCCAGATCCTGACCAGCCTGGGTATGGTGAAAAATGGTGTGCTTCCGGTACGATGGGCGAGGGCCGACGAAGTGGTCCTCCCTGAGTGAAGTGCCAGGACACCTAAGGAGGATCCTGGAGGGTTTTGACCAAGCGATGCACGGGCTCGCAGTGCTTAGGACACCCATGCGTATGTCATGGATGATGACAAGAAAATTATTGTATGATGACAAGAAAATTATTGTAATCTATTACTGGATCTCGTTGGCTGACCTGCTGGTCTCAACGGAGAGTCCAGAGTGATACTGTTTTGTGAGAAACAAGGATTGAATGGAAATTTTGAGTTATGACATTTTTAACCAATAATTGTTTGTCAATGGATTGTTTTAAAAGTTAAAGTTTAAAGAGGAGTGTGTGCGTATCTGTATTCTAAAGCAAAAGTTAAGAAAGGCATTCAATTATGGATGGGTAAGTACTTGTCTGGTTCTACTAATTCCAGTGGTTGGGCGGTGGCTAACCCATGGGCCTAGGCTAGAATCACTAGAGTTTTAATAATAAAACTGATTAATAGGAATATGCTTAGAACTCGAGTAGTTAAATAAAAGCCTGAAGACTTCTCTAATGAATAGATCAACAGCTGTGCCTAATTCCTTCAAGTTAAGTCTGTAATAGTTTCCCTTCTATCTGATTTAATTAGATGAAGGTTAGTTTAGTATCTTGACCTCGTTCGAAAAATTCGTTAAGAAAATAAAAATGGTGGAAAAATTCGAGCATGGGAAATTTTCCCGGTTTCGGTTTTCGGAATGACCACCAGCTTAGTCTCGTGCCCGGACATTCGAGGGCGAGGCCCCGAGTGAGAAACCCTGCCCCGCGCAAGAGGAAGCTACTTCCGCTGCTACCATCCGGGAATCCGGTGCACAGAGGGGGCAGTGGGATCCCACAATTGGTATCAGAGCGCTGTTGTAAATTTACGTAACAGCAAGAGAAATTACTTAAAATTTTAAAGTAAATCTGGGAAATAATGTTTTCGCTTGTTAATATTATGTTGAATGAACTTCAAAAATTGAAAACTCATAAATTGAATTGGAAATTTATAGATGGATACCCCGAATCTATCTGGCATTCTTGAACTCTCCCAGAGTCAGGATATGATAGCCTTTGCATTCAAGCACCTCATCAACTCTGCTACGACCCGAGTAAGTAGAGTGAGACTCGCATGTCATTTTGAGAGTCTTTACTTTCCTGATCCTATTGAGTGACATCGGTATATGTGGTCCTTTGGAGGATGATGTATTAACATCAGTACTACCAGTCAACGTCAGAGGATCAGGCAAAATATTTCCTTAGCCATGACTAGGGCTTGTTCAGCATCATGTACAACTCTTTGATCATTCACCCAGGAACTTTAGAATTTCATGCTAATTTTTTAGGCTTCTTAGTCGCTTTATCCCTAGAAGTAGAATCACAGTACCTCTTTCTGTAGTAATGAATCGTGTGTACCACCATGGTATGTCTCCTTCGCAGTTTCGCTTCTTTATGCATATGCGATTGAGGTAGTGATTTTGGGAGCCATGATGCTCTATGTATATATCGAAAACTTTTGATAATAAATGAGGTTTTGCAAATTGCTTTCATGATTATGAATATGGTTAATCTTGTTCAAGAAGTATGATGAAATAATTATTTGTTTAAAGATAAATCTCAAAAAATTAAATAATCATAAATCTGTTGTCAAGGTTAAGTTGACAAAAATCTCGTTTTGTCAGAGTCATGAGGCACGCGGCCCGTGCAAGGCAACCAGATCCTCTAACCGATAATGAAGAGTTAGATCAGGATGTTCGAAAAGCCCTGCACAGATCCCAACCTGGTCCCTTCAACAAGGGTGAAGGGGAGCAGTTAGGTGAAGTAGTGGAAAAGTGGATTGAGGCTATGGAAGAATACTTTGATGTAACTGGCTACAATAAGCGAAGCAAGATGGCTCTCGCCAAGTTAAAGATTGTAGAAATGGCCAGGGTCGCTTCGAGGAATCACTGCGAGACTAACCGTCTCGACCAGAATACCCAAACCTGGACCGATCTTAAAGCTTACCTCAGAAAGAGGTTTTGTCCTTCGGGCTTCCTTGAAACTAAAATGAATGAGTTCTTGGAACTAAAGCAGGATAGCCGGACAATTGAAGAGTACCATCAAGCTTTTGCCCTTCTCCTCAAATATTCCCTACAATTGGATGAAGAGCAGCTGATGGCCAGATTCATTCGAGGAGTGAACGAGCCATTGGACACCTTAGTAAAGAATGCCAAACCTGTCTCAATGGCAGAAGCAATAAGAATGGCAAAGGACTTTGCCAAAGCCTTTGTAGTTAAGGTCCCACCGAAGCCTGCACCCTCTAACTTTAAAAGATTCCAAACCCCGGGAAGTACTTCAAACTTTCCTCCCCCAAAGAGGCAGCAAGGCCCAATTCAGAATCAGGATACTGGGAGATTCAGAAGTGAAGGAAGACCCTTCCCACAGAACACTTTCTCAAGAGCCCCACCTCTTTCAAGGATTCAGAGGGATGACTTGAGAAGTGAGAACCGATGTTTTGGATGTCAGGGTTTTGGTCACCAGCTGAAAGACTGCCTGACTCCTGCCATGTCAAGGGGACAGGGAAGTCAAGGATCGAGAGTGCAGAGACCAGCCCCTTCCTATCAGTCAACCATCTCGTCAAAATTAGGGCAATCGAACTGTTTTTACGGGATTACCCCCAATTTGCAAGATGAGGACATCTCGCATTTTTCAAGTGGGAGACAATGTAAGATTCCTCCCCTGCCCCTCAAGATGTCCAGTATCTTCCCCCTGTAATCAATCCCCTCTTCAGAATAATAAAAGATCTTGTTTCTACCTATTTTAGCTCAGAGAGAGAAAATATTCTAGACAGAGGTTATTCAGATTTTAGATATTTTTGGATGAAAAAATATCTCTTTTTATTAAAATAAATTTCCCTGAAACAGAAGTTCAAAAAGATTTTCACAAGGTGCATTAGAAATAAATTATAATCTGTTCAAAAGGCCTTATCCTAAGGGTCCAGATTTCCTGAAAATTTTAAATTAAGGTTCTGAGGGGCCAATCAGATTAATCCAAATGTAGGGAGGAGATAAATTGAAGAAATAAAGAAAATCCCCCCAAAAATGAGTAAATACTCACATAAGATGAAGAGTGGACTAAGGACCAAAGGAAATACTAAAAAAATGAATTTTTGACACTTCAGAGTGGGGATTCCCCCTCATGAAGGAGGCGCCTATTTCACATGTGTGGTGGAGTTTTAAATTCTCAAATATTGAGATATTTCATCTCTCCTCTCTCCTAATTCAAGTCTAGTTCCAAAAAGTAATCTAAACTAACCCAAACCCACCGTTTGTGTATTCTAAAAGTGTTATTTTCATTCTATGCATAGAAAAATGCATATTAGAAATATTTTTATTATAAAAGTGTTATTTTCATTAGATTTAAATTCTATGCATAGAAAGATGCATATTGGATATTTTTTATTATTATAAAGTGTGATTTTCATTAGATTTAAATTCTATGCATAGAAAGATGCATATTGGATATTTTTTTAATTATAAAAGTGTTATTTTCATTAGATTTAAATTCTATGCATAGAAAGATGCATATTGGAAATAATTTTTTTATTATAAAAGTGTTACTTTCATCAATATTGATTATGCATAAAATGATGCATAAAAGAATTTTTTTATTATAAAAGTGTTACTTTCATCAATATTGATTTTTATGCATAAAAGAATTTTTTTATTATAAAAGTGTTACTTTCATCAATATTGATTTTTATGCATAAAATGATGCATAAAAGATTTTTTTTATTATAAAAGTGTTACTTTCACCAATGTTGATTTTTATGCATAAAATGATGCATTAAAAAAAATATTATAAAAGTGTTACTTTCACCAATATTGATTTTTATGCAGAAAATGATGCGTAAAAGAAATTTTTTATTATAAAAGTGTTACTTTCACCAATATTGATTTTTATGCATAAAATGATGCATAAAAGAATTTTTTTATTATAAAAGTGTTACTTTCATCATATTGATTTTTATGCATAAAATGATTCATCAAAAATGTTGTTGGGGCTAATGTAAGTGGAAACGTGGTTGCATAGAATGCAAGTCAGCAACAATCACGGTCATTGAGTGGACCAATAGAGTCCTCATCGAGTGGTTCTATTGTTGATAGACAATGGAGTGGCAGGCTATGTCATAATACCAGTCTTGAAAATGTAGTCAGTACATCACGTAAAGGCAAAGAGAAAGTGGTTGAGCCCCTTAGTATGCCTGATATTTTTGCAGGGCCTTCTCTTGTTGATGGAGAGTCTAGTGGCTCGGAGATGAGCCTTGATGAGGAGCTTGGGATTCCAGCAAATGAGGACACCTGGTGTGAAGAAGGCTATGGAAGCCATGAATGCAAAGTTACGAATATCTGGAAGAGGAAAAAACCCTCTGTGCAGAGGTTGACTTATGATGGTTATGTGGCACATCATTATGCTTATATGAAAAAATTTGTGGAGGTTGCAGAACCCACATGTTTTTATGATGAGGCTATTGGAAATGTGTGTTGAGAGAAAGCTATGGATGAGGAGATGGATGCATTGTATGGAAATGATACTTGGGATTTGGTGCCATTGTCTAAAGGCAAGAAAGCTATTGGTTGTAAGGATAGAGGTCACCTGGAGTATGTATGTAAGCTTCATAAGGCTTTGTATGGGCTGAAGCAAGCTCCATGAGCATGGCATGACAAGATTGTTGAGTATCTTATCACTATTGGTTTTCATATGGCAAATGCACATCACTCTTTGTATGTGCGCAAGAGTGATAAGGGTATTGTGATCATCACAATCTATGTAGATAATCTTATTGTTGGGGGTGACAACTTGGATAAGATTGAGCATGTGAAAAGTCTTCTCAAAAGGAAGTTTGAGATGAAGGATTTGGGAGACTGCACTACTTTTTGAGAATTAGGTCATTTGAACACTTGATGGTATTTGGCTGTCATAGAGACAGTATGTATTAGACATGTTGTCTAAGTATGGGATGACGGATTGTAAGTCAATATTGGTGCAATTAGATCAAAATGGCAAGCTTAGTGCGGATGCAAGTTATGTGTTGGAGGATCCCTCTATGTACGGAAGATTGTGGGGAGTTTGATCTATGTCACGTTCAGCAGGCCAAATTTGAGTTACACTATTGGCTTAAAGAGCCAATTTATGCAAGTTCCACGTAAACCACATCTTGACAGTGTGCCACATACACTTTGGTATTTGAGGGCCACTATTGACTGTGCATTATTTTATGTAGCAGGTGTACCATTGGAGCTATATGAATACATAGATGTGGATTGGGCAGGTAGTAGCATCTCAGACAAGAGATCTACTAGTGGATTTATGTTTTCATTGGGGAGTGTTGTTGTGACATGAAGTAGGAAGCAGTCCACAGGTGCCTTGTCGAGTACAAAGGCACAGTATAGAGGAGCTGTGGTGGTAGTGTATGAGGTAGCTTGGTTACACACGCTACTGATTTGGGGTTGCATGTGGAGAGAAAGGTTTTTATAAACCGTGATAATCTTAATAGTATACAGTTGGCCAGGAACCCAGTTTTCCATGCGTACATGACATGATAAATGCCTTACATGATGGAACAGAAGATCGTGGTTTGGAACACGAAGGGGTAGAAGAAATCACACGACATGTGGAATACGCTTCCCAAGAAGAGAAAGAGCTACGCAGGCTTTATCGTGGAGCACGTGTCTATTTCACGCTCTTGCCTATCCATATTGAACTTGCAATCGATTTTTGGATGGTCTAATACGAGCGTATCAAAACTTTTTGCATAAGTGATGATATCATATGCAATTAGTGAGTTATGTGCCTTTATATGCATTTTCTTAGCCAGTCTATTTTGTGTAACAGCTTATTGAAACATCAAATATTTTCAGAAGATAATGAGATGCCAGTGGACTGTAGAGTCGAGCAAAAACAATGTTGCACTCGATTGGCATGGACTACAATACACACCATGCTTGTCCAAATGATTGTATTCTTTATCGAGACAAGAATATAACAACGTAGTACAATGTCCACATTGTGGTACATCGAGATATAGACAAGATGTGCAAGGAGAAAGGGTACCAGCAAAAGTTTTACGACACTTTCCCATCATCCCTCGGATTAAAACAATGTTCAAGTGCAAATCCATTATAGGATTGATGACTTGGCACCGTAACACTAGGTCCACAGATGGTGTTATGTGTGTGCCCGCTGTAGATTCCCCTGCATGATGGAAGCACATTGAAGCAAAGTGGGTAGCCTTTCAAGAGGAGGCTCGCCATATTCGACTCGGACTAGCGATGGATGGAGTGAATCCATTTGGTCTACGAAGTTCATCATGGAGTACATGGCATGTTTGTCTAGTTAACTATAGTCTTCCACCATGGCTAGCGATAAAAAAAGGGCATCTTTTATTGTTTTAGTTCCTGGAAAGTACAAGGTGAAGAACATGGATGTGTATTTAGCCCCTTTAGTTGAGGAGCTTCGTGTTCTATGGGAGGGCATTGAAGTTCATGATATTTCCAAAAGGTTTGGACAATGTGCGCTAACATTGAGAGGAATACTTATGTGGACTATGCATGATTGGCATGGCTATGGAGAGTGCTCTCGTAATACTGTAGCTTGTTAACATATTATGTTAAGTCATGATTGTTATCCAAACTTACCTGCTACAATCTTTTTTGATGTTCTACAAGGCTTTCAGTGTCAGGGTATAATGGATGTCCATTATGTGGGCCGCAACTTGAGGCTTGGTACTCAAAGTCTATGAAAAAGAGCTTGTATACGAGGGCCACAGAAGTATCTCCCTGACAACCATCCTTTGCGTGAGGGATTTCTAGGGAGGTCTCCTCGCATATGGAAGAGCAGTGATTGGAGGACCTTATGGGAGCTGGATCCAACCTGCACACCTCCAAGAATGAAGCGTCTATCCATTTTCCATCAACTTCCATACTGGAATGACCTTCTAGTGAACCATCTTCTTGACCCAATGCACATTTTCAAGAATATAGCCAAGGTGCTTTGGAAAACCATCATAGGAGAAAAGGAGAGCAAGTCACAAAAACGAGATGATTTACAAGAGAGGTTCAATGCATGCAACACTTATGGGCCCAAAATAGAACAGATGGGAAGGTGAAGCTACCAAAAGCACCTTGGGTCGTGACAAAGGAAGAGCAACGACGTGTAAAGAAGTGCATTAGTGAGTTTCGTACCCCTATAGGATGCATGCATTGCTTGAAGGGAGCATTTACAAAGGATGATGAGCTTAGTGGTTTGAAGCGTCATGATTGGCACAAATTCTTACAATTCGTGCTTCCTATAGCCATCAAGGATTGCCTCAATGATGACATTAGAGCAACAATTTATAAAATAGGTGCAGTGGGGTGCATTGGATATCAAGGAAAGAGATTAGAGACACATTGGAAGAAGCACGGTTAAACTCCATCGAGGCTATTATAATGGCTGAGAAATACTTTCTAACAAGTATTTTAACCATTCGATTGCACTTTCTAGTTAATGTGGTTGATGAAGTTGTTGTGGTTGGGGTTTTCCATAGCCGATGGATGTTTATCTTGGAGAGATTTATGAAGACACTTAAAGGATTTATTTGTCAAAGAGCTCGTCCTGAAGGTAGTATGGTAGCGGGATGGCTTGTTCAAGAATCACTTGTATATATAATTGAATTTTTTAGTACGTCTAATCCTGATATGCCAAGATTATGGACACAAGAAGAAGATGATCAACTAGTTAGGGAAGAGCCATAAGGGAAAGGCCTTGTGAGAACAATGGATGTAGCATTACGTGAGAAGATCAATAAATTTTGCATCTTAAACTCACATGCTATGGAGAAATGGATCGAGAGATATAACTTAGTGAAGGCTGAAAGGGACCAGGCTCATTTGAGTTTTAGAAGGAGTCGAACAACCCACACACTACCGTATCCAACAAAACTTGCACTTCTTCCAGACTTTCCTTCTAATAAATGGCTCGAGCAAACCATAATGCGCAATGGTGAATCGATAAGTGATGAGGAGGAGAAGCTTGCATATGGTTGTGATTTCCATGTATGTGAGTTTGAGATATCTATGCATTGTCTTTTATGTTGTGCTTTCATGAATTTATACAATAAAAGTACTTATTTATTGTGCTTGCAGTATCGTAAGTTTGGAGTAATTTGGTCACGCGGATGTCACTTTCGAGTAGAAGGAATAGATCAAAAGAGAACAACATTGGATTGTGGTGTGAAGGCTGATTTCATGCAAGAAAGTCATTCAAGTGCAAGTGATGGCAATACTGAAGTAGGCATGTTGGATTATTGTGGAACAATCCAAGATATTGTCAAGGTTGGACTCAAAAAGTTTGATATGTTCATTTTTTATGTGAAATGGTTCAAGTTGGTAACTCAAGGGGCACAAGTAACTATACACAAAGATAAGTGTGGATTTCTTCAAGTAGACCACACAAAGATATGGACTGACCAAAGGGGCACATTTGTGCTACCAGATCACTGTGTGAGCAAGTCATCTTTGTGGAAGACCCAACAAATCATAAATGGTTGTTTGTGATCCAAATAAATCCAAGAATATTTATTTCGACGCTTCTTTCCAAGAATATTTCGACGCCCATTTCAACGTATATATCGACGACGCGACCAAGCATGGAAACTAAGCATCAAGAAACAATGATTCTCTTGTAGTGCATGGATGAAACACATTGTTGTACATTACCACTTTATCAAGGAGAGGGTCTTGGCACAAGCGACATCGACTTGGCCTACGTTAGCACACAAGATCAGGTTGCTAACATCTTCACGAAGGCCTTGGGAGCTGAGAAGCTCTGTAGATTTTGAGATATGCTTGGAGTTCATGAGCTGGAAGAGTTGAGCTTCAGGGGGAATGTTGAGATGTCAAGCTCAACATGAGCTAACACTCACGAGGTGCCTGTATGTATGGCCATTTTGACATTAACATCACTGGCGGGTTTGGAAGCTAGCACCGACATATCTTCACCAGGGATTCTATAGCTGGACTACACCGACTAGTCCACACCTACCCACTCCACTGAGCATGTTCACATTATGGACCGCTTGTATATACTCTATTATGTGTGTTAGTTACTTTATCTTCTTTTGTAGACCTCTTTTGTTGTGTGAAGAAGAAGATTTTTTAGCCTCTCACCTTGTGTGTTCTCTTCTAGGGTTTGGGTGAGTGTGTGTATGCTTACAAGAGCTCAAGCTCTCTTCTCCCCTGCATCTTTTCAGTAGGTACTAGTTCTGAGCACAAAAGATGCCACCCAAGGACAAGAAAGATAGGGATAACAAGTACAAGAAGGACAAGAAACCACGAGACGAAAATAGTGAGCCCAAGAAACAAAAAATCTCTATCGGAAAACAAGGCAACATTACTATTGAGCCTAGGTCGGCAGAGCTAGAAGCTGACATCAAAATAGATAAGGAAGCCCATCAAAATATAGAAAATGGTAAAGAAAAGGAGGAAGAAGGCAAGGAGACTAGACATTACTATTGAGTCCAGGTTGGAGCTAGAAGCTGACATCAAAACAGATAAGGAAGCCCATCAAAAGATAGAAAATGGGAAAGAAAAGTAGGAAGAAGGCAAGGAGACTGAGGCTAAGGTGGAAGAAAATCAACAATCCACATCAGCACCACAACGTCCCCCACATCCTCTAGCACCACTGACATAGAGTCAAGCCACCCCCTCTACAATACCCCCTCTATAATATTCATGCAAATACAAATAGCGGGGCAGTTCTCCAAAGTTTTAGCAAATTTCATAGACAACACAATTGATAGATGCAAGTGACATAGTGGATTATGTAATTGTGCCAAGCTCAAAGCTAGAGGAGGGGTGTGTAGAGGCCATTATATGCAATACACTGTAGTTTTGACAATCACATACAATGAAGGTGCATATGGATGAGACTTCTTTTAAAAATGCACAAAACATAGAGCAAAAGCATGCACAAGGATTTAAGACCCTTCATACGGAACAGATTGTACTCAAAGACAAAGTGTAATAGCTAAGGATAGAAGTGAAAATAAAAGAAAAGGAGTCTTCTAAGCTCATTCATGAGGTATCCATGATCAGTGACCACCTATCTAGATAGAATAATTCAGCAAAAAAATAAAATCATCAAAAAGAGAAATGCTGATATAGCAAAGGCACGTTCTAGGGTAGATAAAATGTAGGTGAAAATCCATAAGATGCAAACAGCCCTAAAGAAAAACATTAAAGATATGTTGGTGCAATGGTAGGTCAAGTATAA
This sequence comes from Cibotium barometz, assembly GCF_041138505.1. Classification (NCBI taxonomy): domain Eukaryota; kingdom Viridiplantae; phylum Streptophyta; class Polypodiopsida; order Cyatheales; family Cibotiaceae; genus Cibotium; species Cibotium barometz. The sequence continues at coordinate 59,403,252 of NC_141053.1, read as the reverse complement.
CCATGTCAAGTCATTGGTGGAGGAGGAGTTGGAGATGCTAAAAATTTCCCAAAAGTAGGCCAAAGAGCCTTCCATACCTTGCACTCCTACCAACACTAGCCACCCATGAGGAGAGGGATGCCATGTAGCATTAATCCCCCTAATCTCCAATGTGAGAGCAAGATCTCTCATAATTGGATGAAGCTAATTAGATATAGCTTTTGCCTTGCTTTTATTTTCCAAGGGATGATTCTCAATGAGCCCCTCTCTTTATTACAGTTTGCTAAATTATGTAGATAGGTCCCCAAAGCTCTAGAGGCTCATCTAACAATGATGTTTTTTTAGGGGACATTGGCCTTGCACAATTTTGCGCATTTATATCAAGCTCAAATGAACCACATGGTAAAAAACTTCATTGCTTGGGTGTTCTTATTTGAAAAGACACCTCTCAAATTAGCCAAACAATGCATTGAAGTGAGAGACAAAGAGTACATGTGGCAAGAGTACCAATGGATGTGGCCATATGTACATAAAATTTAAAATGGCTGAAAAGCACTAGGAAAATGTTGTGACTCTGCAAAAACTTACAAAACACTAGAAATAATGGTGTGCCCGACATATGAACCTGCCAACTTTTTATTACTTTACCTCCATGTCCCCACATAGGCAGATTCACTCGCAACTAGAGGAGAATTGATGTTTCTTAAAAAACATAGGAAGAGCAAGGAGAAGTAGAAGATCTTCTTGAGGAACTAGAGCATTTGGAAAATCACAAAGGAGTAGAAGAGTCAGATAGCTCCAAATAGGGAGAAGCAAAAGATGGCAAAGGTAACAAGGGGGGGGGGGGGGGGGGGGGCAAAGAGCCTACAAAGGATAAAGACAAGGAGGGATAAGGATCAGGTGACAAAAGACAAGAGGGATAAGGATCAGGTGACAAAAGACAAGAGCCAAGGACAAAAGAAGACTCCTAAAGGCAACCAAATAAGGGGGGAATCAGAACAAAGGGGGCCAAGGCCACTAGATGAATAGATGTACACATGCACCGCAAAAAGGCTAGAACCTCAACACTTTGAGTTCACTGATCTTCCATGTTCTAAATGCCCACAAAGAAGTAATATAATCCTCTGGCATTTCCCTGACCAAACTACCAATAAAACTCCATTGAAGATCCCCAATGCTTTTCCAACAAGTGTTCTTAATAAAGGCCCTTGGCTAGATCCTTTTATACCTTGGCATATGCTATTACTAGAACCACACGGACAAAGTGCAAGGCAACCTACCATAAAGTGCAAACTCCGATGATGCCAGACATATACAAAATGGAGCTGCCTCTACTAAAGGTTCAGAGGATTCACTTTAACAATATGTGAAATAACACAAGAGTTCAACAAAAGGAGTTTTTATTTATTTTTTAAGATAAATTTATAAAAATATATTTACATAAGGGTATTTTATAAAGGATTTTTAAAAAATGAGGGTTTTTTCAATGCGGTATTTTTCAACCTTTTTCTATCAATCCTCTACTTCGACATGATGTCATTTGCAACTTCCCACTCCACTATACGCTCGTTGTACAATAGCAAGCTAGACTACAGGGGGTTGTTACTCCTTTTCCATACACTCTTTGTTGTAATCCCCAACCTAGCTTAGATGTTTCACATTGTATATGGCCAAATAACAACCAAAAGGCCCACTATTGTACAACCATATAAGGCTTAAATATGTAATGACAACATGTTTTGGGCACCCCTAATAAGTGGTGTGATAGGGTAAAGCCCACAATTGTATATAAGTGACTTATGAGGGTATGAAAAGGCACTTTTCATAATACAATCTACTATTGAGCTCAATCTTGGAAGCTCCTTCCTTCTTTCTTGTCTTGTTCCTTTCCTAATTCTTGCATGCTTCCATGTTTATGTTTTTCATTCACTATGGAGTCTTGTTGAGTTGCTCGCTTACATGTGTGAGTGCTTGATTATGTGTGTGTGTGTGCTTAAGGTAAGCTTGCTTGATTCTTTCTTGTGATTAGCTAGATGTGGTGTTATTGAGAGAGAGAGAGAGAGAGAGAGAGGTACAGAGAGAGAGAGAGAGAGGTATAGAGGGAGAGATATGGAGTGAGAAGAGAGGAAGCTTGCTAGTTTCTCCCTCATGAGTGATTAGATTACGGAGATTTGAGCATTGGCTTGGTAGAGACATGTCCCTTCATTAAGAGAGAGAGAGAGAGAGAGAGAGAGAGAGAGAGAGAGAGAGAGAGAGAGTAGGTCGGTATGTAGAGGTGTCAGGCCTCCATGCAAGGCAACCAAGGTCTCTATATCAAGCCTCATGCAAAAAACATGAGAGAGAAGAAGATGAACTCAAGAATAAATAAAAAGAAACCTAGCTTGGCCCACCATGTTTAACCACCCAACCATTATATATACTAGTAACCCCAGGCCTCTAGTGTGTACCTTCGGAGCCACACACCATACTCATGTGTCCCTTGTGTCCTCGCTATGGTACCCCCATGCTACACAAACATCACTAGGTATTTGGCCTACAACCATCACCCATGAACGTTACCTGTGTTCACACTTATTATTATAAACAATGGTGTGCAATAGTATGTCGCAATTGGTTTTCCCACATAAACTTGTTAAGTGGAAGATCATGAGGATGAGGCACTTAAGTATGCTAACCAAGAACTTTTTGGAGTTCATTTTCGCACAGATAAAAACTCTTCTTAAGGGGGGAGTAATGTTATGTAGCCTATAGTGGCTATACGGGGAGCTCAACTAGACTCCAAGACCACCCATCGGAGCATGGGTGGTGAGTGAGCCAGGGTTTAGGGGAGACGGTGCCCATGCATAATCCCATGGCGGCGGGCGAGATCCCAGCTATGAGAACACCTGGTGTAAAGAAGGCTATGGAGGCCATGAATGAAAAGCTGCGAAGATCAGGGAGAGTGAAGAACCCTGTGCAGAGATTTACATATGATGGTTATGTGGCACATCACTATGCATATATGGCAAAGGTTGTGCAGGTTGTTGAGCCCACATGCATTGATGAGGCTGTTGGAAATGTGTGTTGGGAGAAAGCTATGGATGAGGAGATGGATGCACTATATGGAAATGAAACTTGGGATTTAGTGCAATTGCTTGAAGGCAAGAAAGCCATTGGATGCAAGTGGGTGTACAAAGTTAAACATAACAGTGATGGAAGCATAAACAGGTACAAGGCTAGATTGGTAGCCAAAGGATATGCGCAGACATATGGGATTGATTATGAGGAAACTTTCAGCCCAGTTGCCAAGATGGCAACAGTGAGAGTTGTGATAGCAGTGGCTGCGTCAAAGCAATGGTCTTTACATCAGATGGATGTAAAGAATTAATTCTTGCATGGGGATTTGCAAGAAGAGGTGTATATGTTGCAGCCACCTGGTTATGAGGATGTGGGTCACCCCGAGCATGTTTGCAGGTTGAAGAAAGCCTTGTATGGCTTAAAGCAAGCACCAAGAGCAAGGTCTGACAAGATTTCTGAATATCTTGTCACTATTGGCTTTCGTGTAGCCAATGCAGATTTCTCATTGTATGTGAGACATGGTGATAGAGGGGTTGTGCTTGTTGTCATCTATGTAGATGACTTGATCATTACGGGGGACCATGATGCAGAGATCTTTGATGTAAAGATCTTGCTTAGACAGAAGTTTGAGATGAAGGATCTGGGGGAGCTCAGATATTTCTTGGGCATTGATGCGCCAGCTCATTTAGTCGGGTTCACACTATAGAGAACCCGCGTATGTATTGGTTGAGTACCTTTCATATTGTGTGTACTCTTATTCTTGTATATGGAGTGTTGAGTGTTGAGTAGAGGAGAAGAAGATTTCAGCCTCTCACCTTGTGTGTTCTCTATTAGGGTTTTGTGAGTGTGTGTGTGTGCTTGTAAGAGCTCAAGCTCTCTTCCCCCCCGCATCTTTTCAACTATAGCATACAATAGTAGGTCCATAGTGTGAATTAGACTATATGAATTGGTGCTATATCTATGCCATACTGTAATAATCCAAATATGGTTAACACAGCTTATCGTCCACTATGCTATACTTTATTAATCCAGATATGGTTGTTACATATCCATCTTACCAATTGTGCTAGTGGTATAAGTGTAGAACCTATCACCCAAGCATGTCATCAATGTTTGCTTGCAAATGAGCTCGATATCTCACATGTGGTGGAAAGAGTATAAAGTAAAAAAGAAGATCAATCTACTACTCCTCAACTTTTCAAAGTTTAAATCATCATCATTCGGCATAATGTCAAGCCTTAGGATTGAATGTGCAAGACAATCATGCAATTTGTCACTTCCTATCAAGAGGTCCTCGGACATCACAATCTAAGCATCCACACCATTAATAAGTTCTTAGACACCATCAAAATTTACCTCCAAGACTTCAAAGAAATAAGGCCTACATGAAGTGGCATAAATGTGACGAATCCTATGTACAAGGCCGAGCTCTCACATAGACATCTTATCACATACACATTCACATCCATATCCGTTCACATATCATCACATTGCATTCACATTTAGTACCGTTTTCTACTTTCGATACCGATGGGACTTTTCTAAGTTTTTGCCAATTGCTTGGCCTAGTTAAAGGTGTTTTTTCTTGATGGATAATTTCATATTCTTTCTCAAACTTCTCAAGTGAAATATATTCAATATTCTTCTTTTTGAGTAAAAGATTCATGGGATTTATAAAAATCAATTCTACCCATATTTTCCAATAAAATTAATAATGTCCAAAATTTTACTTTTGATAAATACTCATAATTTGAATTATGCCAAAAATTTCTCACCCTTGACACTGACATCGAGCCCACTCTCTCGCAATTATAAGGATTTTTCCCATGCATCCAATTCCTAGAAGCCTACAAGATGGAAGATATGTTCTCCTCTAAGTTCATCCTCTCTCGGATACAACTTTGGATTCACCCTAATAGTGGAAAGCCACTCCAATGCTTGAAGGTGGTGCAACACTTCCACATGAAGATATCATCTCACGAAGATAAAAGCCAAAGATGCCATCACCGACAAAGTCTGTTCCTCACAACTTCCAAGGAAAAAATCAGTACTAAGGAGCTTCCAAAAGGATGAAAGCAAGATTAGGCAGGGCGTTGTTCACACTTTCCATACATTAGGAAATCCTAGCCTCTAGCCTAAGAGCATTTCACATTATGTAGGGCCATGACTTCCATTGATATAATAATTGCCTAGACATAAGGCTTGTATGTATGAATAGAGATAAGCGATGGGTACCCTCTTAACTAAGAAAATATCTTGTGTATATATACAACTTTTGATAATGTGAATGGAGAGAATCAATCATTTCTTCATGTAAATCTTTCTTCTTCTCTTGTGCAGTTACCTTCTTGTTTTATTGTGGTATGCATTCTTTGTGATTGTTGTAGTGTGATTGAGTGTGCATGCTTGATAACTGAAGTGAGGGAGTAATTGAGCTAGAGTGGCTCAATATTTCTAGCTTAACCACATCACCATTGGAGAGTTTATCTTAGAGGATTGAGAGTAAAGAAAGAGCTCAAACAAGAGGGATTAACACTCCTCTTGGCCTCTTTTACCTCTCCTAATGGGACTTCCACGATCTAAGTTTGGCCACTATCCTATGATTCCTTGTTGCAAGAGGGCAAGAAGGTTCTTTGACATGAACACCCTAACAATAAACAATTGGAGTTGACTATTGGTGAAGCTAGTATTATAGCGATTTGGCAACTATCCTATGATTTAAGAGCAAGAAGGTTCTTTGACATAAACACCCTAGAAAAACAGTTTCTAAAGTTCACTATTGGGACTTCCATGATCCAAGTTTGACCACTATCCTATGATTCCTTGCAAGAGGGCAAGAAAGTTCTTTTACATGAACACCCTAGCAAAAGCGATTGGAGTTCAATATTGGTGAAGCTAGTATGATAGTGGTTTGGCCACTATCCTATGATTCCTTTGCAAAAGAACAAGAAGGTTCTTTGACATACACTACCCTAACAAAACAGTGTCTAGAGTCACTATTGGTAAAGCTAGCATGATAGGATTAGTAGTGCCCTCCATGACTACATATATGTGCTGCACATCTGCACTTTTTTCCCTTTAATCTAGAGATTCCTCCCTAGATGATGGGTCTAACAAATCCTAGCATCTTAGGCTCGTAACACTCCCCTCAGTATCTCTTAAACAATGTGAGCCTAAGCTAATTTATTTGAGGACCTTGGATTGTTTAATGCATTATCATCCATGTAGACATTGTTTTTTAGAGTTTTTAAGTGTATTAATTGTAAAAGTTGAACCGATATCGCTCAAATTGCTCTTAATTTAGGCTCCTAAGATTTTCCAAATTTTTGGCTCTTTTTTTGAATTGTATGACCTGTGATATGCATCGTATGATATACCAAGTGAAAAATACATACGGATTTAGATTTTTTATTTGTATAAATCCTTATGTACATATAGGGTTCCAACATATTTATATGTACATATAAGGTTCCACATGGCAATTTCATGTTCCATGTGTCAAAATGTTGATTTATTCAAGATATGTAACATTATTCACAAACCCTATCACATGTGATTGTAACGTATGAAAAGATGCAAGGGAAAAGAGAGCTTGAGCTCTTGCAAGCACACACACACTCACAAAACCCTAAAAGAGAACACACAAGGTGAGAGGCTGAAAATCTTCTTCTTCTTCACACAACACACCATATACAAAGATAAGAGTACACACAACACTCAACACACCATATACAAATATAAGAGTATGCACAATGAAAAGGTACTCAACCAAATACATACTTAGGTTCTCTATAGTGTGAACCCAACTAAATGAGCTGGCGCTATAACTATGCCAGTCTCTAGAATGGCTGTCACACAGCCTGTCATCCCACTGGCCGCATATCACCCATGATCTCACCAACCATGCTAGTGGTGTAAAGCGGGTCATCAATGTCAACCGCCTCACTCATAACCAGGTGGCTGCAACATATACACCTCTTCCTACAAATCCCCATGCAAGAATGCATTCTTTACATCCATCTGATGTAAAGACCATTGCTTTGACGTAGCCACTGCTATCACAACTCTCACTATTGCCATCTTGGCAACTGGGCTGAAAGTTTCCTCATAATCAATGCCATATGTCTGTGCATATCCTTTGGTTACCAATCTAGCCTTGTACCTGCTTATGCTTCCATCACTGTTATGTTTTACTTTGTACACCCACTTGCATCCAATGGCTTTCTTGCCTTCAGGCAATTGCACTAAATCCCAAGTCTCATTTCCATATAGTGCATCCATCTCCTCATCCATAGCTTTCTCCCAACACACATTTCCAACAGCCTCATCAATGCATGTGGGCTCTACAACCTGCACAACTTTTGCCATGTATGCATAGTGATGTGCCAGATAACCATCATAGGTAAACCTCTGCACAGGATTCTTCACTCTCCCATATCTTCGCAGCTTTGCATTCATGACTTCCATAGCGTTCTTTACACCAGGTGTTCTCATAGCTGGTATCCCAAGATCCTCATCACTCTAAGCCACTAGACTCTCCATCAACATGAGAATGCCCTACAGAAATGTGAGGCATACTAAGGGGCTCAATCACTTTCTCTTTGCCTTTATGTGATGTACTAATCACATTTGCAGGATTGGTATTATGACGCAGCCTACCACTCCATGGTTTATCAACTGAACCACACTAGACGAGGACTCTCCTGGTCCACTCAAAGACTGTGATTGCTGACTTGCATTCTGTGCAACCACATTTCCACTCACATCAGCCCCAACAGCTTCTTTTTCACCAGCATACCAGCTGCTCATCTCATCAAAAACAACATCCCTGCTTACCCTCAACTCACGTGCAGCAGGGTTATAACACCTGTATCCCTTTTGCTCAAGGGAATACCCAATAAACACACATTTTTCAGCTTTGATGGGAGAGAATTAGGGTTTCATGTGGGAGACACACACAGAGAAGAAGGGAGAGAGAGAGAGAGAGAGAGAGAGAGAGAGAGAGAGAGAGATGTGGGGATAAGTCAACTCACGGTATGAGTGTGTGACTCCCCTATCACACATGTATATTTGCTCTAGTACACATAGTGCACTTAGTACATTAAAAGTACTAAGTGTACTATGTACTAAGGGGAGTCACACACAGAGAAGAAGGGAGAGAGAGAGAGAGAGAGAGAGAGAGAGAGAGATGTGGGGATAAGTCAACTCACGGTATGAGTGTGTGACTCCCCTATCACACATGTATATTTGCTCTAGTACACATAGTTCACTTAGTACATTAAAAGTACTAAGTGTACTATGTACTATAAAACTTATGGGCTTGTACACACTACAAGGGTGGGCATAATGCCTTTACCCCAACAACCTCCCACTTAAAGGCAAAATGTCCTTAAATGAAAGAAAAGAAAAAATCAGCATGTACATGATAATATACAAGGCCATATCAAGGCTGAAATTGGCCTCATCCAATGCCCATCAAGTGTCTGTAATGAGCAAATTGCTCTGGAGGCAAACTCTTTGTCAACAGATCAGCCGAGTTGTCATCCATATGAATCTTGATAAGCTGAATCTGCTTGTTCTCTATCACCTCTCTGATGAAGTGATACGTCACATCCACATGCTTCGTCTTTGCATGAAAGACAGGGTTCTTTGCCAACTGGATGGCACTCTGACTGTCACAATGCAACAATGGAATATCCCCTGTATAACCCAAATCAACCACTAACTGAGATAGCCATAATGCCTCTTTGCAAGCCTCTGTGGCTGTAATATACTCGGCCTCTGTAGTAGATAAGGCAGTGCACTTTTACATCCTGGATATCCATGACACAGCACCTCTTATGAATGTAAACACATAACCGGTAGGACTTCCAGTTATCTGGATGACCGGCATAATCCGAATCCATGTAATCATGCACTAATGCATCCTGTTTGCCAAAGCAGATGCACATATTCTGTGTGCCCTTCAGGTATCTCATGACACCTTTCACTGCTTCCCAATGCTTCTTGCTAGGTTTGGCCATGTATCTAGTAACCACTCCACGGCCATGTATCTAGTAACCACTCCCACTGCAAATGCAATGTCCGGCCTAGTTGCAACCATGGCATACATGAGACTGCCACAGGCTGAAGCATACAGAATCTTGGCCATATCAGCCCTGTCACTATCCGACTGTGGACTGTCCATAGCACTGAGTTTCACATATGGAGGCAAAGGAGTACTAGTATTCTTCCCCCCTTCCATATTGAGAACCTCTGCAAAACTTTGCCAATGTATTCCTTTTGAGACAAATACAACACATGCTGATTTCCCAAAGTATCCGCATACCCAAAATGTGATTTGCATCACCTAGATCCTTCATATCAAAGGTCTGATGCAGCCTCTTCTTCAAGGCATCCATCTCTTTACGAGATTTACCGGCAATCAACATATCGTCAACATACAAGATGAGGATCAATAGACTACCATCCAAAGCTTTCTTGGTGTATAAGCAGTGATCTATGTCACTCCTCCTGAAATCTTGGGATTTCATAAATGTATCAAATTTATGATACCATTCCCTTGGTGCCTGTTTGAGCCCATAAAGACTCTTTTTCAGCTTGCATACAAGCTTCTCCTTTCCATTCATTGCATAACCCTCTGGCTGTTGCATATATATCTCCTCATGGAGATCACCGGTGAAGAAAAGCAATCTTCACATCCATCTGAATCAAATCCAGATCATCATGAGCAACCAAAGCTAATACAGCTCTAAGTGTGGTCATTTTGACCACTGGAGAGAAGATCTCATCAAAGTCCACACCATATTCTTGCTTGAAGCCCTTAGCCACTAACCTGGCTTTGTATCTTGGCTTTGCACCTTTGAGCCTGTAAACCCACTTGCATGGCAAAACCTTCTTGCCTGTAGGCAAATGCACCAACTTCCATGTTCCATTTTTGTGCAGAGAATCCATCTCTGACTTTATAGCACGCTCCCAAAGAGCCTTGTCTACCCTCTGTAAAGCCTCCTTATAACAGCCTCCTTATAACATGAGGGCTCCCCACAGTCATTGAGCATCAAGTAGTCAACCCTTGGAACAAACCTGTCAGGGGGTCTGGAGGGTCTTGTGGACCTCCGTACCCAATCACCATCATTTGCAGGTTGCTGTCTAGCCTGCATATCACCTATTGGTGGCTCCTGTTCCATGCCATAAGGTTGAAAGATCATGCCCGATATCTCCTCTAACTGTGGGATATCCATAGGGATATCTTCTGCCATCTCTGGCTGTCCATTGGACCATTTTTAGCACCATTTAAGGGCTAGTTTTGATGCTGTAATGGCTGATTTACAGCCCTTGGTTGTTGTCCATGATGTCCATCATCATCAAAGATGACTCTGCCGCCAGGGTCCTGTTGCCTTGCAGGCTCCTTATACATGCATGTTTAATCAAAAATGACATCATTGCTGCGTATAATCTTTCTATTCACTTGATCCCAAAGTCTATACCCCATTTCACCTCTGTCACCATATCCTAAGAATCTGCATTTGTGAGACTTAGGATCAAGTTTGGTGCGTATTTCCCTGCGTCTGTGCACGTATGCCATGCAACCAAACACTCTCAAGTGCTTGTAGGATGGAGGCTTCCCTGTCCATACTTCCTCTGGCACTTTCCCACCAAGCCTCGTGTTAGGTGACCTGTTTATAAGATGAACGGCTGTCATAACAGCTTCAACCCAAAAACCATGAGGTAATGCAGCATGTGACAACATAGAACAGACCTTCTCCTGAATGGTCCTGTTCATCCACTCTGCTATCCCGTTTTGTGGAGGATCATAAGGAGTAGAGAGCTCCCTCTTGATGCCTTTAGCATCACAAAAGTCCTGAAACTGTTTGGACATATACTCTCCACCATTGTCGGAATGCAAAGCCTTCAGTGTTTTGCCAGTTTGATTCTCAACATGAGCAACAAACTTCTCAAACACTGAGAATGTATCACTCTTCAAACAAAGAGGATAAACCCACACCTTGCGTGTGGCATCATCAATAAAAGACACAAAATATTTTGCCCCTCCCAAAGAAAGCTGAGGCATCTCACATACATCTGTATGCACAAGCTCTAACTGAGCATCTTTATGTCCAAGAGCTTTCTTGTGGGGGCACTGGAGTTGCCTACCATATATACACTGCTCACAAAACTGAAAACTTGAGAACTTTAGAGAAGGCAAGTAACCATAACGAGACAATTTCTCCATTCCTTTGACACTCATGTGTCCCAACCGGCTATGCCACATAGAGATTTCCGACAGCTCGGTTGCATTCTTCCATTTGTAGCATTGCTTTTTGATATGTCCCTTCTTGCCACAGTAATGGCATTCCAAGTCCTTTTTGGAGCGGGACTTGCTCCTTCCCCGTTCTTGGCTTTTACCCCTTTGCTGGGATCTCCCACGTGCATTCATTGCATTGGACTTTCCAACAGAGTTGTTCTTTCTGTTCATCTCCTCTTGAAGGAGAGCACCCTCCATATCTGCATATGACAACATAGCATTTGAATTGCTAGTGGCTGTCCTGAATGTGTCCCAACTCTCTGGCAAAGTGCATAAGAGAAAGGTGGCTTTGAACTCATCATCCATTCCCAACTTTTGATTGATGACGTGGCTGACAACACCATCAAACTCATTTAGATGGGCTGTCATAGACGCCCCTTCCTTCATTTGAAGACCTATGAGTTTCTTCAACCAATACACTTTGCTTGAGGCACTTTGCTGGGCATACAAGTCCTGCAATCTCTGCCACATTCCCCAAGCTGTCTTCTCTTCACGTATGCTGAAAAGTAAAGTGTCTGACACAGACAACATGATGGTGGATCTTGCTAGCTCATCCATATCTTCCCATTCTTTAGCAGTAAGAGAAGAGGGCATTACACCCCTTTCTTTGATGGGCTTGTTTTGCTTCTTCTGGAGCAACACATTATAGCACTGGGTTTGCCAAATGTCATAATTATGTGAGCCTTCAAGCTTCTTGATGTGAAGCAATGAAGAGCTCTCACCTGTGGTTGCCATAGCAATATGCAACCTTTGACACAGTCAATGCCTGACTCCTTGCAAGATGTGCAAACACTGCACCAAAGCACACAAAGTGCTCACAGTTGTTCTCCCAAAGTTTATCTCCCACTGCGGAAGCACGAATGCAACTCTCCTCCCATTGAATGTGATAAAATCACCAAAATCTGGTTGCTGCAGATTTATGACAGCACCTTAGATGTGCTCTGTTCCCCTTCCAAAGTATTGTACAACAGTACTAAGTGCTCACCAATGATGTACCAAATCTGTACCGGCAAGTACAGCAGCTGAAAATGAGCCTTTTCCTCACTCAAATCAATGTACAACCATGCCAAAACTTGTACAAAGTTGTACCAAATCTGTACCAGCAAGTACAGCAACAATAAATGCTCTCTTGGCTGTCCAAATGAGTGAAAATTAGACCTTGACAATCCCTACCACTTCATACAACAGTCCCGGACAGAAATTGAGCAAAAGCCCCTTGACTGCAAATGGATTTCTAAGGGTTCAAGAAATAAAGGTCTTCCCTGAAAAGCCCCTTGATTCAAGATCAATTTCTGATCATACATGGTACATTAATGCACATGAAGGCATCCAGAGTATTCACAATGCTTCCCCCTGGCCACATATACATCCAATGCATAAAAGCCCCTTGATTTGCTGGCACATTGAGTGCTTGACAGGCATCAACACATTGCCCAAAGCATCAAATGCCAGTGCCTGCATGCAAATCAACACAATTGGCACAAAAGCCCTTTGATTTGCACTCTAATTTCCTGCAATTTTGGCCCGAATGTGAGATTGCTCACATCATACAGCATGTATAAATGCCCAATGGCACAATTACATCAAAAGCCCCAAATGTTGACACCCAATTTCTTGCAAACTAACCCGGAATGTGACCAATGTCACCCAATTTTGCCAATTTTGCTCAAAATATGAGCTATTTGGACCTGTACCTGCTCAATTGATGAAAATGGACATGCAAATCCCAAAAAAATTGAAGCAAATACCTCGTAAAATTTTTTGATCTCTGTATGGCAGCAAACGGTGGTTTCTGTATTGGTTGAAGGGCTGATACTCTGATGTAAGCTACAGCTCTAATGTGTGCAAAGCTTCTCTCTGTGCAGGCTCTCTGTAGACCACCGACGACAGCAAAATTTTCTTTGGTAGAATCCCTTCAAGATGTATGCTGCTAGTGTTCTATGTAGGTCTTGCAGGTTGCAGGTTAAGGCTTCTCCTAGAGTTTCTATACAGACGAGGTGCACCAGTTCTGCACACGCAGCACATGGGGCACAATCGCTTCACGAGTGTGGACTTTGTTTGTTGACGCTGCCTCCACCTAGTGGCCAGCGCTACGCGACGGGGCCTTGTTTGTTGACGCCGCCTCCACCTAGTGTTCTAGCTATGGCCGCCCAAGCTGTCTGTGCGTCCACCTCATTCACAACTGTGGCTTTGAATGGAAGACTCTGGCCGGCGGCGTCTCTGTGGCCAAGCCTTTCTCCAATGTGAATCTAGCCTTCGGGCTGAAGCCTGCGGGCAGCAGCATGGGGAAGGTGCAGGCGTACAAGGTGACCTTCAAGACCCCGGCTGGAGAGTCGGTGTTGGATGTGCCGGGCGACACTTACATACTGGATGCGGCCAAGGAGGCTGGGTGAGAAATGCCCTATTCTTGCCGGGCGACCTGATAATCGTCCAAGAAGGACTGCCCGTCCTGGTCCACAGAGTCCGCCACCACCACGACCTTGCCCGTGCATGACAAACACGCGCCGGTAGAAACAATGACACGGAGCCTCTCCCGCATGGCGCTCGACTCCTCCAGCTGCGCGCGCAAAACTCCTCTAGCTGAGCGCTGCCTGTTGTGGTTTTATGCCTTGTGGTGGCCAGGCGTCTAACACCTAACGCCTTGCTGCCTGCCACCACTCCCTCTCACTGTCTTACAGCGCCCAACACGACAGCAAGCTCTCCTCTGCTCGTGCCAAGCTCAAGGATCCATAGCCAAGCTTCTTCTTCGCGCGATGAAGATGACTCCGCACACCCGCAAGCACAAACGCGCGCACGCGACACACCGTGCTCTGATACCAGTTGATGGGAGAGAATTAGGGTTTCATGTGGGAGACACACAGAGAAGAAGGGAGAGAGAGAGAGAGAGAGATATGTGGGGATAAGTCAACTCACGGTATGAGTGTGTGACTTCCCTATCACACATGTATATTTGCTCTAGTACACATAGTGCACTTAGTACATTAAAAGTACTAAGTGTACTATGTACTATAAAACTTATGGGCTTGTACACACTACAAGGGTGGGCATAATGCCTTCACCCCAACAAGCTTTTGGATCCAGCTTAGTTCTCAGCTCATCTAGCACATGCACATATGCAATGCATCCAAAGACTTTCAGATGAGACAAATCAGGTTTTCTACCAGCAAACTTCTCCTCTAGAGTTACATCATGTATGGCTGTAGTTGGAGTCATGTTCATGATGTAAACTGCTTGGAAACAGCCTCAGCCCAATAGCTATGCGGCATATTCTTCTCTCCCATCAATGCTCGTGCAATCTCAGCAATGTGCCTGTTTTTTCGCTCAGCAACTCCATTTTGTTGCGGAGTGTATCTACATGTAAACTGTCTCCGAATACCATTCTTCTTCAAAAATTCAGAGAACTCATTGGAGAAGTACTCTCCCCCTCCATCTGACCTTAGGCACTTTACATATTTCCCTGTTTGCTTTCCAACCATAACTCTGAAATTCTGAAAATGAGTGAACACCTCACTCTTCTCCTTCATGAAGTATACCCACACTTTCCTTGTGTGGTCATCAATAAATGTCACATAATACCTGCAGCCTCCCATAGACATGGCCTTCGTAGGGCCCCACATATTTGAATGCACAACATCTAGTGCATTTCTGCTCACATTTCTGTTACGTGGAAATACATGCTTTGTTTGCTTTCCAAATTGGCATGCTTCACATATTTCTGCATACCTTCAACTTTCATTAGGGGAAGGTTGAGGTCTATGGGGGCCCTTTAAGCTGCCATATTATGTTTTTAAGTACTTTTGCTTAAGGACTCTAAGCATACTTTGACTAGGCCTGACAAGGGGATCTTTATGCAATCATTATTTGAATTTCTATTTTTTCAAATATATATTTGCTTGAGCTAAAATGGGGGTAACTTTTTGGTTTTCCCCAAATTCAAAATGGCTGAAAAGCCTTCCCTCCTCTCTTCCCTCCACGTTTAGGTCCCCCCCACTTTCTCTCTCTACATTCTCTCTCTAAGATGCCCTCGTTTCTCTACCACTCTCTTTCTCTTCCCCTTTCTCACATTTGGGTGTACCATGGCTCTGCATCTCTGATTAGTAAGCTTCCATAACCTCTGCACTTCCAAATGCAGATATCTCACACTCTCTCATCCTCCATGCCTCATCTTTTTATCATTTTCTGCTCTCTCTCTCTCTCTCTCTCTCTCTCTCTCTCTCTCTCTCTCTCTCTCTCTCATGTCTTTCCCCCATTGAAGTGCAGAAAATCCCTCTGTCAACCTCCATAGCTTCAGAGCTTACCATTTTCCATTCTTGCATTGTTTACCATACATATCCCCTACTTCTGTCTGCAATCTACATCTCTCTCTCTCTCTACTGCATTATGCTGCAAAACCTCAATCTACCATTTTCTATGCCTCTTGCCATCTTCCTTGTCCTTTCTCCTATTACCTAATCAAAAGATCTATGACCTTCTAATATTTTTTACAGCAAAACTTCATTGCACTCTCCACCAAAGTTCAGGTTACATGTAGATTTGGCTGCTGAGTATGCTACAATCCGCAGCACAAAATCAAGTGGTGTGACCGATGTGCCATTGGCGGCGATCACAAGGGCGAAAATGTATTGACCTCTGGACAAATGGATTCATATACCCTATTGACCCGCTCACCAATGCTCCACCTCATTTTGTTAATATCACTACATTTCTTAGTTATGTAGGTGATGGAGCTAATGGTCTATTTGGCTATTGTAGGAGGCTTTCTTTTGTTGCAGCTCAGGAATCGCATTCAAGACTGCATTTCCGAGGCTTATGGCTTGAGTTGCAGAAGCAACACAAGAAGGACATTGATAGGCTTGAAGAAGTGGTGAACAACTTGAAAACTCAGAATCAGGAGCTCCAGAAGAACAACTTTTTGATTAAGCAGGCCTTTGATAATGAACGGGACAAGGTGAATGCAGCCAAACAGGATGCACGATACAAGCAACGACACCTTGCAAGCCTGAAGAAGCTTCCAGTAGGCTTTTGACAACGAAAAAGAAAGCGTCAGTCCCTAGAAACCTTGGCAACCCTAAGTGGAGCAAGAAAACGACGTGTACGAGCAACAAGGTAACTTCTATTCTTGCCATTGTTTTGCAGGCCTTTCTGTTTTGTGAAACATATTGATGTTATTTTGTATTTATGTTCCATGTAGAGATATTGCTGGGGATATGATGGGATATGAAGGTGGTGCTGAGGAATGTAGAGCAGGCATATTGAAACATGTTGTTAAGTTATCAGACATATATAAGCTGCTAGAAGATCCCACATGCAAAATATCTAAGCAAATCCGAAACAGAATTTCTGGAGAGCTGCAAAATATGGTAAGCCCCATACAGATTATGGATGCATGTGATAGTGCTGGTGTCAGTAGGAAGGGATATGAAGCCATCTACAGGGTGTTTACACTAGGTCATCGTGCTAAAGGTTTTCTTCGACCCATGCTACCAACTCCATACAATGTAACCATGGCAAGAAAAAGTGCAAACTCAGAAATTGCGACCATGTTAGGTGGCTACCGTCATGTGGAGGATGCTCTGCCTGTATGTACTACAAAGGTATTTGAATACAACAAGTACAACAATGTCTTTATTGATTTAAGGACCCTTCAAAGAGCTATGATTTCTTATTATGGTCTAAGCATTGAGGAGTGCCAAGGTCAGGCTGTGTTTGTGTTAAAGCTTGATGAGTGTCAAATTGTAAAAGGACGAAAATTAGAAAGAGTCAGCCTAACACTTATGAACAGGGCTATCAAAGGAAATCTGGAACAGGATGATAATCTTCTTGACTGTAGTGCACAAGCCTCAAATTCCAACAAGGGAAGTCAATCTCAGGGAAAAGATTACTATGGAGTGCAATCAGAAAAGAATATATGGTGGTTGGCAGCATTTGAGCTTCCACAGGAGACGAATGATACATTGCGATGGTACCTTACCCGAACAGGCATCCCAAATGTCATATCATTGCAATCTAAAGGAGAAACTTTGCATGTGGAAGATGTAGGAACATTTACAGTTGAGTGGCACATGGCAGGTGATTTAAAGACATTGAAGTGTATGCTGGGATGCAAGCTAGGAGCAAATACTTTTTTTCCATGTATTTATTGCTGCCATTCAAAATCAGAGTATATTGATCGCGGCAAAGCTTCAGGCAAGGTTGCAGCCACCAAGACGACCAAATCTCATGCAAAGGGCAAGAAAAATGCATAACCAACTTCAGTGAGTGTAACGCAAAACAAAGATCCAAAGAAACCTATGCAGTGGGTTAATGGCATCATGAATTGTAATACCAATTGTCCGCCTAATCGTGATCAAGAAGATATCTCATGGAGCCCTATATTAGAGATTCCACTTTCCTGTGTTCATATTTGCACGCTTCACGCTAGGTTACGCATAATGGACAAATTATTGAAGTTACATATCAATTATGCATGGAATATGGAGCCTGAACATCTTCGCAACGAATGCATCAGTAAGCTGGAAGATGTCCTTTCAAGTGTGGGGCTTCATGGTGGTGCTGTAAAGTTGACTAAGGATACTAAAAAGTCAGGTCCGGGTCAGGATAATCCAAACAAAATATGCATGGGTGGGTCCAAAGCAAGACACCTTCTCTCAAATTACGAGGGGTACAATAGTCACACAAAATATGAATTATGGAAGGCCATTTGTGAATGCACCACTTATCGTGGGAATAATGCAGAGCTTGGTCTCAAGCGGGCAAGGCTGTGGGAGTCACTTAACAAAATGATTCAATTGCTAGAAAAGGCTCCACTTGTTGCTGAGGAGATTGCAAACTTAAAGACTGCAATACATACATTTACTCAGCAAATGGTTGATGCATGGGGAGAAACACATATCACCCACTATATGGTATTTACCTTTCTATCTATTTACTGATATTAATCACCAAATAGTAAAATTCTGATATGATCTTTGTTGCAGCACATTATATTTGCCCACGCACAGTTTTTTCTCGACGAATATGGTCCAATGGCAATTTGGAGCACCCAAGGAATGGAGTGCTCTCATTATCAAGCTAAGGCAGCATACTTTAAGAACACGCGACATGGTGGAGGTGGTAAGGAAAAAAGTAATGCCTTGCATGAGATATTTAATTGGTTTTATCGCAGTTTGGGAGGTCGACGCCGACAGAAACCAAAAGGGCAGGTGTCATTACTACGAAGGGTTGTAAAAAATGTCAATCTGCAACGAGCAATTGCATGGCGAGCATCAAGTGCCGTGCATGGGATGCGTGAGTGGTTCGCTGCGCGGAGGCGTATGGGTCGAAAATGGGTTCCATATTAAAAAATTGTAGCCTTTTTTAAGTTAAAGCTTTTTTATTAATGTCGAGATTTTTTTTTATTAATAAGTTTTTTTTCAAAAACTATATAAACCTGTAAAAGTGAGTTTTAAAATTACATTTTTACGTTCATTCACTCGTGTAAGTCAATGGATGGCTAGAACTAAGCACACTGCACGCAAAACTGAGAGCCCAAACGTACCGTCTGGTGCACACAACTTAATACACGCAGTAGCCACGGCACATGCATTTCAACAAGTGCAAAAACGTATCAAAAAGAAGCATACAAGCATGGACAGAGAGGTAGAGACCCGACAGGAAGATGTACAGCCGGATGTGTTCTCAGGACTGGACAATATTGAGGATGTCTCCAAGCAGCCTGGAGACACCGGCTCATTTAGAGCCACGCGTACACCATTCCCCCGACCTCTCTCAGAGGCTGAGCAGCAGGAGCGTGTGCTGGAAGAGCAACAACGCCAGATTGATGAGGAGGAGCATAGAAGAAGAGAGCAACAGCAAGCCCTATTCCCTCAGCAGCTAGAAGAGGAGCTAAGGGTTGCATTTGAGGAAGACCAGGAAGCACTTCTGTGTATTGAGCAAGAGCAGTATCAATAGGCTGCTGACTTCTATGAAGCAGAGGAAATAAGCCATCATGAAGAGCAGGATAGGCTCTTAGCACAAACACTACATGAGGAACTTGAGAGGCATCAGCCCCCGTCTCCACCTAAAAAACAAAGAATAAAGATTCGTGTCAAGAGAAAGAAGGAACGTGCAAACAGGCAGCAAGAGGTGGAGATGGAAGAGGAGGATCGACGACAAGTAGAGGAGCAAAGGGAGAGGGAAAGACTGGAGCAGGAGGAGCAAAGGGAGAGGGAAAGACTGGAGCAGGAGGTGCAAAGGGAGAGGGAAAGACGGGAACAAAGAATTCAAGAAGCACACAGATTAAAACAAGAACAAGAAAAGAAGAAGGCAGAAGCAAGTAAGAGAAGACTAAATCTAGATCCAGCCGAGCAAGAAAGGCGAAAAAAATTTAGAAATGATAGACAACCATGGGAAGAGAGGTCGCATCCACCACCACCCCCTGTAGCCAACAAGAAGAGAAGATGGAAACCAGGGACCGTGGCTCTGCGAGAAATCAGAAAGTACCAAAAGAGCACAGACCCCATCATGGCGAAGGCCCCTTTTGCAAGAGTTGTAAAATAAGTCATCGACAAGTACAGTGACAGGGTCACTCGGGTACAGAGTACGGCACTGGAGGCCCTCCAAGAGGCGTCAGAAACAATTTTGGTCTCTCTGTTTCAAGACTCGGTGCTGTGCCATGCTCACGCCAAAAGGGTGACCCTAAAGCCTGTTGACATGGCACTTGCACTACGTTTACGTCAGGATAAAGCGCTCCATAAGGAAGGCTTTATAGGATAGGATTAAGCTTTTAGGCGGTGGCCTTTGTGCCTTTTGTAATCTCGACATTGTAATACATTTTTTTGAATCTATAAGATATTGTCAATGACTCGTTAACCAACGTATTCATTTGTTTCAACTGTTATAAAAGCAGACATTTCATTTCTTGTACTGTTGTTTGAATGGGTAAAACTGTTGATCATGTATTAAGAGCCTTAGTTAAACAGGAACAAAATTTATATTATTGATAAGGTGATTGTGAAACATTATCTTGTTATACGTGGTATTGTTGTTGGCATTGAACAGAGGATCCTTACATAGTGCAGAAACAAAATTATATTGAATTTATTTTCGGTCCGAAAAAAGGGCTTAAAGCTCAATAAGGCCTTAGAAAAGCTCAGGGACAAAAAAAAAAGTTATTTGGGGCTCAAAATCACCTGGTGAAGTCTGGCATTAGATAGAACATTTTTTAAAAAAAGCAACAGTTTTCTTTTTTTTAATGTTTCTAGGCAGAGTAATCATCAAAATAAAGTGCACACAATGCACTTATGTGTGAAAAAATGATAAAAAAAAGGGCTGTGCGCTACGGCGCGAATTTAAGCCTGGCCTGCAATTTGAAAGGCTGAAATTCGCGCCGTAGCGCACAGCCCTTTTTTTTTACTTTTTGGACTCTTTCCAGCATTATGTGCACTTTTTTGATGAAAAATATGCTTACAAATATTAAAAAACATAAAAAATTCTGATTTTTTAAAAATTGTTCAGATTTTGTACTGCAAGATTTCAGCTGGATGTTAAGTGACATTCAAAGAACAAATATTTGATCATTATAAATGAAATTTTCTACACATTCACATGCCTGCCAAAAGTTTAGAGGGCACAGTGCTGACACAACAAATAAACAAGAGAAATGGTTCAGACTTCTTAGAAACATTACAATTAAAAAAGTATACATTTTGTATTGATTTCGTAGAAAGAAAATTACAAGTTCCTGAGAAGATTTCTGAGAGCTTCTTTAGCTTCGTCACTCTGTGTGGTTTTCTCACCTAGGCTATTCGCTTTAATAATAGGATTGGTTACACCTTTGGAGATTGAAGTGGCACAATGGCTTAGCACGTGGCCAGTGTAGTTGCCTGCAAATGTGTACATGGCTGCCTCCCTGCTAATAAGTATACATTTGTTTGCATTATTTGCTAGCCCATCTTCGGTGAGAACCCCACTTAGAGCTTTACACTTGATGAGCTCTGCTTGTGCCTCCTCAGAGTACTCTAAATGGATTACTCGAATAAATGATGGAGAGAGGCTAGGAAGGTAATGAATCAGGGAGGTGTCTCGTCCATCGGCGGATTGCACACGAACTCCACCTCCACGTGCAGCAAACTTGTCAAAAATATAAGCTTTCTACAAGAGAAAAAAATCAGGTGTTAGTAATAACTCACTTATAAATATGAAGGCACAACTTTGATTTAACCCCACCTCAATGTCATCATCACATTGGCTAATGCGTGGGTTGCATATGTCTATACTGCTTCCACGCTGCTCAACTGATGTATCTACATGCAAGCGCTTATGTGGTTGAAATGCTTCTTGAGGGACACTTTCATACTCTGCTGCTACATTTTCTATAGCAACAAGAGCATTGGAAACAGTTTCCTCAATTGTACGTTCTGTATCATAACCTTGGAATGCTAGCGCTTTGGTAAGATCATGGTCATCAAAATCAATCTGTACACCTGCAGTCTGTTGCTCAAGTGTGTCTTCTTTGCAAAAACCAGACCCAATTGCTAATATGCTTAAGGCCTCATCCTCCCTTAACCCCAAGGATTTACAAATGTCATCAAGGAAAAGAAATTCCTTGTTGTCCATGATGATGGGATTCAAAGTGGTTACATCCAACTCAGGGATCTCCTCCACAATTTCATCCCCTTCGAGGTCACGATGAGGCTCTTCATCCTCAGTTGACCCTTGTTGGAGAAGCACCAAGGCCATGGACGCTTCAGCTTCTTCTGAGAAAACCTCTTCCACCTCGCCTTTGGATTCCTTCACAAGAGCTACTTCCTTACTCACTGCCTTTCCCTTCTTTTTTTCTGTATCCCTGGCTTCTTGCAGAAACAGTGCTAACATCATATCCCATGAAAGGAAGGTGGTGCCTACATTACCAACCTGCAATTCATAAATGGTGTCATCATCTTCGACCCTATAATTGCTAGATGTAAGCCCTTTCAAAAATCGGTTGAGCCTGAATCGGAACGACTTGTCACCATGGTACAGATGCGTGATTAAGTCCACTGGAACCCATTTAGTGGTGGATTCAGGCAATTGCACGACATATTGTGCCACTACATCATTCATGTACTGGACCTGCTCTTGAAAAGCCTCTGCATGAAGGTCTATAGTTTTTTGCATATCGATCACCCCCTCAAAAATGGCGATGTTCTCACCTGCACCTGCTCTGAGAGCCCAATTTTCTCAAGTTTTGCGCCTCGGGGGGTGCACCTCAAAAAATGTAAGTCTACCACGTGCGATCATTAGGTGGGGTTTTTTTAATCCAAAATATTGGGTAAATTTACAGAAATACAATTACAAGAGGGGTATTTTAATTGTACTTTGGAAAAAAACCCGTAAGTCTATAAAGAAAAAGGGGTAGTTTTATTAGCTCAAAATTCACAGATAAGGGGTTTTTTAAATACCCCTTGAATGCACGTCGTAGGAGGGGCTTCCATATAGTGCACCCCCCGAGTTTTGCGCGTAGCGAGTTAGAGCTTGAAGCCATGGCGGGATATTGAAGGGAAATAGAAACTGCAAGATCTTAAGAATGAAATGAGCTTTATAGAGCAAAACCTATTCTTATAAAGCATTCCACTATAACGTTTAATAAATTTATAGAACATACTTAAAAATTTTAAAATTAACAAAATTAAAATCCAAATTGCAGTGAAATACAGAGGACATTGGGACTATGGTGCAATCAATAATTTTGTATTCAAAAGTACACCGCTACAAATTATCGCCCAAAATCACTCAAAATGTTACCTAAGTCTGCAACTTAACAGTCTTTCAAGCTAAGGACCTTAGGGGGCTCCAATGACACACAGAGTGTATGTTTCTCTGACCTTTGACACATGGGTCGATTAGAAACAACAAACTTGAATTGGTTCCTTACATTAAAGGACATGACAATACAATCTCTCAACTGAGCAAAATTCCAATCATCATTAACTACCACTGTATGCTCCTCTCCTGGGTGAACTTCAATATGAAGTTCTACCTCCTCCCTAGCATAGAGATCAGAGTCCAAAGCCTCCCATTCACCATGCGAGCATTTCCACCTTCTAATAGGGTACACCATAGTTAGATTTTGCTTGCCTATCTGATACCTGCATCTTACCATTGACATTACCGCTGAGCACTTTATTACATCGCCCTTATGTTCTGCCACCTTGGTGGTCCAATCGCCTTTTAGAAATGTATCTAGAGCTTCAAAGGCCCCATCTTTGCTTATCCACATTGTTGGGGTGCGATGGAACTTGCCTACTTTGAAAATAGTAATAAACACATGTAAAGGCATGAAAAGAGATACACTTATCCTGTGGGATCCATATGCAGCCTTTAGGCTTGACTGAATGTCATGGAAAATCCTGCGCTGAAAGCTCTCCATTGTAGTGGGTCTGGAATGGGCCATTCCGGGCTATTTAGTGCAGGAGGAGAAATTGGCTCAAGTGCTCCAAACCTTCCCCTCTGTGGCACAACATATGTTGCAGCAATGAAAAATACTCCTCTATTTGCAAGTTCGGAACTTGTTTCCCCAGCATACATAAGCCTACCTAGATCAACATGACATGCTTCGAAGGTCCCTGTAAAACATTCTAGAGGCTGCCATTCCACACATGTTGAAGGGAAAACATCTGCATACAATAGAATACATTGGAGTTCTTGATATTCACATAGTCTTCATGCAAGCATTTCTCCAAAGCAAAGAAACATTAAACAAGTACTGAAACTTACAGTTAGTTGGGAACCGTGGTGAGTTCTCATCTTCAAGATGTATTTGGCTTGAGGTGTAAACATGTTGCACCTTTGCAAGCTGCTTTCCATCCTTGTTGCAAACTTTGAATTCTAAGATCCTTCCTTTCCAGTGATGGCTTGTGGAAGCCATGTGCCTTCGAGGAACCTTGTGTGCACCCCTCAAACTGTGGGGGCTGCATTGTTATCCACATGAACCGCTTAAAAACGGTAGGAATCCAATAACCTTCATCATCCTGTACTGTGGAAATAGCCATGGACTCGATAGTGGATGATGGCCTGCGTACACACTGAAGAGCCATAGATGGCCCAAATGAAAAGAAAGTGAATGTTAAGAATATGGCAAAAAAGCAAATGCCTGCTCAGAGAGAGAGAGAGAGAGCTAGCTAAAGCTTCAAAGAAGTTTGCTGCAAATCCATACACACACACACACAATACACACACACAC
This sequence comes from Cibotium barometz, assembly GCF_041138505.1. NCBI lineage: Eukaryota > Viridiplantae > Streptophyta > Polypodiopsida > Cyatheales > Cibotiaceae > Cibotium > Cibotium barometz. The sequence continues at coordinate 59,378,710 of NC_141053.1, read as the reverse complement.
ACACACACACACACAAAGCTAAACCTTCAAAAGAAAGCAAATGAGAGATTGCATTAGGTGCCTGCATGCAGAGAGAGAGAGAGAGAGAGAGAGAGAGAGAGAGAGAGAGAGAGAGAGTCTGATAACAGAGCTTCCTCTAGAGAGAGAGAGAAGGGCTGATAACAGAGCTTCCTCTGAGTAGCTGGTAGCAAAGAGCTTTCCTCAAAAGAAAGCTAATGAGAGATTGCATTAGGTGCCTGCTTGCACAGAGAGAGAGAGAGAGACCTAGAGATAGAGTCTGATAACAGAGCTTCCTCTAGAGAGAGAAAGAGGCTGATAACAGAGCTTTCTCTGAGTAGGTGGTAGCAAAGAGCTTTCCTCAAGTTGGGGATGAAGATAGGGCTGCAAGTGAGGGTGTAGTGAGTGGTAGATGGGGAAAGTGGGTTAGTCTAAAAGGGAGGAGAGAGAAACACGCCCCGACTTTTGGAGGGAAGAGGGAAGTGAGGGGGGGTAACTTTTTGAAACTTTTCCTTTAAAAAAATATTTAAAAAAAAGATATTGAAGATTTTCTTTGCTGGCAGATCTGAAAAAGGTAAGATTCCACCTTTGACCACAAGATTTAGGGTCTTAATCAACCCAACGTTTTTGTACACATGTATTTTTCCTATTGGCCTTCACACTAATCATCTCCTTAATCTCATGGCAGCTTAAAGGGCCCCCATAGACCTCAACCTTCCCCTAATGAAACTTTGGCAGTCCTGTCACAATTCCTTTAGTCTGCATAGACTTCATTCTCTGCACATTCACATGTCCAATTCTTTTATGCCAAATGTCTGTGTGTCTGCAACAATTCCTGAACCATTTGCAAACATCGCAGCACTCACTTCAGGCATGTTTACATTCAATGTAAACATTCTACCCACTCTGTTGCCTTTTGCAAAACTAACCTGCACTTGTCTTTAAAGTCTTCAACATAACAACCATGAGGGTTAAACCGAACCTACAAACCCTGCTCAATCATCTGGCCAACTGAAACCAGATTCTTTGTTATGTTTGGAACATGAAGTACATCTGCAAGGTACTTCACTTTGCCATCCTGCATAGACAATGGCACATCTCCAACATGGGCAATTGGATGAGCAGTGTCATCCCCTGTTTCTACAAAACCTGGTCTTTCAAGGTTTTTCAGACATGGCATTAACGACATGCTGTACAACAAACAACCTTTCATTATCCTCATTGTTTCTGCTCGAGGATGCATAGTTGTTTTGCTGTCCATTTTGCATGTCAGCCTACTTCTTATAACAATCTACCTGCACATGTCCAGGCTTACCCCACAATAAAAGTATCCACGTGTATCATTATACTGCCTTGGCCAATTTCCACGACCTCTTTGACTCCCCCTGCCTCTGAATTAGCCTCTTCCACCTGCGTGTTATTGTTGTGAATTCTGGGAGGACTGTTGTTGCTGTTGCTGGCCATATTTCTGATTACCTGTTCGGCCACCTCCTTGGCCGCGTCCACGGCCTCCTCTACCTCGTCCTCTTCCTGAACATGTGTAGAAGGCTTGTTGCTCTTCTAAACTGTTTTTGTTTTGTGAAGACTGTTGGTCTTTATCCAAGCTCTTCTCTTCTATAATCAACATAGACACCAAATCTATGAAATTGGGAATGTTTTCCCAAGTCTGAATAGACGTCTTAAACGCCTTGTATTGTGGCCCGAGACCACGTAGACACACTTCCACCTTATCATCATCATCTACTGAAATGCCAATAGATGCAAGGGATTCCACAATACCCTTGATCTTCAATGCATAGTCATTTACAGACATACTCTTTTTCTCCACAGTATGAAGTTCATTTTTCAACTATATCTTTCGTGCCTTGGTATTCGTTTCATAGAGTTTTACCAAGGTGTCCCATGCCTCCTTGGGGGACTTGGCATCCTGTATGTGTCCAATCATGGTGTCCTGTATACTGAACTGAATAGAGAGCCAATACATAACTTTTCAGGCTCCTTGGTTCCAATCCTTGAACTCTTTCACATCTGCAGCAGTCAGATTGATCTCCAGTATCTCCGGTGCCTCTTCATACTCACCTTCTATATAGTCCCAGTAACCCTTTCCCATCAGGAAATTTGTCAACCTGAACCTCCAAGCATGGAAGTTGTTCTTATCAAGCTTCTTAGCAACAATCTGGTTTATGCCATCATTTGACATCTTGCCAGACACAAATTTACCAAAAACAGTACTTTGGTTTGTCCTGCACAAACTACTGTATTTTCTGCAGCGGTACTGTACTACACTCAAATGTCACAAACTAGTGACCTCAATGTGCATACATACACCCAATGGCAACTGTTGACCTCCTTGCAACACACACAATATCTGCGTAACCAATCTGTCTTCCTGTAGTTCTTAAAACAGATTTTTGCAGAGAATCGATGACTTACCCGCAATGCTCGAAATCACCTGCTTTCTGAAAAACGGAGGTCGTAACGTGCCCAAAACGCGTTTTTAGCCCGAAAAATTAAGTCCGATAGGATAGTATAGTTACCCTATAGCTTCACTCCCGCGAAGAAAGCTCCTCAATCAGAGATCATTTGCCAGTGTCTCCCGTAGAGCTCCCGACAAGGGTGTAGTCGCTAACACAAATAGGGAAGAGTAGTTGAAGCTCTTACCCTCGTACCGCTTCCTGTGCTTCTCTTGCTTGCAACTCAGTCTCCTTAGCATAAACCAAGCTCTGATACCATGAAAAGATGCAGGGGAGAAGGGAGCTTGAGCTCTTGCAACAAGCACACACACATTCACAAAACCCTAAAAGAGAACACACAAGGTGAGAGGCTGAAAATCTTCTTCTTCTTCTTCTTCACACAACACTCAACACACCATATACAAAAGAGTACACACAATGAAAAGGTACTCAACCAAATACATACTTGGGTTCTCTATAGTGTGAACCCAACTAAATGAGCTGGCGCTATAACTATGCCAATCTCTAGAATGGCTGTCACACAGCCTATCATCCCACTGGCCGCATATCACCCATGATCTCACCAACCATGCCAGTGGTGTAAGTGTAGGGCCTATCCCCCAGGCGGGTCATCAGTGTCCACCGCCTCACTAGATGAGCTCGATATCTCAACAATGTATCATTAGAATAGTATGCATGTTGTTGTTGTAAGTTTTTTATTTTTGTGAACTTTGGTACAATTGTGAGTTTTGAGCTTGTATTTAGGGTTTTAATGAATAGATCAAGCATGTGTGTACCCAAATTTGTAATTTATTTAAAAAATGAAGTCAATTTTTATGAATTTTGAGTGTTTTAAATAATAAGGAACAAAACACATGAATTTTAAAAATGAATGCAAAAAATGAAAGAAATTAAACCTAATTTATACACATGCACCCATGGATAAGGTTTTCCTAAATTTTCCAATAATGTTCACCCTTCAATGCAAAAGAAACAACATATAAATAAGTTTTTTCTCTTTTAGCACACACCAAACAACCCTTTCTTAATCACCATGCTCACGAGAGCCATGATCAGGCAAGTCTTACACATCTAATGATCTAAGAAAGTGTGTAAAAGAAGGAAGACAACAAGCCATTCTTCAACTTAATGTTAGGAAATCTAGCCCATATGGGCTTAAGTGTATGATGATTGGAAAATTATGGGCTTGAGTTGAGCACTCCATGTTAACCCCAAATCAAGCAACAGTGAGATGAAATTCAATAATTTCTATGAGCTAAAATCTAAAGTGTGATTATATATGCTATTAGCTTTAAAAGGATTATCAAAGGGAATCTAGTAAGTATAGTACTCTTACCATTCTATCTAACAAAGTGTAATAAATTTCACTTCAATGATGAAGATTCTTTAAAGGTTGAATATGCATTAAAGTAACTAGCGTATGGTGCATCACTTGCTCATGGCACAATCATGCTTTAGAATATATATTATAATCTTTAATAGTGTATCTATAATAATGTAAGATCTCTACCGAGTATTGAATTTATGTTGGACAATTGCAAGAATGCCTCTCTACCATAGGATTTAGTTCTATTTAAGTAAAAGTACACAGTTAACTGATTTAAATGCCATGTTGGACAATTGTAAGAATGCCTCTCTACCATAGCATTTAGTTCTATTTAAGTAAAAGTACACAGTTAACTAATTTAAATGCCATGTTGACATGCATTGTATAATAGTTTGCATCGAGAACACCTTATCTTTATAATGCACTTTGAAAGGACTACTCCTAAGGCCTAGGAAACATCCAACCAACACATAGGATGGTCATGACTCATGAGTAAGAATTTGAAGAGAATACTACCTACCACTGCTCGATACAAACATTTTTAAAACCATTAAAAGAATAAAAACTCATTAGATCAATCAATTTTTATTAGTAGAATACATGTTAAATATTGACATTATCAATAGATTTTATGAAATGGGAAGTTTTCTTTAAATTTAGTTGGTAAAGTACACTACAATGCTATTATTTTTTGACATTTCTATCCATGCTTGAAGAGGGTTTCAAGAGCTTGTAGCTTCTAACCCACATGTAAGATTTCTCCTAGTTATAGGGCAAGATGACCAAAGATTGATCCTACCTAGTAAGCTCATTAGATCAATCAATTTTTATTAGTAGAATACATACTAAATATTGACGTTATTGGTAGATTTTATGAAAAGGGTAGTTTTCTTTAAATTTAGCTCATAAAAGTACACTATGATGCTATATTTTTTTGGCATTTCTACCTATGCACATAAACTAATAGCTCAAAGAGGGTTTTAAGAGCCTGTAGCTTCTAACCCACATGTAAGATTTCTCCTCGTTATAGGGCAAGAGGACCGAAGGTTGATAGGCTACCCTTTCCTTGCCCTTTGTATCTTTGATTTGCCCTAGTAGGTTCTTATGATGTCTGTATGCTATGGTCTTGATTCCCTTTCTATATGGATGATAAAGCACATCCAACTCAATCTATAATGCAATTATGGACTCACATTTGTGACAATCCTACAAACCATGAAAAAAAACAAATAGTTTACTCATTGGAGGGACCATCCATTCATTTTCAAGACTTGTTTAAATGGATAATTACGAATTTAGCATTTAATGTTAGTAAGGATGGCAGCTTAGCGAACATGTAAAGAGAAAATATAGGCTTACATCTTTTTTAAAAAATTTATGAGCGAGGGTACTAGAATAATATGCCACCACTTTCCAATATGAGATTGCATAGTTTCAAACCATGTACCTCTCTTTCACACAGGAGACAAGGGTGCTACTGTTGGGATGAACCCCATGAGGTTACCTTGCATCTCTCACATCAATTAGCTCATTGCTCAAAAAAATTATAATGTGTAATTTGGCTTATATTTAAAAATGTGAATTTACAATGTATTTTTTTCATTGAAATGTTAAAAAAATAGTTGAAATACCTTGGCCTTTATTTTCAAGGGATAAAAATTGTTTGTTTTAGTTATAATCGGGTAGTTTCCCTAATTTTTATTGCTAAATCCTGATTGGTTTTGGAGCATTGTTTTTAGTTTGATTGGTTTGTAGAAACATATTTTTCGAGCATTGGAAATGCTTACCATGGTGGTGAAATTGAGTGCCTTTGTGAACTATTGGAGATGATTTAACGGTTGTGGTCTTTTTCACTCGATGAAAAAATCTTGCTAGTGGAAGTGGTACTTTTGTCATCATGGTTCCTTGGTATTGAAGCAATGTGATGATATGAGATTTTACAAAGGGCTTGTGACTACCAAAGGGGGAAGTTGGTGAATGGGGAAGCACATAAGTTCCAGTTGAAAGCATCACATCAAGGAAGCATATAAATGTTTTCTTTCACACATGGAGGTAGGCATGATACATGTGTGATATATAATCTTCATTTTGATTGCAATTTGGTAGTACATGGCAGAAAATTATATCAAGAAGATTCAAGATGTTTTCTCCCGGTGGTGTGTTGGGAGATGGATTTTTGGCGGTGGTGAATGCTAGAATCGTACCTAGCAGGGTTGCTTTTTGATGGGCATCATGCCCGTTTTTAGGCATTTTGGTCGTAAAAATACAACCACTTATTTTGAGCGACCGATGAGATCGAGTCTGTCTCAAAAATCATCCTTGGTACTAGGTAAAGGAGAGGGTTGGGGAAACTATTTTTAGGGAACATTACATCAATCCTTTTCACCATGAATTGAAGACGAAATTATAATTTTGAACAAGCATTTTTCTCGCACTTTAATCTAATTATGACAAATTTTGGAGTAGGTATTTTTCATTCTTCAATACAAATTTGAGAAGAGGTATTTTTGAATCAATAATTGAACTAGTGCTAAGGTAAGCTGAACCTATCTTTTCGCGCGAGCCCGCCCGTGAATGCAGAAATGGGTGAAAGTTGTTGAGGAGAAAATGAACAGTGGAGGCCAACAGGGCCACACGGACAGGTCGGACTCACGAAAGGCTGATAAATCAAAATTTGAGTGGATAGGATTCTATCGTATTTCTTTTCCCTGCATCTTTTATTATTATTATCACAATGTACCGGATGGGTCTTTTGTGTCGGAAGGCATCTGGCAGAGATGGGCCACCAAATGCTCTCATTGCCAGGATTGCAAGGAAGCTGAACGAATGATATGTTGCCACAGTATGGGGGAAGGGCACGCGCGCGGGTCGCTCACGTGCTGGTTCAATCAAGTGACGTAGCTGTGAGAGCGACGCTAGCTGACGTGGATTTAGAGGATTAATCTATTCTGGGGTGTGGGCGGGCGGGCGGCGCTAACTAGCAGCACTACTCTAGTGTGTAACGACGCGCAAAAGGAAATGAAATGAAATGGAAGTTATTTTATTTTTATCTTCATCTTTTTGTGCTTTCTTTTCATCGAGTGCAGCTGTGTTTTGGAGCCACCAGGCTAACTATCCTCATACTGCTTTATCGAACATCCACCTATATGTAACCTCTCCTCCTTGCATTTGCTCATGTTGTAGGCTTTGCTCTGCAAGCTGCTCAAGACCAGCCCCCCTCCTTCAACCATTATACCTCCACCTCCACCTTTGCCCAACCCCTTGGTGCAGAGTACATGTTTATCCTAGCATTGGATAAGAATTTCTTACATGTGCTTTTCGGGTGGCCTTGGCCCCTGTGCCCTCTTGGCCGGATCGGCCTGGCGCAAGCTCTACTGTCTTCCCATGGTGGTCTTCAAGACCCTTAAGATGTATCACTTGATCTAGCCCTGGCTTTGATTTAGGCAACCCTGATCCGAGGCACTAGCTAACGATCTCTTCCCAAGGTTCTTGCTGCTAAATTGGCGAGCAATTATGGGTCTCTCTCGAAGCACTCACTAGCTAGCCACACCCCTAGTCTTGTATTCCGGGGATTGATGCTGTAATGGCTAAATTGGCCACCAATTTTGGGAATTCTATTGTGGGCTCATTTGCTCGGAGGGATCACATGTTTTTCGGATGCTATGCTGGTGAGGGGAAGATGGTGGAAGGTGGCGGTGGCGATGATATGGGTGAGCTGAGAGAGGAAGAGATAGTATGGGGGGAGGAGATACATCATCATGAGAGTACTGTTGTCATGAGGAACAAGGGGAACGGCGATCAACATGGCTATCGGTCGATGCTAAGCGTGCAAATTGAGCAAGGGTGCGCTAGATGGTCAGGCCGTAGCACCATCGGCAACTCCGAGTTGGGCAAAGAGGAGGAGGCGGCCGATGAAGCTGAGGAGGAGAAGAAGGAAGAAGACGGCACCATAGAGTTGCCCCCTCACGAGTTGGTGGCCCGTGAGTACGCTGCCACTACCACCTTCTCCGTCCTCCAAGGTGCTGGCCGGACTCTCAAGGGCATGGATCTATGCAGGCTTCGCAACGAAGTGTGGAGGCAGACCGGCTTCCTTGATTAGGCACTTCTCCGACAGGGGCAAAACCCAACAACCAGCTCGTGATCAGCTTACAACGGTGCTCGAAAGAGAGAGAGAGAGAGAGAGAGAGAGACGCTCTCACCCCACGATCCGATCGCATATCTCACATGTACGCGTTTTCTTCTAGGTATTCTTGAGAGGCGTCTGCATCTTCCTTGGCAATGGTTTACTTCTCAAAGAATTCATTTCATGATAATTATATTTCCATGTCTTTCTTAGTACAAATGCTTATATAAACGTTAGCAAGTAATTCCTCAACAATTAAAGGTTTTCGTCAGGCTTGCTTTGGCGTTTTTAACAGGGTAATTGGTTAGTCGTGTGAGACACGTGATATTTGATTAACTTCGTTAGCTCACCATGTTACAGACGAAAAGGGAGAGGGGAGAGAGAGGGTTTTGTATGGGTTCCGAGTCCCAACCTCACAGATAGCCGAACACAAGCCAGAAATGTGCTAGTAGGGCTCCGACCACGGTGTGTGTCTGCAGACGCTTGCTACGTTTTGTCTACGTTTCGACTTGTTGAAATATATGGTGTAACTTTTTAATTTGACGACGTGTTTTTTTGGCGACCATGCCACGGCGGAGTAGAGAGAGAGAGAGAGAGAGAGAGAGAGAGAGAGGGGGGGGGTATGATTATATAGTGAGAGAATGAAAATCAACATTGGAAGACACAGAGAGAGAGGGGGAGAGAGAGAGATATGTATGATGATATAGTATAATGCTGCCTTGATACACCTTGTGTGATGGATAACATTTGTGATCTGAACTTTGAAGTGTGAACTCTACGTTCTTTTAAGCTTGAATTAGAGGTCTAGTAGTGTTTCTATGACGCACATACCTCTAGGGTAAGCTATGGCTATGATGAGGTGCAATGATTGGGCACTCTAGAGTGATGGGGCATCTCGTTGCTTTGCAGTACGTCTTTTGTGTCTAGGTGCCTTTTCTTGAAAGGAGCACAAGAAATTCCCCAAGGTGGGGGGAGGGGGGCAAGATTAATTGCATTAGTACTAGCTAATAGCAAAATGCATTGATATTCTCCTTGGAAAAGTACTATGGCTAAGAAGGTATTTGGGGTTTTGCATTTAGAACGAAGCCAAAAAAGATAGGCGTGGCATTCATGTCAGGTATTCTCTCGTTAGGGAGGAAAGGAGCCACGTGTTGTGAAGTGTCTCCATGCAAGATGTTAGTAAAGGGCTCCATCCAAGAATACTTGGAGGTCTTGCTACGTTTGGAACCAAGAGCTACAAACCATACAGGTATAGGTGTTACTAACATAGAAAATATAATCTCCATGCATGGAGATTATAGGTGTTACACCATACAAGTATAGGTGTTACTAACATAGAAAATATAATCTCCATGCATGGAGATCGAGAGGTTGCTTATGTGCTTTTTGACCATATACACGCTCTCCTCTATGGAGTGATAGTGAGAAGAATCAAGCTTTAGACTTGGATATATTTGGTATCATTGTCAAGGACTAGCTTACAGCTTCGCTCCATTCATCTATCCATTTTAAGCTATTGGGATCACTCAAAATTGCTTAGTGTTGATTGGGAGGTCATGTTCCAAAAAACATATGGTTTTGGAGCCTTGGATATTTTAATTTTGTTGCTTTTGGTTTTTTTTTTAAGTTTATTTGTAGTACCCAACATTCTAGTTTCCTATCTTGGAAGGACAAAATCTTGGTTTTTTGGTGATTTGTATGATTTTGGAGCCCAAAAAGCTTAGATTTTATTGCATTGAGCTAAGGAATAGCTTAGTAATAATTGTGATTAGGAGAGTGAAATCCACTCCAAAAACATAACCATTAAGCTCCATTAGGTGGATTAGATTTGGACAGCTAATTTATGTTTATGCATTTTATATTTTTTCATGTATTGTTTGAATTAGTAGCTTAGGAGCATGCAAAACCAACAAAAAACAATCAAAAATCATTTAAATATTTGTATAATTACCATTAACTAGACGTAGGATTCTCAATCACCTCCTATCAAGTTCAAAAAATCTCAATAACACCAAAAACCATGTCAACGGGTTGGGACACTCAAGTCCATAGTCATGTAAAAAAGATGTGAGTCAAACACGAGTCAACAAATGTAAGCTTGGAGATGTGAGCCGTGAGCTTAGACATGTGAGTCAACTAGACATGAGTCTAGAGTTAGACATGAGTCAACTAGACATGAGTCTAGAGGTAGATATACCTAATATTATACTAGCCAAATAAAACTTACATGTGAGTCAACTAGACATGAGTCTAGAGGTAGACATGAGTCAACTAGACATGAGTCTAGAGGTAGATATACCTAATATTATACTAGCCAAATAAAACTTATATCAGTTATAATTTCTTGTTATACAGCTTATACTAGTTATAATTTCTTGTCATACAGTCTATACTAGTTATAATTTCTTATCCTTTGTAATTATTAAGATATTAAAGTATAATTGTTGCCCAAGTAATTGCATATCAACCTTGTTTTGTTAATCACTCTCTAGGTTAACATGGTTTCATCCATCTCGACCTATTGTAAGGCACTTTGTCATCTACTCAAACGGGCACTTATCTTTTGTAAGACGACGCTAGAGTATATAAAACGGCTCTAACTTGTGCTTAATGTCAAATACGAAAAGTCTATGGACTTCATGTACATACTTGCTTAAGACTAATAATACCATATTGAGCCACTTTCAAGTTTGGTTAGCGTCGTATGAAAACTAGTCACTTATATTTAACTTATTTTTTACAATAAGCAATAGATAATCATCCCTTCGTAATAGTTTACTTACGGGATCTTCTCTTTCCTCTTCTTGCTTGCTTCTTGCTTGCATGTACGTTATTGAATTCTAGATAGGATTGGTTGTAGTAGGTTGTCTTCTTGCATTGGCTTCCTCTTCATTTCCTAATATTTATGAGAGAAAGCCATCTCACAAAAAACTAGAGTCTTACTGCCTCCATCTAGGTATAGAGCGATTGCCTTTTGCCTCTTTAGTAAAGGAGAATTCTGGTGTGACAACGAAGTGAGGATGCGATTGAGAAGCTAGTACACCCACACATAGGGAAGTTGTAATTGTGGCTCTAAGGCAAGACCCAATAGTAAGGCGAAGGTAACCTCTTGACCTAAACATATATGGTACTACTACCAGGGACTAGCCTAGGGCTTAGCTTCACCTATCCATCCATTCTAAGCTATTGTGATGATCACCCAATATTGCTTGGTGTTGATTAGGACATCACATGTTGAAAAACATATGGTTTTGGAGTCATAGATATTTTTAGTTGTTCCTTACCATGATTTGAAGGTTATTTGCATTAGGTCAAGGCAAAATCTTGGTTCATTGGAGATTTGCATGTAATTGGAGCCCAACACTGCAGGGAAAAGCGACCGTAGGTGCGTTTATAAACACGTTTTGACAACGTGGTTTAAAATGTTACGGGCACATTTATAAGTGCGTCTAAAATTGCATCTATCGATAGGCATCTATATGTGCGTCTATACGCACGTCTATATGCACATCTATATGCACGTCTATAAGCACGTCTATAAAAGTATAGATGCAGTTATAGACGCACTTATAGTCTCCATTATAGATGCGCTTTGGAATTTTAAAAAAAATTCCAGAAAGCTGCATGTGCAGATATACAGTTGCATTTTTTGCACATGCAGTTGCATTTTCTACATATGCAACTCTGTGGTTTAAGGTTTTACTTACTTGTACATAGATGAATCAAGATCAGCAAAGTTATCAACATAAAGACTTAAATTAAAGATAGATATGCACAAAAAGATTTGTGAACACACTTCAAATATTGATTAAAGAAGATGAGAAATTATATTTTATATCCAAAAATTTATCGATACATGATCGCAGCCACATAAGGCTTGAATAAAAACATAGATACATAAAGAAGATAAAAAATTTCATCTTATATCCAAGAAGTTGTCCATACATGATGGTAGCCACATGAGGCTTGAAAAAGAAACATAGTTACATAAACCAAAACTATACATGAAGAAAAACTAGTAGGTGACTACTCGGAGGAGTCATCACTCTTCGAGTCATCTTGTCTTCCTTCTTGTCCACCTTGTGCCTACACAAAGTGAAGATATATATAAATACAAATAGAAATTATTATAAAGGTCGAAACATGTTTTGTAAATAAAAATAAAAAGTATTATCTGCATTGGTGTTCTCCTTGCTCGATTGTATTGTTCGTCGGAGATGATCCTTTCATCGTGAAGGTAATCCCATGTATCTCCTCTACTATGGCGACGATGGTAGCCAGTCTCTGCTGGGATAGGATCTCTACCCACAATGTCACGCTACATCACAAGACAAACATTATAACACAACTCAAATAGAGAGAATACAAAGAAAAGACATGAAGTTGCACTATACATACAAACTCGGCCTCCCATGATGCACGACCTCTAGATCCAAAGTGCGACGATCCATATCGTTCCATTTGTATTCACTGCGCTTCTATTTGTTGCTGGTTCACTACTACTTCTAAGATCTCCTTCTTGGCTTTCTTCCACTCGTCCTTATGATGAGTAGTAGATGGCTTATCGTGTCCATTTTGATCGGCATCTATTCGAGCTTTCTCGTCCTTTGCATGTCTCCTTATACTAGAGACCTATTCTTAAGTATGTCTTGATTTTGTGTCACGTCCATGTACTGTTAAACCTTTGGTCTGAGGATTAGGATACTTCTTATGGACAGCTTTAATGCAATCATCCACTAAGCTTTTCCTTTGCTGCTTAAAATGTATAAAGCAGTCTTTATAGTGTTCAAAATTTACTTGGCGCAAGTAGTTTACCACCTCCTTCCCCCACCACGAGAGTCATCAACTATGCCACCCACATCTATGATATCATAATATGATATATCACCATGATGTGGTGGTGACTCTGAAGAACTATCCCCACTCCCAAAGCACTGCCCTAGGCATCCTCTATCTCCTCTACCTCCACTCTGAGTACTAGTGCAGCGTGAGGTGCATCAAGTTTGAATGCACTTCTCAAGTGAGTTTTCTACTTTCATAAATTGTCTACTTCCATTATAGATATATAAGAAGAAATTATTTTTTATATTAATGTATTTGATTATTTTGTCGATAGGCTTTTGTTAAAGATGCTTTCCAAAGGAGGATAGATTGCCAACCTCAAGAGACTAAGCAAGGTGCTTTGTGACATCACTTGGAGGCTTGGATTATACTCACATCTATGCATGTATCAATGATTGTGTTCTCTTCCGTGGGATATATGCGGCGGCTCAAGAGTGTTCTATTTGTGGCAAGCCAAGATATCGAGAGAACCTTAAAGCTCTACATGTGCCGCGTAAGGTGTTGCGACATTTTTCCATCATTCCTCGCATCCAACACATGTTCAAGTGCAAATCTATTGCAGAGCTCATGTCATGGCATTCTTCTCATCGATCCAATGATGGAAAGATGAGAATTCCCGCAGACACTCCTGCATGGAAGCACATCGAGGAAATGTGGCCAAGCTTCAAGGAAGAGCCTAAACATTTAAGACTTGGATTGGGTATGGATGGTGTTAATCCTTTTGGAATCAAGAGCACCTCATATAGTATATGGCCAGTGGTAGTGGTGAATTATAATATTCCTCCATCCATGGCAATAAAGAAAGGACATGTCATGTTATCCCTTCTCATTCCTGGTAAACATAAGGTAAAGAATATGGATATATATCTTGAGCCCTTGATTGATGAGCTTGAGATACTTTGGAGAGGTATCCATGTGCATGACATATGTTGGCCTCCATCTTCACGAGACTTTCTCTTGAAGGCCATCTTGATGTGGACGATGCACGACTTTCCCTGTTATGGTGAGTGTTAAGGTGAGTCAAATGGGTTTCTATTCATGATGATTCTTTATTATCATTGTACTGTTTTTTGACATGCTTAAATGTGTATGTTGTTTAGGTCTCTCCACATCTGGATACCATGCATGTCCTATTTGTGGTCCATCATTGGTGGCATCTAGGCTAGAGAGCTTGAAGAAAGTGATGTATGAGAATCATCATCGATTTCTCCCTCATCTCATCATCCCAAATTTGTATGTTCTTGGATGATGGGAGTCCCTCCACATCCACTAAGCATGGGAGATTGGATGATGGGAGATTGGAAGGCATTATGGAATGGAGTGGAAAGTCCTCCTCCCCCCCGGCATGAATAGGTAATATATCTTTGACATAGAATTCCAATACAAGCTTTTATTTGAAAAGATAATCCTCTTAATATTTGTTGTTATTTGATAAGGTACTCTATCTTCTTTTGCCTACCATTTTGGACGAGCCTCAAAATCAACCATCTTCTTGATCCAATGCACATCTTCAAGAATGTCGCCTCTAACATTTGGGAGCACTTGAGAGGAACACGAGACTCCTTGCTTGTAAGAGAGGATCTACAAAGCATAGAGAGAACGCAAAGAACTTGACCACAAGAGGGACCAAATGGGAAGACAATTCTACCTTGAGTACCTTGGATATTGACAAAGAAGGAGGAGAAGTTGGTGGAAGATGCCATTACTACATTCCGTACTCCAACGGGATGCATGAGGTGTTTTAAAGGTGCCTTCACAAAGACAAAGAAGAGAGGTGTTAAGAAATTATATGGCTTGAAGTCGCACGATTGGCACAAGATGCTTCAAGTAAGTGAAACATTGAAGTTATACATATTTAACTTGTTCAATCATGATGTATCTAATCATGGTGTATAAATGTTTATAGTTTATTCTTTCTACAAGCATTTTCAATTGTGCATCCCACGAAGTGCAAGAGACAATTTATAAGATGGGGAAGCTTGTGAGGTTTGTACCCCAAACACTCATAGCCAATTTTCTACATGTGTTTTCCTCAAAATGATTTGTTTACTATTTCACATTGTAGATATGTGAGCTCAAAGGAAATCAATCCATGTACATTTGACTATGCAAGGGTCATGGCGGTGGAGGTGGCTTGTTTGGTGGAGGAGACATTCCCACGGTCAATTCTCACAAGCCAACTACATCTTATGGTTCATTTAATTGATCAAATTGCCATATGTGGCACTATGCATGCTCGATGGATGTTCTTTTGTGAAGATTTTGTAAGGCAAAATGCAAACCCAAAAGGTAGTATGGCTGGGGTTGGTTGGTACAAGAATCACTTGTTTATATCTCAGAATACCTTGCCAAAGTGAATCCCTCTCTCCCTCGCCTATGGAGCAATGAAGAAGACTTGAGGATGACCTCTCATGTTCCTCAAGGAAAGGGAAAGACCAAAGTCATGGATACAGAGATGTATAGTAAGCTTAATACCTTTTGTGTGCTTAATAGTGATGTGATGAGAAGATGGGTGGCAAAGTATGAGGATGAAAAGGCAAGAAGACAAAGTGAAAGGTCGGCATTCCGTAAGCACCATGGATGTAGTGTGCCATACCCCGAGCACCTACGATCACTTCCGAATTATCTTGATGTAGATTGGCTATATATGAGAAGATGGAGAGAGTGGCGCAAGACGAAAACATGCATATCACATTGGAGGAGTGGGAGTATGCCTGAGGATGCTTCAAAAAGGTAAATAAACTTGTGTTCTCAATCATATTTTAGTATGTTAAACTTGCTAAAATTTATTTTGAGGTATTTATAATTTTTTTTTGTCTTGGTATAGTACTCAATGTTTAATGCTTTGTGGTCGGAGGGTAAACATTTTCGCACACAAAGGATTGATGTGAAAAGAGGAGCACCCAAGATTGTGGGGTAATTGTAAGCTTTGAGGGAGCCAATGGAGCCCTGGATGATTATTGTGGATTGATCCAAAATATCATTAAGCTTCACTTTCGAAGCTTCTTTGTATATATTTTGGATATCAAGTGGTTTAAGGATGTGGCAGAAAGAGGTCCTAATGCAATAATCAAGCGCAACAATCAAGCGTCATGCAAGTGCCATTGTGACCATTGACTCTATAAAGTTTTGGCAAGGAAAGGATAGGACTCTAGTGTTACCACAACATTGTGAATAGGTACATATAATTATTGGTAATTACAATATCTGCATTTACAAATAGTAGAGATGTAATTTTTTTGTATGATGTATCTTTGTGCTTGAATAGGTTATGTATCAACCAATAATTGACAATAAGAGATGGTGGCATATAATCCCAATCTCACTACATTCAAGAGTCATTTATAGGACATTCACCCACATTGAACATATGGAGGAGCATGTCAACTCAACTATGGAGGGAGATAGCTTGGAAAACATTGATGATGATCGTGCCATTGGAGATGATGATCGTGCTATTGGAGACGATGATATTGCCTCTCATAGTGATGATTCTAGTAGTGGGAATATTGATCTCTTTGTAGATTTGGATATAGGCATGGACATTGAGATAGATACTTTAGCAAGGGTTGACCTCATTGACGATGAGGTTGAACTCTAGCTCTTTCATTGTACTTTTATTATGGCTATGGTCTTCCTTTTGGTTGTTTGTTATTGGTGGTTGATTAATTTTTAAATTAGTAATTCATAACTGTAGTTAGAGAAATGAGACATGGATAATATGAGATGGATTTGTGCACTTTTTAATCGACATGGATAATATGAGATGGATTTGTGCACTTTTAATCGACAAGACTCACAATGCACACGAGTCTCGAAAATCACCTTATTTATGTGTCCTCCACATCAGTCTATGGCATTCCCATATGTTTATTATCAAAACTACAATTAGATAAATGAGACATACATAGTCCGATATAGATTTATTGTAATATGTTGCTATTATGTTTTTGAGATTACATGTAAAGATTCATGCCTTTTTGAGATTACATGTATAGATTTATTGTGATATGTTGCTTTCCTGACATTACTTAATCATTCACCTTCTTTAGACTGGTTTTCATGGAACTACTTGATATGCCCGAGTCTAATTGTTAGGCTAGCAATGGGTGGGAGGGCCATCTTGAAGGAGGGAAACCTCAAGGCCACTCCCCAACCAGCACCTCAAGCATGACACCCACATCTACTACCACACGAAGAGATATGGTTTGATGCAAAATTTACCACCAAAATCATATAAGTATAAAGTACCCAACGTTGATGCCTATACCATAATAATTTTGTGCCACAGGGACCACCATGACACATCTCATTTATCACTACTAAGGAAACATAACAAGGTGGAATTTGACTTCATGAAAGATGTTTCATGTACCTACACAACCATTGGCCTTGAAAGATGTTTCATGTACCTACACAACCATTGGCCTTGAGGACCCCACCAGTCACTCCTTAACATGAACAAGGTCTAGTGCTTAAGCACCTATCAAAACCCTTTACCATGAGGTATGGATAGATCGCCCCCATTGCCATATCCATCTCTACTACTACCACCTAAACTGGTTCCACCGAGAAACCTCTTCCAATATAGCAATTCTCGATGAATCTATCCACAAAGACAAAAAACCAAGAACAAGAGGGCTATGAATCTTATTACCAATAAAACCCATATGAGCATTAATAGTATAATCCCTATGGGTACCTTGAACAGGCTTCATCCATAAACTATGCCTCTCTCTTCAAAGCCATGGTGTAATAAAGAGTAAGAGACCTTAATAATATGATATGTAGGCAACTGATGCAAAGGCCCACCCCATATTGTAGAGTGTCCTCACTCACAAAGACCCTGTTGTATGGACTCGACCATGCTTTACAAGAATTTTCCTAATAGAATAATAATAGTCCCCGTGTGCAGAAGCATTTGCTACTACCATGTTGATGACCCTTAACTTATTAAGCATCCAAGGAGTAATAATTCACAAAGCCTCCTTAATGCCATCACAAGACTCCAAGTCAAGACAAGGGTGGTGATCAAAGGACCATTCAAAGCTACCAACTAGTAGAAAGCCTACACTTCAACTTCAAATAAAGTAGCCAAAGAGCCAGAGGTTCAAGCCCCAAAGGCTATAGTAGCCCCCAAAAAGGCCAATGAACTAGAACAAGGCTACTAACTAGTAGAAATCCTACACTTCAACTTCAAAGAAGGTAGCCAAAGAGCCGGAGGTGCAAGCCCCAAAGGCTATAGTAGCCCCTAAAAGGCCAATGAACTAGAATAAGAGGTCCAAAAGAAGAAGACCTTAAAGAGTACATAGAAACACAATGCATGATCAATTGTCAAGGGAAATGACTTCGTAACCATTGAAAGTGATTCTGATGAGAGATCCTAGGCTACCTCTCTTGCAGAGATAGCTAGTGATCTCTTGATTAAACTCACTCTTCCAAAAATAAAATAAACCCATAGATTAAGAAAACCTTCCAAATAAACTTAAGGAGAATCCCAACCCCATTTTTTGGGCAAAGAGTAAATGGAACAAGGTATATGATGAACTAGAGACAATGTTAGAGTAAGTGGTCAATGACATGTATAAACCATTAACCCCACCTGAGCGTATCCTAGACCCTATGCTAGAGCCAATCATAGACCTACTGAGGGAACCTTAAAGTTTGACAAAGATCTCGAATAAATCATCAGATAAATCTATAAAACCATTCTTAAAGAACAAGTTCGTGAGCTTATGCCCTCTACCACAGTGCACCAACCAAGTCTCACATTGCTAAATGCTAAGGGAGGCTTCAATGGGACATGAAAGTTGGTGGCGTTCTGTGGGTCATCAAAGCTAGCATAATATTTTATCAGCAACAACTTTTTCTCGTCCCCTTTAAAGACACAGCATCTTAGGAAAGGATGAGTGTAATCCCTTACACATTATAGTCTTAGCCCACCTCAGAGCAAGTTTGAATACATTGAGTGTGAACTCGTATTTCACACAAGACATACCATGCCTCACATCCTTCTTGTCTTTGGCCTGAGTATTGATAAGTTCTCTTTTGCAATGAAATTCGCAACTTTGGAGAAACTTGTTTGACTAGATGAATGAGAACTTAAGAGCCCAGATAGTTGGAGCGTTGTTATAGGAACTTTGGTACATGGAGATTTGAATGATCCACAAATTGATTAATAAAGAAAATAAACCATAGATACCATAGCATAACACAAGAGCATCATTAGAATATTTCGGAGGTCATTTAGAGGGCCTTTTAGAAGAGAGAGAAAATAGAAGTAGACCAATGATTGAGCAAGCGAGCAACGTAACGTTGAAAAATAGCTATATTCAAATAAAAATTTTTAAAAACTTTAACTCATAAAATAAAAAAACTATCGTATTCATCTAAAAAGTAACATTCTTTTGGAAAACGTGACTAACAATAGCAATAAACATGCCTAAATTCATCTAAAAAGTAGCGCTTTCTTGGAGAATGTGACTGACAATAGCAATAAAGAGGCTTGACCAAGTACGAAGCATGTATTTTCTTTTGACGCAAGAGAGGCAGAACTTTGAATGTTCTCTTCATTCCTCGATCTTCTTCTTCTTGTCTTGCTCTTCTCATAGTCATGTCTTCTTCTTTTCTTTCTGTTCCTTTTTTCCAAAAATAGCTACAACACACCAATGCTCAAAAAACGTTGTTTCCCAACACACCAATACATTAGATAGCCATTTTGAGCTATAAAAGAGAGAGCAAAAACAATCAAGCTAAAATTATGTGGCAATCAGCTATGTGATTACATCAAATAGCCATTTAAATCTATACAAGGGAGAGAGAGAAATCAAAGCACTAATATGTGCCAAATGGCTATGATACCCATTTGGATCCATACAAGGGAAAGCAAGGAGAATCAAAGCACCAATGTGCTTGAAATGGCTATAATAGCCATTTGGAGCCATTAAGGGAGAGCAAGGAGAATCAAAGCACCAATGCGCTTGAAATGGCTATGATAGCCATTTGGAGCGATATAAGGGAGAGAAAGGAGAATGAAAACACATATGCGCGCTAAATGGCTATGATGTTAAAATGTAATATGAGTGCGCATGTGTGAGTTTTTGGATTTAAATGTACCTATAAGCTTACTAAAGTAGATGAAGCATAAACTCACAGCAAACACAAGTTTAGTTTAGCAAAATAGACCTTGGATTTACACGTGTATGACTACTGTTTGACACATGGTATCATCCAATTGAACCTCAAAAATTGATTCATTGGGCACGCCTTTTGAGACCGTTACACGTGTGAGGTGATATGCCGATCGTACGGTTGAGGTTTAACGTTCAGCCGAAAATAGAAACTACTATTTTTTTTTCAAATCTAGTTTCTATTGTTAGTGGAGAGAGAGAGAGAGAGAGAGAGAGAGAGAGAGAGAGAGAGAGAGAGAAAGAAGTTCTTTCTCTCTCTCTCTCTCTCTCTCTCTCTCTCTCTCTCTCACACACACACACACATGCACCATCTCATAGATACATATATGCACAAGGCAAGACTTAGATGGCCATTTGGCACAATAAGGAGGTCATGTAGAATTTGTGATCTCCTATGCATGCCAAAAGGCTCTACACACTCTCTCTCTCTCTCTCTCTCACACACACACACACACACACACCCACACATAAAACCTTTTATAGTACATAAAAATGTGTGTGTTTTTGTGTTTATGTGAAGGAGTGCCATTTGGAGTGCATAAAGTATTCTAAAGCAACTCATGCACCCCTATGGAGTACATAAAGTATTCTTCTCTATCCCCTTAGCCATTTTAGCACACACATGGTTATCTTTCACACACACACACACACACACAATCACAAACACAGACACACCTACATCACTATAAGTTGGTGTGTGTGTGTGTATGTGTGTATAAGATAGCCATTTAGAGCTATAAGAATATTCTAAAGCAACTCTACAGGAGCACAAGATACAAAGCCAATGGTCCATAGCCATTTAGCGTGCATACTACGTTCCAACATTGTTAAGATCTAAATATTGCTGCCAAACAGCACTAGAATTCAGAGTGTGTGTGTGTGTGTGTGTGTGTGTGTGTGTGTATATGTTTGTGTGTGTGCATGTACACACACAAACATATACATACATACATACATACATATATGTGTGTGTGTATATGTATGTATGTATGTATATGTTTGTGTGTGTGCATGTATGTACATGCACACATGCAAACATATACATACATACATATATACATATATACACACACATATACACACACACACATACATACATACACACACACACATACATACCTACACACACGTGTGTGTGTGTGTGATACAAAAGAGTACTAAAATTTTATCATACTTTCTTTCAAGTTTTCTTCTTTGTTAGAACATTTAGCACACAAAATAAACTTTCCCTCTCATCATCTTCTTCTCTATCCACTTAGCCTTTTTAGCAGACATGGCTATCTTTCACACACACACACACCTACATCACTATAAGTTGTGTTTGGGCGGGTAGGTGGGTGGGTAGGTGTGTGGGTGTGTGTGTGTGTGTGTGTGTGGGTGGGTGTGTGGGTGGGTGGGTGTGTGTGTGTGTGTAAAAGATAGCCATTCGAAGCTATAAGAATACTCTAAAGCAACTCATGCACCCCTATGTGCATGAGTTGCTTTAGAGTATTTAGAGTATTCTTATAGCCATTCGAAGCTATAAGAATACTCTAAAGCAACTCATGCACCCCTATGTGGGTAGGTGTGTGGGTGTGTGTGTGTGTGTGTGTGTGGGTGGGTGTGTGGGTGGGTGGGTGGGTGTGTGTGTAAAAGATAGCCATTCGAAGCTATAAGAATACTCTAAAGCAACTCATGCACCCCTATGTGCACCAAATGGCTATCAAGAGGAAAGTGTTTTGTTTGTAGCATTTACTTCCTTTTTACTCTTCCCTTACATTCCAAAACTTAAGTTTTGAAAGTGATTTATTTCATTCAAAGTTCACATTTTTTTGGATGCATGCATGCATGTATACATGTGTGTGTGTGTGTGTGTGTGTGTGTGTGTGTGTGTGTGTGTATGTATTGAAATGGAAAAAGATATATTGAACTTGGGCTACCCTACGGCCCAGCTGGGATTTGAACCCTAGACAGCTGGGATTTGAACTCTAGACCCCTAGCTTAAGGAGCTCATGACCTATCCATGTGCATGTGAGGGATTTATTGATGCAGCTGGTGGCCATGTTTATTATATTTTTTAACTTAACCCTATTCCCTAAGTGTAAGGTCCCTCCCAAGTCATGTATGTGTCTCTTTTAATATAGATTTCAATAAGGAAAGAGAGTGCACTTAGAGAAGAGTGAGACAATAAGGCTAGAAACATTAGGAAAGTGTTGGAATAAAAATATTAGCTCCAAAAAATCCTAAAAGAAATAAGAAGACAAGAATAGTTCTATTAAGAGATAAGTATCTCCAAAAATAGGAATTCAAATTTAGGTGATAAGAGGTCATATTTAGAGTACTTTTATATATTTAGAGTCCATGCATACTAAAAATGTGGAAAAGCAACGCGTTTCTAAAGATGGTGAGTTTGCGGCTATATACAGACGTTTTTGTCTATTCTACCCGCGTTAGCTTATAGTAGACTAGATGCCTTCCGGCTCTTTTGATTGGTTATATGACCATATTCTGAGTTTTTATCAGAGAGTTATGGCCGAGACAATTTGTTGATTCTGTGTCTCAGGGTCTCTACACAGGGAAAATTGTAAAAAGGCAGCAAGTAGCCTCAAGGTAATCCTAGAGCTTGAGATATATATATCCCTTCATTCTTATCTAATTTCTTAGAAGAGAAGGTTAGATTGCTATGGCCTTTCGGAGGAAGAGACCAAAACTCCATAGCTTTTCTTTTAAAGCAAGAATAGTATGCCGTAGCCCTGTAAGAAAAGGCTATTTTGCCATAGACCTTCGAAAGAGAGAAAAGTCAGAGTACGAGTAAGAGGAGATAAAGCTTGGAGATGATCGGATGATTTTAATCATAAGAGAAGGTATTAGAAGACTCTTTATTCTCATATATCAAGTTCTGAAACTCTTATTAACGAGCAAAGACAAAGATAAAGGATAAAGTTCTATAAGGTATATATATTTTTTGTTTTTCAATTATATATCATTCTTAGGGGTTCAGGTATGGCCCCGGCTTCTCTATTGACTGTTAATAGTGATCTATTTGATTGATTTACTAGTTAAAATTTGTATTCTTTTAAACAATAGCATATGCCGTAATAAAGAATGTCTTATCACAATCTCAAATTGAAATGCTAAAATCTTTGTGAAAAGGATTGTTTTCTTAAGAAGGTAACATGGATTCTAGTCCTATGGTTTAGTTGAGTAAATGGATTGTTATCTTGGTTAAATTAAGGTACAGGTACAACTCTCCCTGCCTTGACGCTGCCCTGTTCTTGTGCTTGTATTGCCAGACGGCGGAGACATTAGTAAGGCCCGGAGTTGGCCCATGGTATCCCTCATACCATTGAGAGAATGAGGTTCATCGATTGAGGCGAGTGATTGTGATGCTGTCTAGTTCTGAGGGCCCAGGCTAGTGCGGTGAATTAGCCCACCCTAGTGCGTAGATATCCCTCTGAGGGGGGAGGATCGAGCGACAGAGCCTGAGAGAGCGACAGGCCCGGCCTGAGTCTGAGGTGTATGGTCTCATAGGGTTTTGCCCAGCATGTAGAGGCTAGAAGACCGAATTCTAGATCATCAGTAGTATAAAGGAAAAGAATGAGAGCCGGTTTGGCTTATATGAAATTGATTCATGTATAAACTTTTTTTATAAATCTTATCTTTGGCATTATTGTAATATGGAAAAAGGATGTTTTAACAAACCTTGTGAAAAGGGCCTTAATTAAGGAACATGTTTATTTATATCAAACAGTGTGGTAGGATTAATTAGAAAACAAAATTGACACGTGAGTAGGGTGGGAAGTGGGAGGATGGAATGCCCCGATGGCACCATCCTACGGATGGGTGGACCCGATTAGTCGGGTAGCTTTTCAACAGATTAAGTGAAAGCCCTACGCTAGATAAATAGGTTCTCGGACAATTCTATTCTAGAAGACCAGGCCAGCGAGCTGTGCCTTGCATGGATATGAGGAAAAAAGTATTGTCTCTAAGGAATCAAGACTAGTAGTTGCCCGAATTATGATCAATTACCCTATGAGTGATTTGCTTTTTAGAAGACCACGCTCCCCCTACAGGAGGATAGGACTAGGTCTTACCTATGAATCGTATCCTTGAATCTCTGCATGGTCAAGGTGTCGAGTAGGAAATTTTCTCCAAGATAAGACTTAGTTGGTATCAGAGCCGATCTTAGTTCCTAGGATTTTTTTTTCAAAGGTTAACTGTCAAGGGATTAAAACAAGTGATTGTTTATCATATGAGGACAAATCAGTCATCTCTACTAGCCATAGAAGTGATTTGAATATCCTCACATGTTGAGACAATCATCCTATGAAATTGTGCTTGTATCTTGGGGGTGCACATGCAAGATATTTGTACAATAAATTTGAGAAATAAGATTGAGGAGGAAACCTTTTGAGGAAAAATGTAGGGCGATTAAATTAAGAAACTAGTGAGAGACTGAACGACTAGAAGGATAGATCAAAACTTTGTTTAGAGAAATTTTCAAGATATATCTCATTAACTTGCATATTATAAATTATTAAGATTATAACTCCATTAAGGTTCGAATAGTTGACGTGTGAATGCCATCCATTGGATGCTTTACACGAGGACGATCATCCAAGATCTTGAACCCATCTCAGAGACAAACATGGGTTTAACTTCGGATGTGTAATTCCTAGAGGATCGTGCTCTTAGATATGTTAATCCCAAGATACTAGATGTGTAATTTTTGAAAAACGAATCATCTCAAACGTGTTAATCCTGATAATCTTTGGATGTGTCAATCCCAAGGCACCAGATGTGTAATTCTCAAAAAATAAAGATCTCACATATATTAATTTAGCGTGCCTTTAGATGTGGCGCTATGATAAGTATTTGATAGTTTTGAACTTTTCATGGTGGATACAATGAAAGAAGCAAGTTCACCCTTGCTCGTCTAAAAATCGTAAGAAATGCCAAATTAGTTGGAAGCACTGTTGTCAATCTAACCGGAACTAGAATCAGTTATGAGATGCTATGAAAGTACACCTTCGAGAAAGGTTTTGTCCTCCAGGATTTCGAGAGGATAAAATGAATGAATTTTTGGAGCTAACCCAAGAAAGGAAGACCCTAAAAGAATAAAACCAAACTTTTGTTAAACTTCTCCAATTTACTCTAGAGATGGATGAGGTAACTCTTCTCCATCAATTCATTTGGAAGCTTAATCTACCATTGAATAACCTTGTCAAGAATGCAAAACCATCCTCTATTTCAAAAGCCATAATTATAGCCAGAGACTATTATAAAGTTTTTTTATATAGAAAGTGTCGAGAAGGACATGAATCCTTCCATGTTAATCAAGAAGAGGTCCCCTAATTCAAGAGGAACGTCAAGCCCACCCTTAGCTACAAGGAATCATGAGCTAGAGCAAAATTAGGTCAAGAAATAGGGATAGCAGGGTTAAAGATAATCAAATTCAACAAGTATTTCTATGAGTAAATAGAAGAGGATTGGTGCAAGATTCATGTGAAGTAATGTGCATGATGAATAGAGGTATTCTACAAGACGATACTAAGATTATAAAACTGCTATCATAGGTTAGATTGCATAAAGGATTGATTCTCTTACGTATCCCAAGCCATGTATGTGTCTCTTTTAATATAGATTTCAATAAGGAAAGAGAGTGCACTTAGAGAAGAGTGAGACAATAAGGCTAGAAAAATTAGGAAAGTGTAAGAATAAAAATATTAGCTCCAAAAAATCCTAAAATAAATAAGAAGACAAGAATAGTTCTATTAAGAGATAAGTATCTTTAAAAATAGAAATTTGAATTTAGGTGATAAGAGGTCATATTTAGAGTACTTTTATAATATTTAGAGTCCATGCATACTAAAAATGTAGAAAAGTAACGCGTTTCTAAAGATGGTGAGTTTGCGGCTATATACATACGTTTTTGTCTATTCTACCCATGATAGATTGTAGACTAGATATCTTCCGGTTCTTTTGACTGGTTATATGACTATATTCTGAGTTTTAATCAGAGAGTTATGGGCTGAGACAATTTGTTGATTCCGTTAGGGTCTCTACACAGGGAAAATTGTAAGAAGACAGCAAGTAGCCTCAAGGTAATCGTAGAGCTTGAGATATATATATCCCTTCATTCTTATCTAATTTCTTAGAAGAGAAGGTTAGATTGCTATGAGAAAGAGACCAAAACTCCATAGCTTTTCTTTTAAAGCAAGAATAGTATGCAGTAGCCCTGCAAGAAAAGGCTATTTTGCCATAGACCTTCGAAAGAGAGAAAAGTCAGAGTACGAGTAAGAGGAGATAAAGCTTGGAGATGATTGGATGATTTCAATCATAAGAGAAGGTATTAGAAGACTCTTTATTCTCATATATCAAGTTCTGAAACTCTTATTAACGAGCAAAGACAACGATAAACGATAAATTTCTATAAGGTATATATGTTTTTTGTTTTTCAATTATATATCATTCTTAGGGGTTGAGGTATGGCCTCGGCTTCTCTATTAATTGTTAATAGTGATCTATTTGATTGATTTACTAGTTAAAGTTTGTATTCTTTTAAACAACAGCGTATGCCTTAATAAAGAATGTCTTATCACAATCTCAAGTTGAAATGCTAAAATCTTTGTGAAAAGGATTGTTTTCTTAAGAAGGTAACATGGATTCTACTCCTATGGTTTAGTTGAGTGAATGGATTGTTATCTTGGTTAAATTAAGGTACATGTACAACTCTCCTTGTCACCTTGACACTGCCCCATTCTTGTGCGGAGATGTTAGTAAGGCCTGGAGTTGGCCCATAGTATCCGTCATACCATTGGGAGAATGAGGTTCGCTGATTGAGGCGAGTGATTGTGATGCTGCCTAGTTTTGAGGGCCCAGGCTAGTGCGGTGAATTAGCCCACCCTAGTGCGTAGACATCTCTTTGAGGGGTGGGAGGATCGAGCGACGGAGCTTGAGAGGGCAATAGGCCAGCTTGAGTCCTTGCCCTCGGGCCGACGATGAGGTATATGGTCCCGTAGGGTTTTGCCCAGCATGTAGAGGCTGGAAGGCCAAATTCTAGATCATCGGCAGTATAAAGGAAAAGAATAAGAGAACCAGTTTGGCTTGTATGAAATTGATTCATGTATAAACTTCTTTTATAAATCTTGTCTTTGGCATTATTGTATTGTGGAAAAAGGCTGTTTTAACAAACCTTGTGAGGGCCTTAATTAAGGAACATGTTTATTTATGTCAAACAGTGTGGTAGGATTAATTAGAAAACAAAATTGACGCATGAGTAGAGTGGGAAGTGGGAGGATGGAATGCCCTGACTGCACCATCCTACGAATGAGTGGACCCGATTAGTGGGGTAGCTTTTCAACAAATTAAGTGAAAGCCCTACGCTAGATAAATAGGTTCTCGGGCAATTCTATTCTAGAAGACTAGGCCAGCACGATGGCTGTGCCTTGCATGGATATGAGGAAAAAAGCATTGTCTCTCTAGGAATCAAGACTAGTAGTTGCCCAAATTATGATCAATTGATTTTTAGAAGACCACGCTCCTCCTGCAGGATAGAACTAGGTCTTACTTATGAATTGTATCCTTAAATCTCTACATGGTCAAGGTGGACAAGTAGGAAATTTTCTCCAAGATAAGACTTAGTGGACTATCTTAAGTGTTTCCCCTATTTTGGAAGGGGAGAACCTTACACTCAGCTGGAATTTACTAAGCATGCCCGAGTTCAATGATGCTACCAATATCAAATACCTGCGTTCTTCTAGTGATGTGTGCCTACGTTTCACGCCATTAATTCCACATCTTTCACATCATAAATGCAATGTGGGGTATAAACATGAGGTGCATGGACTTTATGACAAGCTTCCAAATGTTCTTAAATGAAAGAATAGAACTTTTACAACTTGAAATTTAGTTTTTATTTATTTTATACACATTTTCTAGAGAGAGAAATTAGAAATTCGTGAATTTCTTTTTACAAGGCCCTACAAATGACCTCCAAAATGTCTTAATGCAAAATCAAGGAACAAGATGGGGTTCAATCCTCCCCCCCATGTGTGGCTCCTCTCCCACACATGGTATTTGAAAAATATTTCATAAATTTAGCCTTGGAGCCATAAATCGCATAGCTTTTTCCAAAATTGAACTATAGTCTAATGCTTTTAAAGTATCCCATCAAAATAAACCTTGCCTAGCATATGTACAATGGGCCAAACCATACAAAATTAATTATTTGCACACATGTACAGGGCTAGATAATTCAATCCAATGTTCACCTTTGTTGTCTCAAACTTATGATCTATACTCAAAAATAGTCCACAATGTTAGATCACAATTACTTTGGAATCACTCCATAAAAATAATACTGACAAGTGGAAATCATTATCTAGATTCACTACCATGCGTCACACATAATTAATCGGAGTCACTCGTCACACAATGTCTTCACACGCGTCGCTCATGTCACAAAGTTGATCGTATTCACTCACAATCAAATTCACACCACACATCTCACACGTCTTCACATGCATCACACGTATCATCACAGAGTTAATCGGATTCAGTTACTATCAAACTCACACCACACGTCTCATACGTTACCGTTGATCGGATTCACTCACAATCAAATTAACTTAGGTACGCCTTGAACACGTGTCATTGTGGATCAGATTCACTCTCACAATCAACTTAGCCCAAGATATTCTTTTCATTTATTGGGTCACCCAACAATTAATAAATTAATTACCATAGCATCCCTCTTGCTTAGGTTGTAACTATCCTCAGTTGCATATTTAATTTTAGCAAGTGAAAAGAGTTAGGATAGAATATTCTCCATAGATAGAATCCCTCTCAACACTTAATTATGATAAGTTATCCATCACAGATAAATTTCAATAAAAGTCTCCATCATAAACATCAAAAAGAGTGGCGATTTGGAAATATCAAAAGTATAATAAAGGTTTTTTTATTGGGATTAAGTGACTTTGGTTAACATATCGACTATACCACAAATATGGGGTCATATCTTGCATTTACCAAAGGTAATCTAGTGATAAAATCCATTTTTCTGCATTCTCATTTAATCTATGGTATATCCAAGGGATGCAATTTTATTGGCATTTTCACTCTCTCCATCCGCTGGCATCTTAAAAGACCATATGAGGGAGTTTGGAAAAATCCCCATACTTTGGGAATTCCAAATTATGGCACTTTAAATGTACTTATTAGAGTATCTTGAGCATACCAACTCTAAATTTTTCAAAGATTGTATATTTAGAGCCTACATGTGAAGAGCCTACATGTGAAGAGCTTTCCAATGATATGTCACATGATGGGTTTTTGGCAAAAGATGGATAGGGTTCGCCATGCTCCCCATTTGTAAATCTTTGCAAAGTGGAAACTAGGAATTTCTCAAACTCCCTAATATTGTCTTTTAAGCATTAGAGAACAAGATGGAGTACATTCTTCTCCTGGTATTTGAGCCTTAATCAAGATTCTGTTTCTGGTATTTGAGCCTTAATCAAGATTCTGTTTCTGAATTCCCCTTCCCCCTAAGGAACACACATGCTATTATTAAAATACAAAACAACCGTCTTGGATTTTGTAACCTTGGAATTTTCTAAGTTCTTGAGAGGCCTTGCTTTTTTGCTTTAGTAAGGAAATGATTGGAGTAAAGAACTTATATGTCTTGATCTTCTCCTTAATTGTAACAAGTAGAGGATTGGAAATCATGGGTACAAAGTAAAAAAGCTTTTCTACTAAGGGCATCAAAAACCACATTCTCCTTTCCTAACTTGTACGTTATTTCAAGGTCAAGTTCTTGTAAAGTTTGCATCCATCTCCTTTGATGCATGTTGAGGTCATTATCAAACGAATATCCATTGCAAGCTCTTATGGTCAGTTACTAGAGTGAACCTACGTTCCCAAGAAGATAATATCTCCACAGCTATAGGGCATACAGTACTGCCAAAAGTTCTAGATCATGAACCACACAATTTCTCACATGAGGTTTACACTTCAAGACTCATAAGTTGTAGTTCATCTATCTTACATCAAAATCCCACCAATAGAAAATCCACTTGCATCTGTGATTACCTCAAAAGACTTGTTGAATTTCAGTAATTTTAAAACTAGGTTGGTTATCAAAGCAACCTTTAGCTAATCAAATACACTTTGGCATATTGAAGTCCATTGAAATGGTGCATCCTTTTAATAAGAGTAAAGGCGAGGCAATCTTAGCATACCTATGGATAAATATCCAGCACCATCCAATTAAGCAAAGAAATATTCTAACTTCGTTCTCACTGTTTTTTGTTTAGGCCAATCAATGATAGCTTGAATCTTTATTGGATGATAAGCTAAAATTCCACCTAAAGATATGATAAATCCCAGATACTTAATACAATTAGTAAACGAAAGTACATCTACACTTCTTAGCAAAGAGCTTATGTGTTTTCAATATCTTCAAGACCTTATAAACATGGTTTTTGTGATCAGCAACATTCTTAGAGTAGATAAAGATGTCATCAAAAAACACAAAATCATCTAGATGTTCCCTAAAAATTTCTTGCATGTTAGATGATTAAAGTAGTAGGGGAATTTGTTAAACCAAAGGGTGTTATTGTGAACTCTAATATATCTACCTTGTATTAAAGGCAAACTTTGGAATGTCTTGCTCTTTGATCTTGATCTGATAGTACCTTGATTTTAAATCTATCTTCGTAAAACATTTAAGTGCCATGCAAACGATCCAAGAGTTCATCTATCCTAAGGATATGATATGATACTTAATGGTCAACTAATTCAATCCCCTATAGTCAATGCATAACCTCAGGGTTCCATCTTTCTTTATTTGAAAATGTAATGTTGCACAAACTTGGCTAGGCAAAACCTTGTTCTAAAAGCTATATCAATTGTTCCTTGATTTTATTAGCCTCTGGAACAATTATAGGCTTTCAAAGTTGTAGCACTTGTGGCTGAGCTCCAAGTATTAAGTCAATCTCATGATCCACTTCCCGTATTGGGAGTATTTTTGTCATCTCTTCAAGAAATATATCAGTATACTCATTTAACCATTCTGGTTTTTTTGAATTTGACTCTGTTAATCCTTGTTGGAGATCTCTATGGCATCGGCCATCGTACCATTTTCACCACCTTTGGGCCCCATAGGTGCTGGAATGGCCAAATTCACTTGAAAGACATGTATTGTATATTTTACATGTGTGCTTGCCACTTTTCTATTAAAGGTGCACCATGGGATCTTAGGTAGAGAGTACTATTTGTGGATTAGGTGTTTACACAAGCTAGAGTGGCCAAATGAGCCCTAGGACCTAATCTTTAACTTTGGCCACCCAAGAATGTAAACCCTTAGAAGCAAAATGTAACTCTCACCACTCATTCGTTTATGTATAAGCTAATAGATTTCTCTTCTTCTTTACTCTCTTATACTATTACTTGCTTGCCTTTTTCTTGTTTGAGATCTTATATGTGCTTGTTTGCATGTGTGTGAGAGAGAGTGAGTGTGTAAGATTGAGTGGTGAGGAGGAGCTTTCGATGGTGGCTGGCGACATTGGAGTGGAGCTTTTGGGTGTGGTTGTGCGACAAAATTGTCTCCTACAAGAATGCCAGGCAACCAGCTTTCATGAGGTGAGTGCATTTATGTGCTAGGCCACGGTAAACTAGGGTTTTTCAATTGAGCTATTTGTATTTCCAAGTGTGGTTGGGCAAAGTCCCACGATATTGGATTGTTCCCTATGTTCTATGGCATTAAGGCTCCCCATAGGTGGCACCAGTGCTGGGGAATAGCCCCACTGCATAGCCATAATGCATTTTAAGATCTAGTGAATGATGGAGCTAGTGAATGCTGGGAAATAGTCTCGTCGCATAGCCATAATGCATTTTAAGAGCTAGTAAATGCATTTTAAGATCTAGTGAATGGTTAAATTGATTATATTTCTCATTTTTGCAAGAAAATAGTAGATAGGAAATCTTAGAACAACTTTGATTTTATTGCATATTCTGTGTTTGATTTTTCATGTTGCTCTAAAACTGTGTCCTTTGATTTTACTGCATATTCTGTGTTTGATTTTTCATGTTGCTCTAAAACTGTCCTTTGATTTCTTCAATTCAAGTTTTTTGTCAATTTTTGCATTGTCAATTATGCACATTAACCTAGCTTAATCCACCTATAATTTGGACCACAAGTCTTTTGGCTAGCCACATTTAATATGTGTAAGGGAATCTTGGAAAAATCCAAAAGCCTTGACCTTTGGGTAGTTGCGGTGAAACCAAAAACCAAAAAACACAAACCAAAAACTGAAAACCACAAAGCAAAAACTATAAACTGCAAAAGAAAAAGAGAAAAGCAAAAAAGCAAAAAGTTTAAAATTTTTTAAAAAAGGAGGAAAAAATAGAAAAGGTAAAAGAGGTAGAAGGCCATATTGAAAAGTGCATGCACAAACTTGCCTATTATAGGTTTTAGGCCGTTGTAATCACATTTTGGCGCACTTGATAAGAAACCCAAAAATTTACAATCTCATAGTTCTCATAACTATAGGAAACCATCTCAGGTCAGCCCAAAAAAAGTTCATGCACAAGCTTTCCCAAAGCATTTAGAACTATCTGAAACCCATTTTGCTCTAAATATATTCCATGACCACCTAGCTAGGTCTGTAAAGATTTCCTGGGTTGCATCGAATTCCCAACTCTCGACTTGTAGTAATGTGTTTGAGAATCTCACACCTGGATCTACCTTGGATATGAATTCATGTGGTGTGGTGCTTTTTAGGCTGTCAGTCACCCAGGCAATTGGTGAGGCTTGGGTGGCTTGCCCAATCGATGCAGTTTGGGTGGCTTGTCCATTGGGTGGTTTGCCCAATTGGTTTTCCCAATTGGTGTGGTTTGGGCTGCTAATCACTATTGGGCATAACATAAGGTCTCTTTCTCTTTCATGCTAGTAGCTTGGATTAGTTCTTTTGGTTCTTGCACCTCCTCCTCACTCCTACCCCATCAGGTAGTAAGGTTTGGGCAAGGTTTTGATCTATAAGCATCGAGTTGCCAGTCAAGATTGGTCCCATGTGGACAATGATTTCCACATGCATGGGACTCGCAACATTTGTGTAAGGCAACACTAGGTGTGGCCTTGGAGATAACCTCAACTCGCTCATCCCCAAATTAATATGCCACTTGGTGGAAGCCAAATCCTTGAAGTAATTAGTCATGCAGTCTATTAAGCTGGTGGTGGGTCTAGCATTTACTATTTGGGTCAAGTTTTCTCCCCCATAATTTGGTATTCCTTCCATCGATTCCAAATAGGAGGAAGTATTGCTATTTGTTGAGTCTTAGGTCCTGTACCACACTGAATCTCCTTCCCACGCCGAAGAGGGTCTCGAGACAAAGGTGGGTTGATAAGAGCCTCCTTGGGTTGATGTGGTTTTCTCTAAATTTGTCTCTAAAACGTGCCCGGATCGTAACTTCATATTATTACAAGCTGATTTAGGGTTAGGGGGATGTTTTTGATAGTTTCATTTTAAAATTTTTTTTTTTTTTTGGGGTGTTAGAGAAGAAGCGCACACACAAGTTCAATGGAGATGGCAATCCTAGAAGACATCTTGAGGTCTTTGATCAAGTTTGTGAGGCCTTAGGTGAGAGGAATGAGCTTGCAAAAGACCAATGCCTTTAGCCTTACACTATATGGCAAGGTTGGTGATTGGTTTTAAACCTGAGAATTAAAGAATGCCTAAACTTTATCGAGCTTTAACGGTTATTCCTAAAGCCATTTGTGCATAAGGGAGCTTTGTGAAATGTGGTTTCACAGTTACACAAAGCTAAGAGAGAAGAAGATGAGTCCGTGAGAAAGATTTTATTTGTCATCTCAAGCATTTGACTTTCATTGTGCTCTACACAAGCGCTTCTCCAAAAATCAACTGCTTAATTGATTTATCCACGAGCTTAAACATGAAGATATCCAGGAGCTTAACCACCATGAAGATATCCATAATGGTTTAGTGATTAGAGGTATCACCACACCTGGGAGGATGTCATAGCTAATTTCATCCAACTTGAGATAACCTGATGATAAAGGGGAGTCAGAGCTTCAAACTCTAAGTCTGTTACGTCAGCAAAACTAGCAGTTGTAGCACCATCATTATAAAACTTGTAGATCTAAAGGTATTACCTTAGCAAAAATGACTTGGATTGATGTCTCAAAAGCTCTCAAAGAGAAAATGAAGATTAGCAAAGCTTTGGACAATGTGCACATGTACCCAAGGAGAGAGCTACATTGGTGTTCCATTTTCCATCAAGGACATACCACCAGCAAATGTCCAATTTTAAGAACTCATTACAATGGTAACTGTAGCTTTTGTGGATGCTATGGTCACAAAGCCCAAGATTGTCAAGCACACCTACAAGATATCACCGACACAATGAGAGCACAAGTAGTTTTTTTGACACCGCCACAAACACTAGCCCTAGGCCCTGTAACAAATCAAGAAATTGTTGAGTATCCCATGCAACAAATCCTATCAAAAGGCATGCACAATGCACGCAATGTGCCATTAGCTCCACTAGTCATCAGCACCACAACCACCTCCACCAAGGGTGACACCTCTTAATCAAGTAAGCTTCGAGGAGCCTACTATTTATTACTATGGATATGAGGTAGATGTCAAACCCATTCCACACCTCTTTGTTGAGGACCCAACAGAGCTTCATTCTGACTATTATATGTAGTAGATGGAAGAGGGGCAGTCAAGCTAGTTTACCAACTTTTCGTGGATGGAAAGGGATCATGACATTAATACAACAAGAATGATAATGCCTGTTCAATTTCACCGTTGTTTCAAGGTCTCCATCAAGATTTGAAATACCCTAAAAAATTTCCTCAACCAAGCTGTGCCCTCAAACATGCCACCAGCTACTTATAACTGTTGTGGGTGGCATAGATCATTGGATTAAGGATTTCCCCACAACAAGATTATGGGGTAGATAAGTCCACAGATGGGGGACAAGTCCACAGATGGGGGACCTATCATCACACCCCTAAACATGATTAGGATAAGTAATCAAGCCAAAAGGAAGACCTTGAAGAATCAAGATCCCATGGCTTTAAATGCTATCACCCCAATACAAGATCAGAACTAACATGTTCTTGAACAATGATCTATGACCTCACTAGCAAAGTCTAAGAAGAAGAAGGGCCATGGGAGAAAAAAGTTGATTAAGAATGGTAAAACAAAGGAGACCAAAAAGACAAATCTGGGAATTTCTCAAGAGCCAGTCTTCATTTGAGACCTACATGAGGACTCAAACTCCTTGGACACAAGGGCCAATTCCAAACTTGGCAAGGAGATACCACCCAAAACCAAGAGCACGGGAAAGGAGACCCCACAAGAGCCTATAATTCCTGAAATTGAATCACACATGACGAAACTTGGCTCTTATCCTGACTATTAGAAGGCAATTGAGCAAGTCTAAGAATTTAGTGATTTAGTAACAAAAACACAATAGGAGCTGGAATCAAAGTCCAAGCAAGTGAGAGTCTCAAATACTATACACTCTAGTACCTTAACAACTACTACTGAGATTCACAAACCCCTAGATGTGCCCAATGTCATCATGGAAGAGACTAAGGCCTCCATCACTCATAGTTTGATCCTTGATTGGTTCAAGGGACAATTATAGTATGGAAACCCTGAGCCCATCTTGGAGATGGATTTATGGGAGTCCTAGATGGTGGTGCATTGTGAGCATAATCACCAAGAAATGTTGGGAAAAGATGGCCAAGCCGAGTTTGAAAGTCTTGGATATCATTGACAAGATGGCTAATGGGACTGTCGCCAAACCTATTGGGATGTTCTGAGATTTAAAGATCAAGGTTCTTAAACATTGAGTTAATTGTACCTTCATTATTATTGACTTTTCCAAACAACCTGAATCATGAAATGATCTTAGGCGTCCCTTCATTAGAGAGGTAAAGATTGTGTCGATACTGATCTAAGAACCATGTCTAACTCCAATGTGATGATTCCATCATTAGGGTTGATCTTGTGATTGGCCGCATACATCTTATGAGTAGTGGAGAACTTTTTAAAAATCATTTGGACACCACCAACAGTCATTCATCCTCATTACTATACTTGTAGAGAAGAGACCAATGTAGGGAAGAACCCACCCTACAAGGATGTTAAAAAACAAGCTATTGAGCTTCAAAAGGATCTAGACTAGATACATATGATGGCTACAATCAATAGTTGGGGAACTAGAGGATCTACATGGGTTACACTTTGATGGTGAGGATCTCTCCAAGGTTAAGCCATTACGAATGATTCATTGTCTACCTTCTAATGTCAAGGGGATTGGTTATAGTGAACTTGATTCCACATGGGATGACTTTGACACAAGCACCAATGATGATGAGGAGTGTGAAATAGAGATCGGCAACACCAACTCCTCAATTACTGCTATGAGCAAAACAAAGCTAACAACATCAAGAGAAACAATGGGAAGTGAAATAGAAAGTACAGGGAGTAGCTCTGAATCTGATACTAAGTCCCAATCTGAAGAAAGGTGTGAAGTTCTTCAAAACACCAAGGAGCATCTCCGAAAATGGTTGGAGACATAAATACTATGTGGCCAATCATCATAGAAGGCTATAGTAGAGAGGACAACTATGTTGGTGCATTCGATGCACATCATAATTTTATTGACAAAACTAGGGAAAGGAATTACACAAATTTATATATTGCAACCCTCCTCACATTGAGTTGATAGCCAAAATTAATGTTGTAGATGAACCAACACTTAATCGTCCTACGAGATGGAAGAAGATCAAAGAGTTGGCCCAGAATGAGAGGGAAGCGAAAGCTACAGCAGGTAGGGTAGCTAAAGAAAATTAGGAGCCCACAACTAACTTGTGCCCTGCCCCAAAGAACTATTAATCTTTAACAATTGGGGACCGCAATAATTTAGTGTTTGATAATACCACATGAAAACCACCAAGTGAGGCAAAAGGAGTCTATAAGTAAAAGAAGTAGACTTGGCTGAACTTGGGGAAGACCCTAATGCGATCTTCATAGAAAAAGACATCAATCCGAATTAGGAAGCCGAACTCATTAATCTCCTCAAGGAATATAAGGATTGCTTTGCATGGACTTACCATGATATGGAGGGAGTACTTTCTAAGGTTCTACAACACACAATCCCCATGGTACCAAATGCTAAACTTATCCCATCAACAACCTTATCCAATGAATCCAAAGTAAGCTAAAATTGTTAAGGAAGACATAGACAAGCTCATCAAATCGGATTCATCTATGAGATTGAACATTTGGACTGGATATCACCCATAGTGGTTTTGTTGAAAAAGAATGGAAAATTACGAGTAGGTGTCAAACTCCAGTAAAAAGACTAGATCATTACCCCTTGCCATATTTAGAACATGTACTCAAACGAGTGGTCGACAAGGAAGCATACAGCTTCTTAGATGGGTATTTAGGATATAACCAAATTTCCATTGCTTCTTCGGAGGATCAAGAAAAAATTGTTTTTGTTACAACATGGAGTTTATGCTTATAGAGTTATGCCATTTGGCTTGCCAAATGCACCAGCCACATTCCAACGGCTTATGAACACTTCCTTTAAAGATTTTTAAGGACATTTCTTGAAGCTTTCTTAGATGATTTTTGCATTCATTCATCATGGAAGGAACATTTATATCGCTTAAAGGTATTTAAATGATTCATTTTATTGCCTATCTCTAAACCCATTCAAATGCCAATTCTAGGTTGAACACGGATCATCTTAGGACATATTGTGTCCAAAAAAATGGAATTTTCACAGATGAGAGAAAAATCAAAATTATCTTAGAATTACCCCCACCAACAAACTACAAGTGATTCTAAAGGTTTATGGGATATGTAGGCTACTACAGGTGATTCATCCTCTTCTATGCCAAGATCGTGCATTCCTTGTACAAGCTTCTCATCGTATTTGAGTGGATAGAAGAATGCCAACAAGCCTATGATACGTTAAACTGGGATTAAAGCAAGAGCTTCAAGAAAAGAAGATGAAGTGGCAATAGCTAAGTCTCTTTAGAAGAATATCATTACCTGCTTTGGTTATCCTTTCGAGTTAGTGAGTGGAGTCTTACTAAACAACGAGTAACCTTTTTTGAGCGAGGTGAAAATTGGAGCAAAACTTGGGAACAAACCCCAAAAATTTGGAATTAACTTGACAAACTTTTAAAATAGAAATGTACCTAGAAAATAATGCAACATTGTTTGCCAATCAAATGGGCACAAGACATAAGCAGTTACACTATTTTCCATTCACGTGTAGGATAATCTTTGATTGGAGCAACACATTTCCTATCATTGAAATACATATGATCATGTCAATCACTAGATTTTCACATCATCAAAACACAATATTCACATGTTAATAGATATTTGAAATACTACACCAACTACGTTTTTGCAACTACACAGAACATAACCCACTGTCAATGGGCTCCAAAAAATGTAGAGCTCAGTATCTGCATTAAATGAGACTGAAATAAAATCACCAATCATGGCTCACAATTGAACACAAAAAACATGTGTTACATTGTCCACCACATACACCACAACAAATCAAGTTTAGTCACACTCATCGTCTATAAAAACAAGATGAACGTGACATCGTTCTGCATGGTCCATCTCAAAACGTGCGTCTCTAGACATGGTTCTTGCCATTGCTTCAGCATACACTAGCATAACACTTTGCACAAAAATAAAGAATAAAAATTGTTTAGGTTTTACAAATTCACATCTTTAAGTATATCTGTGTCTTGAAGATCAAGCTTGAATGTTCTATTTTTAAAACATATGCACGAGATAACCAAAATCACAAACTTGGATCCTCAAGCATTGACCTATTGTAAAACACCACTAAATCCATATCAAAATAGAGTCTTGTA
This sequence comes from Cibotium barometz, assembly GCF_041138505.1. Classification (NCBI taxonomy): domain Eukaryota; kingdom Viridiplantae; phylum Streptophyta; class Polypodiopsida; order Cyatheales; family Cibotiaceae; genus Cibotium; species Cibotium barometz. The sequence goes on along the minus strand of NC_141053.1, from coordinate 59,339,823 downwards.
GTATCCATAGGGTGAGTGATGCATGACAATAACACGGTGCCAAATCTCCAAATCCGATACACGGCAATAGCAATCAACCTAGCCCATTGTCTCTCCTATAACATATCATAACTTTTATCAAACAAATTGCAAGTCAAAAGGAAAAGCTTGCAAGCTTCTAAGATATGGAATATTACATCCCATCAACCATAATCAACAACCAGCTAGAATCACCAAGAGTCGATATAGCCAAACCAACTCCATACTGCACATGGTCCAAGATTCCAAGATATGGAATATTACATCACATCGACCATAATCCGATATGGATGCCATAATACAAAACCAACCAGAATTTGAGCGTGACATAACCTTCTGTTACACATGTTCTACACATGTAGCTACCATATCAAGAAAATAACCATAGTCTACACATGTGCTACCCTCTTCAGTAGAGCTAAAGTTCACAATTTCTCTTCTGCTCAACCTAAACAAAGTTCATTAAAAAAACCCAGAAAATAGGCCGCGATAGGGCAGCTTGTTTTCTGGGTTTTTTCAATGTGTGAAACCCTAAATAGCAGGACTCCAAAACTTGAATACAAATTAATTAACTAAAACCCTAAACACTTGGACTTGAAGTGACCTGGGCATTGGCGGATTCCTCATATGCATATTGAGAACCTCTGAGTAGACAGTGCTCCAAGAGTGCCTCGCGTGGGTAGAAGCTGTGAGTCAATAAGATGAGACCAGGTGGTAGTTTGCAACATATGTGGGTCCATTTCGACCATGTTCACAGGGTGTCTGGATGGCCCACAATGTCTGCCCACGTATATGATCCATTCATCCGTGAAACTTCTCACCATAGCTACGTGCGAATTTAGAGTTGAGGATCGGCATGCACAAATAGGATTTCGAAAAATGTTGAATACAATGGTTCAGCAAAATAGCTTTAACAAACCTGAGTTCTGTGGATTCATGGAAGATGAAGCAAATGCTAATTGGATTGTTGTTTGCATTATTTATTTTAGAGGGGCAAAGAAAATATTGCTTGAGAAAGAGAGAAGTTGTGTTTTCCATTGGGAACAAAGTATGGTGAGGCACTCGCATAAGTGTATTCGACCATCTTTCATTGAGGAACACAAGTATCTATGTAGAAAATAGAGAAATGCTCCTTCAGAGACAGCCGCCATAAAGGCTTGTAAAAATGAGATTAGAAAGTTTTGGTTTTTCACCCATGCTGTGCAAGGAGAGATTCTTGCATTGGAGACATGGCTAGCTTGGTGGGATATTGGGGTTTTTCATTGGGGCTCTTAGTTTGTTACTCAGGAGGACTCGAGAGTTTTTGTCCCATGGCTAGCTTGGTGGGATATTGGGGCTTTTCATTGGGGCTCTTAGTTTGTTACTCAGGAGGACTCGAGAGTTTTTGTCCCAAGGACAAACCTTACTAAGACAAAGCATGCGAATATGAGAGCATCAGTAGGTTCTAAAAGTCAGATTAGCTTGTTCGAGGCCACAAGTGCAGACATGGCATTGGTTGTTTTGCAAAGTGTTAAGTATAATGCTTACATGAAAGGCGTGCACTCTCACACAAGCCCAAAGTTATTTCAAGTACTTAGAGGCAGGCAATCCAAAGTCGCACCTTGAAAGAGCCCAATTGAATGTGGATTTTTGTCATCATGGATGTTTATGCCTTTTTGGAGTCTGCAAGACATGGGATTGTTGTGCCCATTTGCTTCACTTCAGTTTTGTGTAGTTAGAATGTTTTCTCTACCTATGTTTCGGACTGGTTTTGTGTATTGGTGGTTCAGGCAATTTTGGGATATTCCAACTAGTTTGTGGTTATGTATGAATGGTCACTTATATCTGCACTCTAATATAGACTGGTTTTGTGTATTGGTGGTTCATGCAATTTTGGTATCTTCCAAATGGTTTATGGTGAGGTATGAATGGAAAATTATGTAAGTGCTTATGTCTTATGCTTGTTGGATTGGTGAAAAATGTTGAACTATGTTCTAATTACATTTGTGTTTTGAAATTTTCTCTAGAAAATTTTAAATTTTTTGGGGTTTATTGCCAAGTTTGGCTTTAATTTCCACCTCACTTAGAGAAGGTTGCTCGGAGAATGTGGTTCCTCAGTGAGTGACCAAGGAAACATTTTATAAATATTTTAATCCAACATCTCACCACAACGTTCATGATCTCACAACACAAGTCCACTCCATACTACCCACAAGAAAATGGTCAAGATGAGAGCACCAACAAAGTCCTCATTTCCATATATAACAAAAACTGTTGAAGCTCGACGCAATGATTTGGAATTCAAGCTCACAGTAGCTTTATGGAGTTACCATACCTCTTACAAAGTTGTAATTGGTTGCACACCATTTAAGATGGTATACGAGGTTGTGGCAGTAATGTCCTAGGAATTCATGATACCCAACTTACGGTAGCAGTGGCTAAAAGACTTGAGGGTAACATGGCCGAGCGGCTGTTTATTCTTGAACAACTAGAGGAAGAAATATAAATTGTTGTACAGAACATGTTAACAAAAAAGAATCGATGAAAAAAGTTATTTGATAATAATCTCAAGGATAAGGAAATCATTGAGGAAGAACTTGTATTTTTGTATGTAGTCCACAATGAAAAAAAAACTAAAGTGTATAAAAAAAGGACCATTTTGAGTTTGCAAAATAACACCTGAAGGTACCATGGGTGTTGAAACCCTTGACGGGTTGAAACTGTAAGCTTCCTTAATGGTAATAAATTCAAAAATTATTATGGTACTCTTCTTGAGGAAGCCTTACATAGGATAAAAAGGTAGCCAAGGAAAAAGAAGAATCAAAGAAAGCTCAAGCTTGACAAGAAACTAAAGAAAGGTAAATACGACAGTAGCAATGATGAGAACTATCCTTGGATCCGCACAAGCCTTTTGGGAGAAGTGGAAGGAGACACAGATTAGCACATAGCTATTAGCACCTCGAAGAATATCCATTCAATTACCTAGTCCTTATGGCAGAGTGCTCTACAATGCATTGCTTGTCACGATTTAATTGTCTTCAATGCATAGAACCAGTTGGGAAAACCTCAACTCGTAGATACCTTTAAAGGTGAAAGGTATCCATGGTAGGAATACCAAAGTTCTTGGGCTACTACAAATAGAAACATATTGTGATAGCAACAAGAACCTAGGGGGGAGACTTCTTGGTTATGCCTGCAAGAGCACATGGATGAACGCTACTAGATGTATGATAAACTGATCAATGAGGCATGTCTCTGTGGGTGAAGCCACGGTTGAACATTCTACTCATAACCCCCTACCACCTTTCACTCTTGTGTCGAGAGTTGCCAATGAGGAGGAAGCTTCAACATCTATAAAAACTAAGAAAATCCCCTCCACTTCATCGTCTACTATTCAAGGAACTCTCGATTCTTTTACCTCTACACAACAAACACCCCTATGTCAAAAGGACGAATAGATATGATGGGCTAAAACGTAACTCAAACGTAACAACCCAAATCTACGTTGAAATGGGTTCCCAAGATGTCTCTATCTTTACCACCTGAACCAACCAAGAAAAGAAGTCCTCAACATAATAACCGATGTAGGAAGTCCAAATATTACAAGTTACCTCAAAATGGACACCTAAAGGCTTATTGAAAGCTCAAGGCTACTATGAGGATAACTGTTGTATTTGGATCCCAAAACATAAATGTATACCACTAGCCTCACGGCCCCGCTACTTATACGAATTCCCAAGTCTCAGTCATGGAGAAAGGCTTCAATAACTCAAATTCAAACAAAGGGAAGACTATTCAAAATGAACCTTCAAATTTCCAAGTCTCCTCAGTCATGGATAGGGGACGAGCATTTTTCGAGCAAAAACATATGAGCAATCCGAGCGACAAAGTGAAGTCATAGATAAGTTTCAAACTTCATAAAACAGTATTTTTCATATAAATTATGAGAACCATGTATATAAAACCATTATTTGACATTATCCAAATCATGCACATTGAATCACTAAAATTCATTAGATCAAAGATACATATTTGAATATTACCTTGATCAAAACATTGTTGGAATTTCTCTAATACTTATAATTTCAATATGCACAAAATATATTTCTTTAATAAATATAGATGTAAATTCTTCATTGACACCATGGCATTTCCCTTTGAGATCCATTTTCACCTATTTCGCTGGCTAGGTCCAAATGCATCTCAACTGTGGAAGTATGTGGTGATGAAAATGTCTATGTCCCTCATACGCATCAACATAATGAAAGTCACATCCGTTATGCACATGATACACATCATGGTGAGATGGTGTTTGCCCACGAATGCTTGATCTATAGCTCTAAATTTATAGTTCTAACCATTAGAACACGTCTTTTTTGTGTTAGCCAAATGACAACTTAACATAATATGTTTTTAAAAAATAATCTTTCTTTGAGCTCATCACCAAGCGAGGACACACACACACTCTCTCTCTCTCTCTCTCTCTCTTCCCCAAACACAAGCGTATTTTGCCCCAGCGAAATAGTTGCAAATGGAGGCTGGCGGGCACTTTATGCATCATGACCCAAATTGAGAATCATTTTTTTTCAGTCATGTTTCTCCAACCTTACTACAATTTGAACTTACTATGCTCCTCGGATTAATGAATCTTCCATTTTAAGCTAATGCACTGCAAAGGACCGGCATTATTGTGCGTATGCTGAACTTGTCGATTCTTCTGTATAATGAAACTTCAATTCTAAGGCTTCTAGGCTTATGCTTCGCAAAGGACCATCAAGATTGTAGGTATGGTGGCAGCAGACATTGTTCTCATGAGAAGCACCTTGAAGATGTCATCACATCCATACACTTCTCAAAAAAAAATTATTTTCTAGGATAAAGATAAACTATGTCTGTGCTTTGGGCTATGATGTCCTTGCACTACCTCTAGCTGCTGGAGTCTTAATTTCCTTTCATTGGATTACACCTGCCCACCATGGGTAGCTGGAGTAGCCACCATGGTTGTATCATCTGTGAGCATAGTGTGCTCCTCATTACTTCTCAAGTCTTACAAGGGGCCTAAGAAACTAGATTCTTTTGAACAGAACTTGAACACAAACAAAGTGATGATACAACATAGGCAACCACTAGTGGAAAAACAAAATGTGGGAAAAGACGCTATCGTAGGCTCTATGGATGGGGAAGGTTCTACATCACAAAATGTTACATAACCATTATTGGTTATCCAAGCCAAGACCCCATTGGTTTCCCTAGAGCAACCCCCACTACACAAATAGAAATTGCCCTCATTCACACAATGTAGGGAGCATGTATTTTGGGATAGGTTTGCACTCCCACTTTGGTGATCTTTGCACCTCACTCACTTTGATTTCCTAGAAGACATGAGTTTTGACCAATCCACTGCATTTAGCAGCTTCAAACATGGCCCTAAGGAAAACTACCACATCAACATCACATTTCTAGAATTGCACCATTCAACTTCAGCTTATCTACAGTGAGTGCTCTCTTAACCATAGCACTTGCCCCATCACGTTCCCCTTTCCCATGACCTGAAGCAAAGAAGTTCCAAGTCATCCCAATTCCTATCAACCCAAAGAATCTACCAACAAAGTAGAATGGTTACTTTGCTTTGAACTATGAAGCTACTCCATCAGACCACACCCAATGGCTCTTATACTGAACACCTTGACTTTTCAACCATGCATCATGCAAAAGAAACCAATGTTGCACAAATAAAGTATCATGCACCTTATCATCTGAGATATAGTAATGTGTGCTCTTCTTCACCTCACCTTCATTAGTGTGATAATAGCACAGCAAAGTCTATGCCTGAAACAACAATATCACCTAGAGCAAAATACCAAGAGCCAAGGAAGTAAAAAGGGATCTTACCAAGAAAAAGCAAGGAGATCTCAAGCAAGCAGTAGTACTAAGTAACCAAGAAGCTACCAACCACTACCCTAACCTAATGTTGTAATCCACCAAATGAGTGAGAAAATCTCTTTGTTTGTAAGCATGCTTTACCACCTAAGAGTAGCCAAAGAGCACCTAGGGGAAGTGATGCAAATGGTAAACACTCCTAACCACCTGAGACTAGCTAACCAAGCACCCAAGGGGGGAGAGATGTCCCATGTCCAAGTCCAAATGTCAACCCACCTACCACCTACATTAAGGGGGGGGGGGGGGGGGAAGTATTTATAAACCTCGCATCTAACCACCTTTTTGCAGTAGCCTAAGAATATGGCACTAAGGGGGGTGTTGAGAAATGTGGTGCCATTGGGCACAAGGAAGTGGTAGAGAGTGAGTAAGAGTCAAACATCTAGCAAGCAGCCACATAGGCAAGCAAGAATAATCCCACATATGGAATAATATATCACTTGCACTTATCTCAAGTCTCTTTATGTATCCAAGCTAATTTATCTTGGTGTGTAATTATACTTCAGTGCATCTTAATTAGCACACACTCATGATGAGTTTTCTTCATTTTTATCCATCTTAGATTAGTGTTATCGTTATTGTAAGATTAATTTATGACTAGGTAGATGTCTTGTCATTAGGAGAGCTTGATCCATGATTCTTAACATTTTGGACCTTGTTTATTCACACTTGAACCTTCTCCATGCTTAGTTGGTATATTAAAACCACCTCCTATCTTTTCCCAAAGCTTGCATAGCTCGCCCTTGATATATAATTGATGCACCCACATCACTCCCCCTCAATGTGATGAGGGTATGTCACCTTACATACATACACCATCGTACATACACTCCTAGTCATTTATTGGAGTGGTCCATCTGAGCTACTTAATGAGCTACAAGTAGGCTTGATTTGACATTTTACACATGGGAGGTTGGGTTACAAAACAAGGTAAGAGCCATGTCCTTTTATTACAATGCACTAGAAGAGTTGCTTCCTTCCTGAGAAGCCTCGTTTTGCCATGTTCTTCTTTGACCATCATGTTGGCCTCTTCGGCCCGCCTTTTATGCCAACAATCTTTAGCAATATGTCCTACTTTCCTGCAGTAGTGCCACGTGCCTTTGCTCCTAGTTCCTTGATTAGTCCTTGGTCCTTTTGAGAAGAATGCCTTCTCCTCACTCACGGCGGCAAGCCTAAAATCCTTTTGGATTCCTCTAGCAATCCTACTTTCTAGACCTTCAAGTGATGGCTCTGGGAGGTTTCAAGGTAGACACTACAGGATTGAATCCCTCTAAGGTCATACATTTTGATAGGATGGCTATGGCATAGATGGCATGCATAACTCTCTCTTTTTTTTGGCCGCTCCTAGCTTGCCAAAACTGGGGTCACTTCTTGGACTTGGAACTGTTCCTTCCTCTCTTAATGCTCTCATCGCCGAGCTAGAAAAGATTCCACCATGGCATACTCCTTTGGAACACAAATTCAAGCACTTAGATCGTGAATTACTAGCAAGAAATGATGTGCAAGTTATTGGAAAACAATGTGAGTGCGTTTTCTGCATGTGCTTCAAAAGCGTGTACTTTCTTTTTACTATAGATGTGAATGCACCACGACACCTACAAGCACAAGCAGATGAATAGAGTTTTGTTGCCACTATATACAAGCAAGAACAAAAGCAAGCCTTGGGAGATTGATGAAACATACTTGCATATTAAGTATTAGCACATGTACATACATCCCCAAGTTAAAGCTATTGACATATACTTTGAGGCCAGCAAGGTATGCTTCAAGGAGGGGACTCTAGTTCCTAGTCTAGGAGGCACCATAGGCATGAAGAACTCCACAAGATATCTTGTGTGTATCTAAGAAGGGCACCAGGACGATATGAGGATAACACCATGAATGGTGATGCCATATAGAAAAGAGAATACTTTTAGTAAGTCACTCGAACGCCTTGATAGCGGAGGATTTCTCCGACAAGTTCGCCTTTGCCGGAGCCAACGTATCGGCCGCGGAGCTTCCCGTCACGGACGAACAAGAAGGTGGGCACTTCCACGACATCCATCTGCTTCAGGAGCTGCATCAGCCCATCATTCTCGTCCCCGTTGATTCTGGCAAACACAGCGGTGTCCTTCATCTTCTTGGCAAGCTTGACGAACGTTGGGTAGACCTTCACACAGGGGCCGCAGTGCTTGAGCCCCACATCTATAACAAGCAGCTTGCCATCCTCAGAGTGTTTTTCGATGAGCTCCTCCATCTCTTTCTTGCTGTGAAGCTGCAAAATGGGTGCGTCTGGGTCTCCGTAGTAGAGCACATCGCCCAAGAGCTCATCCGGCCCTATACCTTCCTCCTCATGGATGATCTCTTTGTTCTTGTAGAAGATGAAATGGGGCACTTTCTCGATGCCCACGCGCTTGCAGAGCTCCTTGGTCTCTGCCGACTCATCCCCCATCACTAGAATGAAGACCGCATCGTGGCATGTCAAGCTGAGCTCCACCATAGATGGGTATATCTTTCTGCTGTTTGCGCTGTGGCTCGCAGCATACTCCACCACCACGAGCTTGCTTTTGGCGGCTTCCAGCGCTTCATCAAACTGCTGGATAGTGTGCACCTGCATCACCTTCGCATCTTGCTCGTATTTGGACCGCTCCACATACTGCGGTTGAGCTGTGCTCGCTGCCGCCATAGCCACCAGAGGGGGGGCTAATGTAGAGCGCAAACTCCTTCCATTTCTGGTAGGTCTCCAATGCATGAAACCCCTCTTCTGAAGGCGTTCAATTACACTACTCCCGTCGCAAACAGAAGCCTTCATTGGAGGCCGCGTCGGTGAGACTGATGCAGGCGGACAGACCACAAAAGGTGTCTCATTGCTTATTCCAGTTACAGTTCTAGAGGAACCCAGAGACATGGTCATTAAGCGGCTAGACATGATGGATGTGGAAGGGGGGCAGGCGGAGTTTCGCTCCTTCCGCTACAGTGCAGAAGACAAGCAAGAGAGAGAGAGAGAGAGAGAGAGAATCGTGTGGAGCTCCTAGCTTCCCCTCCTTTTCAAAAGGAGAGGTGAGGCGAAAGGGGTATCCTTCTGCTCACATTCCCGGATCTTCCCAAATTGCTTTGATAGAAAATCAGATTACCTTTGTGTGGTCACGAAAAGCTCACCCCTCCCCGACGTACGTGTCGACGTCTCTTCATCCCACCAAGGTTGGTAGGTCATTTAGAGAGAGAGGACAATATTTAAAGAGAGCTGGCATGCTCTTGTGAACCCTCCATATAATAAAATTGCGCTTTAAATATCTTTAAAATGGCAAAAAGGTATTTGATGGCCACTTGGTCTACAAACAATTGGTGATATAGGTAACATTGCGAGACATAAATTATAACAGTTATAATGTTATAATGTGTGTCCACCAAAGGGCTTGTGAATCGATTATCATCGGAGGACGCACAAGCCCACAATAATGGACAAGGCCTTTGGGTGCTTTCCTCAGGACTATTGTGAAGCCATCCCTAGATCCCTCGACCACCCTACCTACTCAATCTCTCCATTGCAAAGGCTTACACGTAAGTTTCCACATCTATCGGTTCTCATCGATGTGTGTCCATATTGCGGTTAAGCATTTGGAAGGTCAAAGGAGTTGAGTGCAGGACACACACAAACATTAAAACTCAAAAGGGGCTTGAGGAGATCCTCATTGTAGCGCATTTGCACATTTTATAGCTAGGGTTGCCTTTCATTGACAAGTTGAGTTGTGAGCACCCATCCCATGTCTAGTTGCCATCATTTTCTATTTATGAATCCTTGTTAGCAACATGGTAGCTTTTGTGGTTTTATAGTTAGGGGTGCCTTCCATTGATAGGTTGAGTTGTTAGCACCCATCCCATGTCTAGTTGCCCATCATTTTCTATTTATGAGTAACAATTGCATGGCATCCTTGTTAGCAACACTCTAGTTGCCCATCATTTTCTATTTATGAGTAACAATTGCATGGCATCCTTGTTAGCAACACTCTAGTATCCTCTCTCTTTTTTTGTTTAATAGATTGAGTGCTTGCTCCACATAAGCTAATGATTTCACTACTTAGCTTCAAGAACGATGGTGGTTGATCATACTTTTTTGCATTTGGCCTTATAACTATACCTTGCTATGATCTTATGGCAATAGAAAGGGATTTCTATTATTGTAAGTAAGATGGTCCCATGCTTGATACACATTTGATTTTGTTGTTGGGCTGATTATATGATGCACTTTGATTTACAAAAGGGACATCAAATAGTGCCCTTGCTCCTTGTTTACATCCATACATACATTTTTTTATTTTCAATAAGTATGCACATAAGTACCATTCTATTATTTGAAATGTGAAAAGTAGTAATCCACCATGTATTTTCCTATGATTCAACATAATAGAGCATCGAATCTTCCTTGATAATTTTTTTTAAAAAAAAGGCATTAGGTCCTCCTTATTCATAAGCACTTCCTTTAAATGTCTGACCATCTTTAAGTGTCCTCCTAATGAAACTATCTTTTAGGCTCAAGTCACCATGTTTATGGAGACTGTCATTGCCTAGTTAACCTTCTCTTCCATTTATGTTACCAAGTTTAGCAACAAGCGGTCATTGGATTTTCTCATGTTTACATTTTTTACTAACATGCACACAATATCTAGGTAAAGATGCATCTGTTTTTTCAGGTGACCTAGCTTTTTACTCTGGAGACATAATATTCCCTACCAACTTTCTTCATCTCTAAGGTGATGTCTACTTGTTTGTTTTGAAAAGGATGTGTTCTAGCTTAATTTTTGGCTTAATTTATTATTATTTTTATGTTTAGATTGATTTAAATTGTTCATTTAGCATGCACATAGGTTAATCTAAGCTTAGAATGCATCATTTGCATTACATTAAGCATTAGGAAGAATTTTCATGAAAGCTTTGCTCTCTTTTGTAATTTTTACATAGACTTTAGATGCTATTTTTACACTTCCAATGAGCTTTTTGATGTATTTGAGTAGATTCTATTATAGTTAGCTTAATCATCATAGAAAATTTAAAAACCATAAAAACTTTTAATTTTCATAATTATATTGGTTTCTTGCATTAGGAAAGTGATTAATGAAGAGAAAGAGTACAAAACTCCAAAACATTAGTGGTTTTAGTGGTTGTTGGGTTAATGTGAGCTTAGAAAAAAAGACTAGGAGTGCATGTTGATGCATTATTAATACCAAATTAACACACATGACTCATAAAATTAAGGATTCTAGCTTTCTTGTGCATAAAAGAAGAGCCCATTACTAGGAGCTTAATTAATCATTCATTATTTGTTAATTCACACATTAGGCAATTACACATGCCTTAGCAATTCATTACTCGATCCAAAGATGTGCTTAATTATGTGAACTAATTAGTTCAAAACCATGCCCCTACCATACAAACAAGATCCCAAAAGCCATTATAAAAACTCGAGAAAACAAAAAAGAGATAATCACATCAAGGGCACATGAGAGATATGCACATGTGAAAAAACTTTAAAAAATCACGCGGTTGAAACCACATAATCATGCGAAACAACGGTGCGAAAACCAAAGAAGGTCACGCCAAAAAAATTCATGAAAAATCACTCTGTAATTTGAGAAATTCTGAAAGAAAGTAGCATCTAGATTAGCCTCGATTTAGCCTAATTAGCCTAGATTAAGATGATTAGCCTAGGTTTAGAGAGAAGAGAGAGTAATTGACTTGTATTATGATGGTTATCAAAAAGGTACCCAAAATATGGCATAAATGATCTATATACATGACCCCCCTTTCAATGACCCCCCTTTCACACTATCATAAGTGTTGTCCATAGGCATGGTCAATTGGCCTTGGGCCCATTATTCATATGAGACCATTCCACTTAGTTACAAATGTCATGTATATAGGTCACATATGCCATATTTTGGGTACCTTTTTGATAACCATCATAATATTACTCTCTCTTCTCTTTAAACCTAGGCTAATCCAAGGATAATTAGGCTAAATCAAAGCTAATCTAGATAAAACTTTCTTTCATTGATATTAGAGCTATGTCTTTGATCCATTTCCATCTTAGTTTCAAGAAAATTTGAGGAATTCTTGGATTCCTTGATTTTCTTGATTAAGAAATGTGGACATGATGATCTTGTTTGAGTCGAATTGATATTTTGATTCACCTTTCCTAAGTTTTGGGGTCATGGGATGACATAGGACCAAATTTTGAGGGATGTGTCCCTAATTTTAAATCATGGGACCAAATTTGGGGAAAACTATTAATCTTGATTAGTGTGCCAATCCAAAAACGTTTTAATCTTCCTCTTCTTCTTGCTTGATCTTGAAGGAAATAGGGCTTCAATCTGTTGCTTAGCACTGGCATTGACTTAGGGTTTTTCATAGGCACATCAAGAGCTTCACAAATATCTAGTTCAAGTCACCTTTGAGGGTTGTGAAGGTCGCTTGATGGCCGAAGATGCGTTGGTTGCCGTTCGTGCTTATTTCTTCTTCAATGTGGAGCTTCAAGGTCACAAGAAGCTTGACTAAGCTTGGAGAAGCTTAAGCAAGCAAAAGACTTGATCATTGGGAGTCTAGGAGGTGGATTGTAGCACGAATCCACCAATGGTGGCTGCACGTTTTCTTTCAGCGCCATTGAAGCTGCGTTTTTAGGGTAAACCACTGCCATTGCTTCACATAAGGTCTCCAATGGTTGCTTTCAATTGAATGGCTTCTCAATGGTTCCTTTCTCTTGGATGGTCTCTCAAGTCTTGCAAAGCTTGGAACAATGGTGAGCTTTTCGTTTTCTTTGGACTGAAGTTAATACATTATTCCACCAAGAAAGTAAAAGAGAGAACCATCTTTCAATAAAAGCATTACTCTTCATCATGTAAGCTCCATTGAGTAATGGAGCTTACAAGATACATGAGTAATGGAGCCATGCCATTTCTTGATTGTATGGGGTTGTCATGATGGCCATACATGTAAACATGGGATTGCATTTAAATCCACATCAACTTGATGGCCATACATGTAAACATGGGATTGCATTTAAATCCACATCAAATTGATGATTCAAATGCCAATTATATCTCTATATCAAATTGATGATTCAAATGCCAAATTATATCTCTATATCAAATTGATGATTCAAATGCCAATTATATCTCTATATTGTCTTGATTGATGCATAACTGGTGGATAGAGGAGTACATTGAGCTATTTGGATGAATGATGTTGCAAATGAGACATGTTTATGCTTCTTTGAGATGCCTTTTATGTGTTTCTTTGAGCTCATGGTGAAAGGTTGTGTACCGGATTCATACGGGAGGCATAAAGCTAGTGAATCTTGATGTTATAATCATTTGGCATGTTTTTATAAACGCCATTGGTATGTGATCTTTACTCTCATCCATTTCTAAGCTTTTAATTCATCTTTGCATAACTAGAAAGCTAGATATGTGGTGAGGGTACCTTGGCATATAGACGGAGAGGCCAAGGGGAGAATTTTCTTGAATCTTCTTTATCATGAGTGCCGTGGGGTAAAGCGGTAAGGAAGAGGATTAGGTACTATGGTGGTGAAGACTTAGCCCAAGCCCTTGCTTTCAAATTTCAAACTTGAGTAAGGGGGTTGGAAGATCTTGGTCACGAGATCGGCAAGCTTCAACGCGCTACATTGAATTCCAAGTGCTCTTAATGGATTCATTTTGATGGGTAAAGATTTGGCAAGCAATGGATATAGTGTTGCAAATGAATTTCAATTGAGTTTATATTGAGATTTTGTTACAAATACAAAGGAGGTGCTGTCAATTATTTTGTAAAAAAAACGCATATGCAAGGCACTTGAGATTAGATTTGGATACCCAAGATAAAATTTCTTAATGTGGTGCATGCCTTTGAATGGGTCCGAGACATTATCAACAATGCAAAGGGGAAGTGTGGATAGCAATTGGAGACAATCTTGATAGCTTTTTGTTGTGTTGCTAAAACCTAATTTCAAGGTTGGGGCTATTTTCAAGGTGTTTTAATAGCTTCATTCTACTCTCCAAGGGCTACATTTGGAGCCCTCAAGTGCTCCATTCCAACTTTGTTTCTCCAATCAGTAAGTCTCCCCCGCAAGGCAAAAGGGGTGCCCAATCAAAAACACATAATTAAGTTGGAGATTTGAGCATGTTGGGACAATGCACATACCATTAGCTCCTTGACAAAAAAAAGGCTCTTGATTTTGGCACTGTTGACTTAGTCAAATGACCATAGTTGACTAGTCAAAGGGGTCAAAACAAAGGATGGTTGCCAATCAAATGTGGTCAAGGCATTGACCTGGATGCATAGGGCTTGTTTTAGAGAATTCCATCAAGCTAAATACTTCCAAAATCGGCCTTCGTTTGATCGAGATATGGACACTTTGGTGTTAAAGTTAACTTTTTAAAAAAAAACAAAGAATAGCAGAGGGTTGCCCAAGTCAAATGCAAATACATATGTGGATAGAGCATTGAAATACCTCTCTATAGAGCTAAAGACCATTCAATTTGGAGTTTGGGAACCCTTCCAAACGTCTTTTGAGCCGAAGACCAAACTCAACAAGGGGAACTACAAGGAAGCTCTTAAGTATGAAGTGGGCACATCAAAAGCAAGACAAAGAAGCAAATCAGGATGCTCAAGGACCTATGCAAGAAGAAATTAGTGGCAATGTCAATGAAGGGGTACGTCAAGAGGTAAATGTTTCATAAATACCTAAAGAAGGCGGGGACATGAAACATGATGTATCTCATGCAAACTATGATCGAAAGGATGTACCAAAGATTTTAGTTCATGGTGGACAAGTTTGACTCTATGAGAGCAAGGAGTTCCATAATGAGATCTTGAGCTTGAGGCAAGATGTGAATAAAGGTAAAGAAGCTTACGGTGGACCTTTGTTGCATCCATATGCACGAAACACTTTTCCACCAATGGGGCTACAAGCTTATGGATCTTTTGCGGAACCTTCACATGCAAATGCATTGCATACTCCTCAAGCTAGTATGCACCATGTTGATGGGAATCATGGGTCTATTCTTGGAAAGGACAAGATGCCTCCGTCATTGATGCATCAAGGTGGAACAAGTATGCCCGGTATGCCTGTGCATTGTCCTATGAATGGGGTTTCATCAATGCAAGGGAGAAATATGGACAAAAGCAAAGGCATAGTTTTGGAAGAATTAAGGGTGAATGGAAATTGGAATCATCCACACACATGAGTGGACAACACTTTGATGAGATGGTTCATCATCCTTCACACATGAGTACTCGTCGCTTTGATGAGATGGGTCATCATTTCAGTGGGATGGAACCTAATCATGGTAGACCTCATCACTTCAATGAGTTTGGGGGCAATCATGTTAGACCAATGGGGCATAGACCACATGTTCATCATCGAGGTGGGAATGAAGATGAGTTTAAGGGAGTGAAGGACAAGTTGACTTTTACTAAGTTCAAGGGTGAAGGCTCAACTAATGAGGAGTTTGAAGGGAGTGAAGGACAAATGTCATGGTAGACCTCATCACTTCAATGAGTTTGGGGGAAATCATGTTAGAACAATAGAGCATAGACCACATGTTCATCATCGAGGTGGGAATGAAGATGAGTTTAACGGAGAGAAGGACAAGTTGACTTTTACTAAGCCCAAGGGCTAAGGTTGAACCAATGAGGAGTTTGAAGAATGGATTGACAAGATGGAGCTTTACTTTGAACTTAGTCCTTGTAGTGATAGAGCCAAGGTTTTGTTTGCTACTTGCATCTAGAAAGTTATACCCATGCATGGTGGCGGCAATACTCATGACTATTTGATCACTACTTGGGATGATTTCAAGAATGAGATGAGGAGAACCTTTCTTTCAGCCCTCAATGGATCAAGGATGGTGGAGAAATGGGATGATCTCACTCAAATGGAAAATGTCAAGGACTATGTGCACAAGTTTATGAAGTTTTCACTTCATGCGAAAATCTTGAGTGAGGAGTAAAAAGTGAGGAAGTTTATCAAAGGGCTACAAAACAGCACCAAGGTTGATTGGATGCTCAAAGGCCTGAAACCATCTAGGAGGTCATGCTTCCCGGAGATCTATGAGGCAAAGTATACACATGCTTGTGGATCAAGGCATAGATTTAGGGCTGATATTGGCACTTCAACTTTGGGCAAATCTTTAAGTGGAGTTGCTTATCACACGGGTCCTCCTAGATTCCCAACCGTCTATGGAAGAGGTGGACGAGGAAATCTTCAAGTGGAGTTGCTTATCACACGGGTCCTCCTAGATTCCCAACCGTCTATGGAAGAGGTGGACGAGGAAATTTCAAATTTGGAAATTCTTTTCCTTGACCTCCAAATGGTGATGGGAAGCAAGTTGATGCGAAAGCATCTAACAGGAGCAAGGGTATTGGAGAGGATCATATATTAAAAATGATTTGAAGGAAAAGGGCTTGTGCTTCAAGTGCGATGACAAATGGAACAAGAATCATTGGAAGGTTTGTAAGGCTAAGAAGATTACCCTAAGTATGATTCTCATGGAACCTTGCCATAAAGATATTAAGGAGGATGTGGATGAATATGAGGAGTAATTTGAAGATGCCAACAACGAAGTTGAGGATATAGAGAAGGATGGTGAATTTCCTTTTGATCTGTGTGGATTAAAGAAGGGAGATGTTAACTATGATGATGGATTACTATTACCTATGTGTGCTTATTATGACAAAGACAATATGGCTACCCTATGCAATATCTCAAGTGATGCCTAATGCTGGTTGCAAAGGAGAAAATACATTAAGGTTGCAAAGGAGAAAATACATTAAGGTTGAAGGCATGTGCATTAATGGAAGGATGGAACATGTTTTGATTGATAGTGGAAGCACACATAGCTTTATCAACACCAAATCCATGTGGAGACTCAAATTATAGTCTGTAGCTTTATCTTTGTGGCATGAGGTTCCAGTGGCTAATGGAACAAAGATGGATTGCACAATGGTATGCAAGGATGTGAGGTTTATTCTCACAAATGATTACACTTGTTGCAAGGCTGATTCACTTGTATAGATATGGGTCCCATCATTGACGTTGTTTTGGGATGCAATTGGTTGGCAACTCTTGGGTTGTTTCACATGAATTTATAGCAAGGGTATATGAGTTTTATGCATTGAAACTATGAGGTTACATTGACCGAAACTCATGTGCCAAGTATCAAGATGATCAATGCAACTATTAACCTAATTCTAGGGTTAACAAGAGCTACCAACATTATCTTACATCAAGGAGTCACAGTAGATACATCAAAGGGTCATACATTCAAGATATGAAGCAATAGTATCCAAAGCTACAACTTGGATGGGCGCCCGTAATGTGTGATGACGGAGTATTTATGGCCATTCCTGCTTCAAGAGCCTGTTGTAACAAGTTAGGATGAATTCCTAAGTGATGTACTTCATGGATATATTATGAGAGTAGTCATTGTGATTGCATTAGGCCTCTTTTAAGCCTAAAGTGCCCAGCCAGCCCATAATTTAAGTGAGTGTGAACACTTATGGCCATGTATTTAAGTGAATTTCTTTCATAATACAACATACTCTCCCATTGTGCAATTGAGTCTTGCTCTTGCTAATCTCTCTCCCTAATGCATGCTAGTAGTGAGTGTGTGTGAGTGAAGTGAGATGAGAGGAGGGACGAGGACCCATAGTGTAACGCGGCGGTGTGACAACACTCGCGGGAGGCGAGGTGGAATTACTTCTCAAGGAGTTGTAGAGCTTGGAGACCTCAAGGGTTATGAGCTCGGCCATTGAAAAGATCCTCTCACGACAGTTGTGGTTCACCAGGTAATCTCTTTTTGAATGTGTTTCAAGGAGGGTTAGGGTGAGTGATAACATTTTTGGCGCAGATTAATTTACACATTTATTGATGCACAAAGATTAGCATTCCCTTGCTCTTTCCAATGATGTGCTCAATTGTGTGAATTAATTAGAGATTAGTCGTTAATTAGAGTCCTTGATTAGTGTAAGAGAGGGAAAGCTTTATTAGTGAAAGGATTAATTTTTAATTGCTTTTATACATAACTCATTAAGGCTAATGAGCATTCAATGAGTAGATGCTCATGAGTTGTCAATTTGTCCATTTTGGGGGTCATTTATGAAGGGTGTAAGGGGTGTCATTAAAAGATTGATTTTTTTAATTCTCCCTTACCTTTTTGGAAAAATGCCCATATCCCTTTCATTTTAAATTCAAAAAAATATTCCCCCCAAAAAGGGAAATTTGTATTTTCCACTAGACTCCAAATAATAATAATAATCAATCAATCAATCAATCAAATTTAATATTTCGTGAAGTTCGGTTCACGGCATGAACCATTTTCTACAACTTCACGGAACTTGAGTTCATGCCCAAAAGGCCAACGTCCTCGGGAACCACATTAAAAAAATGAATTTAATATTTTATGAAGTCTGGTTCATGATGTGAACCATTTTTTGTAACTTCACGGAACTTGAGTTCACGGGAAAAATTAAATTAAATTAAAAAAATTAAAATTTAAAATTTATAAAACCCTTAAAGTTCGTCGGTGTGAAAAGGGGTCCATCGGCAAATAAATAAATAAAAGACTCTGGAAAACACCCCTGTTTGGAGGCTCAATCTCCTAAACCGTATATCCGATGAAGGCACTCTAGGGCTCATCGAAAAGCTGACATCAAGCTCTTCGACTTTGGACTCCGTCGTCCAAAGTCAAAATCAACCATTTTGGCCTTCGACCAGCAGTCTCAAAATTCGACCTAGAAATCGAGGCAAAAAACAACCCAAAAACCACAAAAAATCGTTTAAAAAATAGCACGACAACGACGACGAGCCATATTCGAGCTACTTTTTGAGGTCCAAACGACAAAATCACAAATGACTTAGGGAAAAAAAGTTGTAGTACTCCAAAAATACTACAAGTCCCTCATATAGAATTTTTCAAAACTCCTTTTGGAACACCCTCAAAAACGTGCTATGAAACAAGAAAAAAATTTTCAATTTTTTTTTTGTCTTGACACAGTGATGGAAAATAGGCTTTAGGACCTCCTCTTCCATCTAGGAGGAAGGTACTAGCATATGCTTTTTCCGAAAATTATCTCTAAGGTCGTTCACATGCGTATAGCGCCTAAGCTAATTAGGGCGAACGGACACCCATTTGACCCAACGAAGAGTATACCAAGCCTCTCTTGAGGCTGTAATGGGGGCCATGGGAGAATATAAAAAGTTAAAAAAAATATGTTTTCTCATTAAGGAGCATTTAGGCACTAACATGGCCACGATAGAGGGATTGCCAAGGATCACACAAGGACTGAACCCAATGGTTGACATCTTCGAGCCATTGAGATCTATGTCGCAAATGCACCTCCCAATACCATTGGCTATGCCTATAACAAGCGTGCCATCGGGTTTTACACCCCCTATCACTTCAATCCAATCAGGCTTTGGTCCCTTACCTAACATTTCTGCAAATCCTATAAGTATCAACCCTTTCTTGGATGCCCACACCCTGGACATACTAGGAAGGGGGATGGCCCAAGGACTCAATGAGTCTCTTCCAACATAGCACTCACATACGGCCTCAGTGACTCATATAGAAATACGGCCGTACAAATTTCTAAAATTATAGGCAAATATGACAGAACAACAGACCATGTTCAATTCATTCAAATGTTTGAACAGAGATGTGAAGCCTTTGGAAATCCCAACTGTCCCACCAAGGTACATGCATTGAACCTATGCTTAGAGGGAAAAGCTAGTCGATGGTTCATCACATTGATGCACTTGCGATCAAGACCAACTTCAAAACCTTGAAATCATCCTTTATACATGGCTTTTCCAGACAAGGTGATTAGTGGAGTGCAACAGAACTCTATTCAGTCAACCAAATGAATTCATTAGAGATTTTATCCTTCAAATAAAACTTTTGGACTCACGTTGTGAGTCATGGAAAAATTTAAACGATGTTCAATTGAAGAGATGTTTCATGATGGGCTTGAAGAATTGACTCAAAACCTCCATCTCCCGTGCACCAAACAGAAACAGCCTAAAGGGTAGAAACTGCTTAGGAAGCAGTTAATCGAACACTCCAGTATTTTTATTGTCGTGGACCTCACAAGGTGGCAGACTACATAGTTTGGAATACTTCCATGCCCATAGTCATTGACCCCTTGCGACCCATGTGTGAACTATGTGACATTGAACACATGTTTCAAGATTTCCCAAGACGAGTTGCATCAATGGATGCAACTTGTCTCACAAAATACAACTCTTAACATCTTAAGTGTACAAAACGGGCAATTGGCCACGGTACCCTTGAATGTGCTTACATGCTTACAAGCCAAGGCACGAGAAATAGTCAAAAAGAATGCAGAAGACAATACCTCAACATGGGTAGAAGAACGTGTTTTAAAACAAAACCCAAAACAAAAAACAAAACCTTCTAAAACCAAGAAAAACAAGGACAACAAACTATTGAAACCAAGGTTGAATTAAAAGATAGGGAAAAGAAGCCTGTATAGAGGACATAAATCCAAAAGGGAGACATAAACACAAGAAGAGCCAAAAGCTATACAAGATGCAGAAGCATCCACATCAAAAGCCACCACACAAACCACAATATCCATATGTGCGACATAGGATACAAAAACCTAAAAGAAAATTCGATCTCGTCACATGGATAAACATAATGAAAAAGTGATAAACCAAAGAAAGAAAGAAAATGAAACAAGTTCTAGTACATCACTAAGTGAGGATGAAACAAGTTCTTACTCTTCACTCAGTGCACCACATAAACCAATCAAGAAACTAGAACCCACCCAACCACCCCAAATGGATAATAATGATCACATGAAATATGCGGAACGCAAAAAGCTAGCTCAAGAGAGCATGCTTAGCTTGGTTGAATGTCTTACAGGGTCACCGGTTGTGATTGAGCTTCATAATGCCAATCCTAAAAAAGCAACCAAAAAACAAAGCCCAGAGGCGTACCACTTCCCCTTTCACAAGAGGAAGACATACTCTCTACAAAAGAGTCATTTGAAATAGATTGTACAAACTATACGCTTGAGAAATCACGTGGGGAATTTGATAATTCCCTTATAAGATTAAAACAATCTCTCAAAACCTCATTTGGAGGAATGCTCTTCTCTCATGATGAAGCCAGCATCACATCAGCACTTGCACATTTAAGGACTCAACATGAGTTATACCAAGACATAAAGAACTCCATAAAATAGGACTGTGAGGATTCACAAGTTTCCAAACAGACCTCATTAAGAATTGTCAGAGGGCCAAGTGTGTCAGTGTACGCATTGGGCACTCTTGAAAAAGCTGAGAGCCAAACAGAGGATGAAAGTGAATGGGAATATGAAATTGAAACAGGATCTGAAGCTAAAACAAAAACTAAAACATCCATGGTTCCTTTGGAAGATTCTATCATGGTATGGTTAGATTTCCCTACAGGCAATGATGTTAAGCGCAAACGCGCATTGATTAGCCCTTACGCTATCATAACATCATGTCAATAGACACTTGTACATTCCATGTTACCCTAGATTCCCTTGAGTATGATGTCATCCTTGGTGGAACTTGGATAAGTGAATCAATGTATTCAATATATGAATCCATGCAAATAGTCACCTTGAATACTCGTGCAGGCAATGTACAATTACTATTACGGGAGGAAGAAACCTCGCAGGAGATGGAACTTCCAACATATCTTACTGAAAAGATTCCTAGGATTTTAGTTGGATTGGAAATGTCAAATAAAATCACCACAGCTCAAGCAAAGCTTTATCCAACACGAGAACACAATCTCATGACCCTCGAGCTATGGAATTTGTTAGGTCAACCAACACTCACAGCCCATCCAGAAAGAATAAACTTTACACGAGACTTGAACATGCCATGTTTGGGGTACTTGAACATGCCATGTTTGGGGTACTTTGAACATGCCATATTTGGGGTACTTTGAACATATAATGTATATTGCAACTAACCGCCTTACTTGCAAGTTTTTTGTGGTTGAATATGTGTTGGAAGCAGATTTGATCTTGGAGTATAAATGGCTTATTGCTGCCCAAGCACCACTGTGCTTTGCTAGCGATAGAGTTATCATGATGGTCAACGATAAAAAGTTGACAATACCATACTGCAAGGAAGATGATCCAACTTTAATGGATATCTATGATGCTGAACGAAAAAGAATACAAGCCTCTTCCACACAAGGCCCTTTGTACAAGCCCCTTCCACCACACAAGCCTCTTTGCACAATGACCTACCATCTGCATCAACAGCCGACTCCATAAGAGCATCTACTCTTCAACCCCATCCTCACCTACGAAAATCGATGCCAAAACTTTGCATCCATGGCTATTCTTGAAGAAGTCCTCACAACCCAACCATCTATCTCTAACAAGGAGCTCAAAGGAAAAGCCCCATAGCCTATGCATCTTCATCGACAAACCTCACGAAAGGAAGATAACCACATGCTCAAAGGCCTCGTCATCATCAACAGCCACTCCACAAGAGACTCCAGCCTCATTGTTAAAACCCTAAGATCTCTCTAGATAATTGTTATACATAAACATGCATAAATCAGGCATAAACTCATCCACTCGACCACCCCCGAGCCCAAGGGATGCACACATGAATTATAATGAAGTACATCATACCTTTACCTTGATGTCCCATACCATTAAGAGGTATAACTCCAATCCAATAGCATGTAGCTATAATGTGAAATGGTAGGTGAGTAGATATAATCCTCTATGCAAGAGAACATCATATCATAGCCTCAAAATAACATAGCCTTAGCCTCCAAGATAACATCAAGAGACCATCCCTTGAGTGTGCCCCATGTCCCTATTATATAGGAGGACCCTCAAGTGACTCTTGACTCTCCATTTCCCATGTGTGACCCTTAGATGCCTGACCCTAACCTTAACCCTTAAGGTTAGTCCTAACTCATGCTCCACTAGAGCTTGTTCCCATGCTCCCATGCTCACAAGCCTAATGTGGGTTAGCCTCCTAGTATATGCACACATAATGAGCATATAACATACTTCCCCTCTCTCAAAACATTGCACTCTTGCAAATGAAAAGAAGGAGAACTGCGCTGAACAATCTCAACCGACTCTCAAGTTGAATCCTCTATTTCCCTATCTTTCCACCTAATTTTAACCTCACGGATTAGTCAACTACAAAGTTTCCTTTCCCTGAATTCAAGTACCTTATTAGGTTCATGTGGAACATAGGATGATTCTTCGACTTCAACGAGTTCTTGAGGAGTAATTGTGTTATCCTCACCTCCCAGTTTTCCTTTCAATCTATTGATATGAAATATTGAATGAACTTTAACATGTGGAGACAGTTTAAATTCATACGCAATTGTGCCAATCCGATGCATAAATCGAAATGGACCACAATATCTAGGAGATAAATTTGAGCATTTTTCCATTGACAAAGTCTGAGAGTCTTTAGGAACTTTTAAATAAACCAACACTCTTGGTTCAAAAGACTGAACTGAGAAGATGAGCATCCTCTATAAGCATAAAACTATGCCCTATCCTGAGAGCACTCCTGATAGAATCCCAAGCTTCGGTCAGCATTTCTTGCATATCACGCAAGAAATCCCTCGATGCATCAAGCCGATGTCCTTAAGACCGACATTAATAGGTACCCTGTGTTGATACCCTACATAAGTATGCACGGACTAAAACCAATAGCCGTATATTTAAAATTGTTATAGGCAAATTCCATCATGGAAGATACTTTTCCCAATTCGATGCTTTTCTAGAGACATATGCACGAAGCATATCCTCTACAATCTGATTCATATGCTCTGTTTGCCCATTAAACTGCGGATGATCATAGGAATTCATACTCAAAGTAGTTTTCTCGTTGTAAACCATTTGGAATAAAGTAGGAAAACATGGCATTATAACAGCAGGAACCAGGTATCCATCGGCGGCCCGATGTACCCCACATCTGCTCATGGAATTATCAGCGTCCCGAGTTACCCATATCAACATAGAGTCATCAACGTCTCAATGAGTCACATATGCTCATCCGTAAAACTATTAGGTTGATTGTTAAAACCCTAAGATCTCTCTAGATAATTGTTATACATAAACATGCATAAATCAGGCATAAACTCATCCACCCGACCACCCCCGAGCCTAAGGGATGCACACATGAATTATAATGAAGTACATCCTACCTTTACCTTGATGTCCCATACCATCAAGAGGTATAACTCCATTAATCCAACAATAGCATGTAGGTACAGTGTGAAATGGTAGGTGAGTACCTAGTTTTTCCGAGAATCCCATCATTCACGAAATTTTCAATTCCGCCCGACAATTCTCAAATCCAATGAAAATTTACAATTTTAATGGATTTTTTAAATTTTTTGGGTCAAAAAATATATTTTTAAAGGAATTTGAATGGTCACGGGTCCCCAAATGGACACACCACATGCCAAACACCAACCCCACATTTCCAAAAATTTAAAATAACCTTTGTCTAATTTTTCATTAATTTCTTAGAATTTTTTAAAATTTTAAATTTATCCCGAGCGCATTTAGAATACGAATGGTCAAAAATTTTTGAAATCCCAACGGTCTTCCCAGAATAGGAAAGCCAACAATTTCGAGAAAATGAAAAGAAAAAAAAATTGGAATGTGAAAGGTCAAAAGTTTCCAGAAGCCGAAAGGTCAAAAGATTTTCCGGAATTCGGAAAGCCAAAAGGTTTCCTGAGAATGCGAAAAGCCAAGAGATTTCAAGAAAATAAAATATCAAAAAAATTCAGAGAATTTTTTTCTCAAATCTCATATTTCCTCATTTTTTCAAGCTTTTTTGAAAGGATTTCAAAAGCTCTTTTTTTGGAATTTTATTAAAAAAACTCTCTTTTTATATAAATTAAAGCTTAATTAAGCTTTAGGTTTTTTAAACCTTCAATGTTTTTTAAAAAAACAAATAATGGGGGGGGGCTTTTTTTCCACCCGCCATCCTGCAGTGTCCCCCCCTCCCTCGCATCGCTTTTCGAAAATAGGAGGAGAGGGAAGAGCCCTCTCCTCTCTCGTCTCTCCTCTCTTCCATTCCCCTCATACTCCATTCTTCTCCACTCCCTCCTTCTCTGTTAATAGAGACAGGAGTTTGCTTACAATTTTAATTAATATTTTCTAATCATAATTATCATTTAATTATGATTAGAAGATTAATCAAAAAAGTACCTTGTAAGAGGGTGTTCACACACGTGAGAGAAAAATAGAAGAGAAATTCAAATTTGAGAGGAGAAAAGGGTCCCACGCACACGGGAGACCATTCAATGCATCAATTGACTGCCCCACACTGCATTTTAGTAGAAAATTGGCAGCAAATCGAAAGCATATCCGCGGAAAATCCGTAAAAAATGCATTAAAAATATTTTTTTCTTAAAAAACCCTAAAATTTAAAAAAAAAACCTAAAAATCATAGAAATTCAGGGAATCCATTCTACCAAAAATATCCGCGATAAAATATGCGGTATTTTGGTTAAAATTTCCATTAATGCTTATTTTAAACCACAAAAAATAGGAAAAAATAGCATTTAAACTCACGAAATTTCCCCGCAGCATCGATTCATCCATTGAATAGAAGAAACACGCATTCCAACCACCATATCAATGATCCACGTGATAATCATCAACACAAATCAATAAAATAATATTTTTATTTAGTAAATATTAAAATTTACTTCAAAAAATGTCAAAACTTTACAATAAGAAAGAAAAAATAACAACAACTAACTAGAGATTGCTCTGATACCATTGTTAAAACCCTAAGATCTCTCTAGATAATTGTTATACATAAACATGCATAAATCAAGCATAACCTCATCCACCCGACCACCCCCGAGCCCAAGGGATGCACACATGAATTATAATGAAGTACATCATACCTTTACCTTGATGTCCCATACCATCAAGAGGTATAACTCCAATCCAACAGCATGTAGCTATAGTGTGAAATGGTAGGTGAGTAGATATAGTCCTCTATACAAGAGAACATCATATCATAACCTAGCCTCAAGCTAACATAGCCTTAGACTCCAAGATAACATCAAGAGACCATCCCTTGAGTGTGCCCCATGCCCCTATTATATAGGAGGGCCCTCAAGTGACTCTTGACTCTCCATTTCCCATGTGTGACCCTTGGATGCCTGGACCCTAACCTTAACCCTTAAGGTTAGTCCTAACCCATGCTCCACTAGAGCTTGTTCCCATGCTCCCATGCTTACAAGCCCAATGTGGGGTTAGCCGCCTAGTATATGCACACATAATGTGCATATAACACTCATCATCGTCAACAATGCCCATGAGTCTCAAACCTGCAGCCTCAACCAAAGTCAAGGAGGGCCCCAAACCTTCCAAATCAATCCAAAAGAAAACTCCACCACAACAAGACAACCACAATCAAGGTATCTTAATAGTATCAAAATGTGGGTGGAGAAGCAACTACTTGTAGCTCAAGGCTCCTATAAAGGTGTCAATCAAAATTGGGTGCCTCGATAGTCAAAGTCTCTTCCTCAACGCAACACTCGGAGGCCAAGGAAAAAGAAAAGTATGCCACAACACAGTCCACAAAAGCCTATGCGATTTCCTCAAAAAACTCCACCAAGTCATCAAGTGTGGGTACCAAAAAACACTGATCCACACACAAGGGTCCTACCAAAGAAATACCAAAGCTTGGGTCCCCAAGTGCATCACAAAGTCCCCTAAGCTTGCACAAAGAAGAAAGCCTCAACACCAAGCACATCGCCCTCCAGTTTACAATGTTCATCAAAGATGGGTGCCTGTGCATGTGCTCCAACAACAAGGATACTATGATGGTAATTCCATCATACAGTTGCCAAAATCGAACAATGTGAAGAAAACCTCACCACCGACTTCAACCCCAACAGCTTCACCTAAAGTTCGACAAAAATGGAGGCCCAAGAAAAAACAATCAAATCACTCAACCACTCTCGTGCATTCAGCACCAACACAAGAGCTAGTGTGTTCAAGTAAACAATCAGCAATCTTACCTACTGCCTCGACAACATTTAAGCAACAAACTCAAGAATCAATACCCACGTCTGCACGGAGACTTATGAGCACATCAAGGACAAAATAGCAATGCTCTTGTCGCCCCTCTGGATGTGAGAAATAAGTGCACAAGAACCTATTGGTCACAAGTCAAGACCTGGTTGTCTCATAAAATAAAATATATAAAAAAACCATCGGGGTCAAAACCTGCAACTTCACCAAATTAGGCCATCTCATGGAATAACCCTTCACGGCCAAAAAACCTACAATCTCACAAGTTCAGGTTTCTCTCGAATTACTGTCGCACAGCATGATTTAAGCCTCATCTCACGGATTAAGCCATCTCACGCATTAACCTTTTCCAACGATCTTCAATAGCCACTATATATTTGTTAAGCTTATTACTTACTATTCTTTTGGCTAAATTAATATAGCAATTGCTCCATGAGTACATATCCATACTTATGCACTGGAGAACATTTGTGCGAACACCTCACCATTGACAACTTCCAAGTACATCCTTGGATGGGGGGAACATGGTGGGCAAAAGCCTGGTCAATGGTACAACCCATCACCTGGAATTGTTCCCCCCATCCAAGTACATCCTTGGATGGGGGGAACATGGTGGGAAAAAGCCTGGTCAATGGTACAACCCATTACCTGGAATTTTTCTTCAACTTAAAAACCTCTCCAAACGATGCCACAATCTTCACAACTCAATGATTTTCAATCCCTAGTGAAGATCTCTATATTAGCCTCGCAAGTTGACGTAATTCTTTCAATCCTAACTAACAAGTGGCTACTTAAACACAGAGCAGTTCAATAAGAGTCTATATGACTCAATTCTTATACTTCATGTAAATCTACTTCATAAGAGCACTTAAATATACATAAAAACATAAAAAGGGGCAGAAGAAGACAGGAACTGGTCCTTCTCAACAACATTTGACAAGAATCCTGCCACACAAAGGGACATCATCAAAATCCAATTACTTCAAAAGATGAATGTCGCTTCAATGAATCAAATGAGGAACTGAGAATCACCATCTCGTTTTGATGATTAAGTCTACGTTCGTCTGGATCCTTCCCTCCTCTCCTATTATTAACATCTCTTAGTGTCCCCACTAACAAAAATCAAATGTAACCTTGTCGATGATTTCCAAAAACAAATTGAGCCAAAGAAAAAGGGGCTCACACAAATATAAAAATGCAATCATTCACAAAAACCCCACCCCCCACCCCGTTAGGAATTCCCAATACACCTCTAATCTCTTCATTCATTAACTAGCGTTTCTTATTTCTTCCAAAGGAACAATGACCATTGAGCATCAATCAACTTCAAAGCCATCGACAAAGCTTGTCCATTATCCCCACACACAACGGTCTGTAACACGATCATAAGGATGCAATCACCATTAGAGGGGGAGATGTTAACCTAATTCTAGGGTTAACAAGAGCTACCAACATTATCTTACATCAAGGAGTCACGGTAGATACACCAAAGAGTCATACATTCAAGATATGAAGCAATAATGTCTAAAGCTACAACTTGGATGGGTGCCCATAATGGTGTGACGACGGAGTATTTATGGCCATTCCTGCTTTTCAAGAGCGTGTGGTAACAAGTTAGGATGAAGTCCTAAGTGATGTACTTCATGGATATATTATGAGAGTAGTCATTGTAATTGCATTAGGTCTCTTATGAGCCTAAAGTGCCGGGCCGGCCACAGTTTAAATGAATGTGAACACATATGGCCATGTATATAAGTGAATTTCTCTCATAATACAACATACTCTCCCATTGTGCAATTGAGTCTTGCTCTTGCTAATCCTCTTGCTAATCTTTCTCCCTAATGCATTCTAGTGAGTGTGTGTGAGTGAAGTGAGGTGAGAGGAGGGATGAGGACCCGTAGTGCAACACCGTGGTGTGACAACGCTCATGGAAGGTACGGTGGAATTGCTTCTCAAGGAGTTGTAGAGCTTGGAGACCTCAAGGGTTACGAGCTCGGCCATTGGAAAAATCCTCACGACAGTTGCAGTTCACTAGGTAATCTCTTTTTATATGTTTCAAGGAGGGTTAGGGTGAGCCATAACAGCAACACAACTCAAGAGGAAGCTAAAGAAAATGGGATGCATATATGTTTTACAGCTCTGCAAAAGAAGAAAGCAATGAACAAAAGGGTGAGGTTATGCATAAAGGTATGAAGGAATTGTTAAAGGATTATGATAATGTGTTCCAAATTCCAAAGTGCTTGCCGCCAAAAAGGGAGGTGGATCAAGGGATAGAGCTTGAGCCCCATACCAAGCCCATTAACAAACCACCTTATAGATTGTCAAAAATGGAGAAGGATCAAGTGGTTAAATAAATCTACAATCAAGAATAGATTCCTCATTCCATGAATTGATGAATTACATGATCAGTTGAAAGGCTCATGTTTCTTCTCTCCAAGATTGATTTGAGATCGGGCTATCACCAATTGAGAATCAAGGAAGGTGATGAGTACAAAACGGCATTTCGGACCGAGAGAGATCTCTATCATTATTTGGTTATGTTGTTTGGGTTGTGTAATGCGCTGGCAATATTTCAAGCTTTAATGCACAATCAAGAATAGATTCCTCATTCCATGAATTGATGAATTACATGATCAGTTGAAAGGCTCATGTTTCTTCTCTCCAAGATTGATTTGAGATCGGGCTATCACCAATTGAGAATCAAGGAAGGTGATGAGTACAAAACGGCATTTCAAGCTTTAATGCACAAGGTGCTTGGACCTTTCCTCTCTACAAATGGGTGCTTGTATTCTTTGATGATATCTTGATATATAGCAAAGGGGAGAAGGATTACTTGATGCATGTAAAGGCTGTTTTGGATGCTTTAAGAGTCAACAACTTATATGCAAAGGAGAGCAAATGTACATTCATGGCACAAAAGGCTGAGTATCTTGGACACATAGTGAGCAAAGAAGGCATTATGGTGGATCCTAAGAAGGTTGAGCGTGTTAAGAATTGGCCCACATCTACAAATACCACTCAATTAAGGGGATTCTTGGGCTTGTCATCATTTTATAGGAGGTTCATTAAGAGGTATGCTCATATTTTCGCACCTCTTACCAACAAGCTTAAGAAATAAGATTTTTTTTGGGATGCTATAGCCGATAAGAGCTTCTAATAGCTCAAGGAGATACTCACATCATCCCCTATACTTGTATGTCCGGACTTCACAAAGCCATTTGTGGTTCAAGCCGATGCATGTAGAAGAGGCATTAGGGTTGTTTTGTTCCAAGAACATGGAGTGATCACTTTTGAGAGTCGAAAGCTTGATGAGGGGAAAATGGTTATGCATGTCTATGATAAAGAGATGTTGGCAATACTTCATGCAATAAAGAAGTGGCATCATTACTTGTATGAGAGTCATTTCTTTGTAAAGAGTGATCATAGAGTGCTTCAATACTTCCTGTCTCAACCTACACTCTCTCCCAAGCAAAGAAGGGTGGGTACATATGATTTTGAAATCTCTTACATGAAAGGGAAAGAGAATGTTGTGGGCGGATGGATTGTCACGTATATGGGCTACACTCTCCCAAGTAAAGAAGGTGGGTGGCTGCATTGCAAAAATATGATTTCGAAATCTCTTACATGAAAGGGAAAGAGAATGTTGTGGTGGATGCATTGTCACATATAGCATGTAGATGCATCAGAGGTACATAAAGATTGGATTTTGGATATCCAAGAAGAGTACCTATTAGATCAGGAAGTGACACCAATGTTGCATATTCCCCATGGAAAATGGACACACATCTCTATGGTTTTCATCACGGGGCTTCCTCATACAAGGAGGAGATGGGACAATATATATGTGGTGATAGATCGCTTGACAAAAGGGGCACATTTTATTCCTTCCAAGGTCAAATTTTCAACATCTATGGTTGCAAAACAGTTTGTGGATCATGTGTTCAAGTTGCATGGAGTGCAGCAACAAATTGTTAGTGACCGAGATGTGAAGTTTATGAGTTCATTTTGGAGGACATTGTTTGAGATCATGGGGATTGTTTTGACACCTAGCACTGCCTATCTATCACCCCGAAACCAATGGACAAACTGAGAGGGTAAACAAGTGGGTGGAAACTTACTTAAGGCACTATTGCCATGATATGCAAGGTGTTTGGGATGAGTGGTTGGCGCTTGTCAAGTTTTCTCATAATAGCATGCATCAAGAGAGCATTAGCATGTCACCTTTTGAGGCACTCTATGGGTACAAAGTGAATATGCCAATGATGGGTCAAAAGTAAGAAGGGATGAATCCTAATGCAAAATAGGAGATGGAAAAGTTGGATGCACTCTTGCAAAAATGCAAAGCTAATATGAAGCAAGCTCAAGAAAGGATGAAACATTATGCTAATTCTCATCGTAGGCCATTGAAGTTCATGGAGGGTGATTGGGTATTCTTGAGGATTCCCAAGACAAGATTTGGTTCTCTCTCAAGGGTGACACAAATACCAAATTAGCTCATCGCTACTATGGGCCATACAAGGTGGGGAGGCATGTTGGTGAAGTTACTTATTATCAATTGGCACTTCCATCAACCTTAAAGATTCATGATGCCTTGGATTAGCCCAGGTTTAGAGAGAGAAGAGAGAGTAATTGAGTTGTATATTATGATGTTTATCAAAAGGTACCCAAAATATGGCATATGTGACCTATATACATGACCCCCATTTCACACTATCATAAGTGTTATCCATGGGCATGGTCAATTGGCCTTGGGCTCATTATTCATATGAGACCATCCCACTTTGTTACAAATTGTCTTGCCAAGTAAAAAATATCCTATCTTGGAAATTTTATCCCCAAATTTTGAAAAAAAATTGGCATGAAAAATAGCCTGGATTTTCACAGCCAAATCACTTCGAAAAAATTTACGGTTGAGAAGGTGATCAAATGAAAGAGACTTTGGAAGTGATTTTAAACTCAGAAAATAAAAAGGTTTGAGTGTGAAAAACTAGAGTTTTTCACCATGGTCATGATTAGCACGAGTTTTTCATGTCCAAACAATTTCATTTTTTAAGGTTGCTAAGGCAGACACATGATTTGGACAATTTGTTAGACCCCATTGATAGTGATTTTGAACTGGCAAAACTGCTCATCTTAAAGATCTTTTTGGGCTCTTTAAATATTTCCTTGAGTGAACCAAGCTTATTTTCATCATTTTGGCTGCCGTAAAAGTCGATCCGAAAAAATCGAGGTGAAAAAATGTGCTAAAATAGACAAAAATAAGCTTGTGGACCACTTTTGGACTATCATTTAAGCTATCAAACGTAAGAATTTTGATAGAGTCAAGGGAGAAAAGTTGTAGTATTCCAAAAGTACTACAACTCTTTCATAAAATGCGTCTCAAATTTTGTCAGTAATATTCAAAAAAGGGTTACACCACATACTAAAAGTAATTTTAACATTTTTCAAAAAAGCATGCATGATTTGATACTGATGGAAAATAGGTTCTGAGACCTTCTCTACCATATGGGAAACTATTGTTCACCAATTAAGAGCACTTGAGCTTTGCAAGGTAAAGAGAAAGAGAAGAGAATGCAAGGGTCTTACCAATTTTTGCCTCAAGCCACTCTTGGTATAGTAACTTTGTCTTGTGGAGAGCTAGGTTCCTCAACCTTGCCTCCTCGTTATTACCATAAAGGAGCTTTGCAAATGGGTGGAGAGAGAGAGAGAGAGAGAGAGAGAGAGAGAGAGAGAGAGAGAGAGAGAGATATGGAAATCTTAACCTCTACTTCGATGCCATGGTGAGTGAGAGCATGAGAGAGGAGAGAGGGAGAAGAAAATATACATCAATACCATCAATCACCCACATAATCCTTGAGTATGCATGCAATAAGAAGAAGAGAAATCATACAAGCTAATTCAACCACCATAAGATCAAGAAGACTCAAACTCAATTGTGAGATTGGAATTATGTTCTTTCTCATTAGTCAAAATGTCTTATATATAAGACTCTTTTATGCAATGCCTAGTCACCCAAATAATGTTCGGTATCCCAATAAGTTAGTATAGGCTAATTTCCTAATCTAAATGTACATTACCAGCATCACACAAGTCATAAGCTAATTTTCTAATCTAAATGTACATTACCAGCATCACACAAGTCATAAGCTTGAGTGTTTGACTATCTTCTAGCATTACACGAGTCATAAGCTTAGAGATTTCCCTTAATAATTTTACACATAAAGCACATGTGTGGTACAAAAATATGGCTTGAAGATATTGTTGCATATTTTTGAAGTAATGTTAGCCAATGTGGTTAGCATACCCCCCTCACTAAATAGGGAGGCTAGTGATAGAAGCCACTAAAGTTCTAGTATAAGTCAAAGCGAGGCTGTCTCGAACATATCTTTGAATGTTCAGAAGTTTCTCTTTTTAGGATGTCCAAAAGGCTATCTAGAACATATCTTTAAATGTGAGCATGTGCCAGCCTTGCATCCATTGTACTTGCTTTTATAGTAGCCAAGTATTTGGCAAAGAGTTGGACCCTTGTTGATGTTAACCTTCATCAAATGTATGCTAATCAGGGAGCTCCACCAAAAGAATGATAATGAGCCTCAAAAAGAGGATGGTGAGATGATCATATTAGGGTTCGGCACTACAT
Source organism: Cibotium barometz (assembly GCF_041138505.1). NCBI lineage: Eukaryota > Viridiplantae > Streptophyta > Polypodiopsida > Cyatheales > Cibotiaceae > Cibotium > Cibotium barometz. Next base: position 59,306,165 of record NC_141053.1, on the reverse strand, counting down.
CATAATCTTGGATGAACTTTCGCATTGTGTGAAGCATCCATTCTTCATGCAAGAGTAGGGATAGTCGAGGTGGAGGTATCCACAAGAAATTGAACTATAGGTTTGGGTTCTTCTCCAGATCTTACTTGAAGAGGTCATATGCCCATCTTTGTTCGCTTGGGAATATAAGAGGGCTTACCCTAAGACACCTTGGAGATTAGGAATACTCTTTCCAACACTTGCTCTAGAGAAGGTAGGGGCATCACCACATAGGTTTCTCCCCCATGAGGTCGTGTGTTATTGGGGGTTGTCCTCAACTATGGTCATTTGTATCACATGGTCGCTCTTGTTGCGGATGAGGTCTCGACCCACTAGTTGAACTTATGTTCCAGATAAAGCTTGATAAGGCATATATTGAGGCGATCAGTGATCCTATTGGTGTGAGGGGTAGGCTTTGGGTATTACAACTGGTCCAAGATTTTAAGGGCTCTATCAATATAAATCCCGAGAGGATCATGCCAATTGAATGGGAGGTTAGGGGGTGTATCTGGCTACTGCTCTACTGCTCTCTACTAACGGGGGATTCTAGGATTTCACCTTCTTCTAATACCTATGATGGGAGAGAGGAGTGATCAACTTGAAAGGTTGAGGCCTTGGTGAGCATTGAGGATGTCTCCTAGAGAGGTAAGTGGTGGGGGTGTCTTAGGAGATGAGAGGGGGGAGGGTGCAAGTGGGGTAGTCTAAGGAGGAGTGGTTGGTGGTGAGGTGAAAGCAAGGAGAGGGGGAGCTGATGTAGAGGGTTGATCTAGGGGACTTGGGAGCTCAAGGCATGTTCTTTTTTCTTGCCTTTGGCAAAAATTCCTAAAGCATGTGCAGTTGAAGAGGAGCCTGATATTGCAGGTCCTTTTAGTGGAAGATTTGCCGAGGCCACCTACAACTAATCCTATTGAGAGGCCTTCTTTGGACTTGTCTTTGTTTCCAAATGCATCATCGTCATCCTTTTGCCATTGACAATGTCCATGGTGTCCTCTTCCTCATCGTTCACCCCGAGTTCCGGCTTCATGGATCGATAAAAGTTGTATGCCTCCCTATATTCTTCATCGGAGACATCTTGGTGGTAGCCCACATACACAGTGTCGAAGAGGTCTAGCGTGCATAAGTTGAAGCTACTTCTAGATCCTACGATATAAGACGACAATGTCGATCGATGCATAGATTGTGCTTGCCTCTACAGGTGAGATGGCTATAGGCCTCATCCACATCGTGCTATAGCCATGTGTATGCATCCACTAAATGGCCCTCCTGATGATATTTATGGATGCAGGATATGGGCATAAGTCAGTGGGAAAATAAAGGTTGATGAAGTCCTCATCCATGCTGTCAGAGAAGTTAAGGACTCAGATTAGAGGTTGAGGTAGACGACATGGTGAGGGAATCAAAAGATGGTAGAGGACTCGGGGGAGATGATGGTGTTTTGGAAGAAGAGCATGGTGAGGGCGATGTGGGAGGCATACGAGACTAGACGACATGGTGAGGGAATCAAAAGATGGTAGAGGACTCGGGGAAGATGATGGTGTTTTGGAAGAAGAGCATGGTGAGGGCGATGTGGGAGGCATACGAGACTTTGGAGAGGATGGTGGAGAAGAGCATGGTGAGGCATACGAGACTTTGGAGAGGATGGTGGAAAAGGTGGAGATGGGAAGCTTATCATTCGAGGAAGATGTTGTGTTAGAGGAGGTTGAGCTAGAGTGTCATGTGGTGTAGTTCGAAGAGGCCAAAGGGTGGTTAGCGAGGGATGGCGAGGTTTGGCAAGTCGACAGCAGCATCCATAAGGCTATCGACCTTCCTTTATATTTCTAAAGCGACCTGCACGAGTTGGGGGTTAGCTTGCAACTCCGTAATGGTTTCTTCAAGCAAAGCGATCGTTGGCACTTAGATTCAATTGCCCTCTGGAAATCACGGTGCTGCTCGGACATTTGGTTGTGGACTCTTCATGCTGCTTGTTGTGTGCCATGGTCTCAGCTTTCTATAGTGTATCGATAGTAGCAAGGGTGAGTTATTCCTATGTTTGTTCTCTATCTTCCTGGGCTCCCTCTACTTCCATGTGTGTATGACCTCCAGCTTACACTGCAAATGAGTGATCCTAGAGTCAGCTTCAAGACCTTACATTTGCAACGTATTATTGAGGATGATGGCAGTATTCTTCTTGTTGAGTTTCATGGATCAAGCTCTCCTAATGACAATCAACTACCTAATTAGATTCTAATCTTACTCTAATGGCAACACAATTAGCAAGACTAATCCAAGGTAGATGATACCTAAGTGAACTCATGATGATGAGTATGTGTAATAGACTCAAGCACAATTAGGTTACAATATTAAGACTTGTACTTATAAAGAGGCTTGAGATTTGTGCAAATGATATGATTTCATTGCTTGAAATGGTCCCCTTTTACGTGAGGAGGTACACCCTTGGACTTGTACATTAATGTGGGATATCTCCCTTTTCTCATGTGGCTTCATGCTAGGCTTTTCACTTTCTTAGCTTACTCAGACTCACTTCCTTCCTCTTCCTTGTGCTCTTTGGCACCACATTTTACAACACCCCCCCTTGGTGCCAAATCTTTGGGCTACTCAAGGTGGTTGGATGCTACTCAAGGTGGTTGGATGCGAGGTTTGATAACATATTTTCACCCACCCTTGATGGTGACTTGACCTATCTTTGAGGCCTAGATGTCATCTCTAAGAGTGAGGCCCCTCCTTGATAGAGACGACCTATTTTTGAGGTCTAGATCTCTTCTAAGTGTGAGGTTACAACAATCATTAACCCCCTTGGGTGCTCAACTGGCTACTCTCAGGTGGTCAGGTAAATACACATAACAAACAAGATGAAATGATAAGATGGGTGTCTATTCATATGGTGACTCCTCTTTTACAACAGATAGCTAGGGTAGTGGTAGTAGCTTCTTTGTTGCTTAGTGTTGATGTTAACTCGATGCTTTTTTTTAATGCACATGCACACTCGCATACTCATTTGGTTGTGGTGTTTTTACAAGAGTTGTACGCCTCTTTTACACACCAGCGTGCTGATTTGGCCGTTTACAGCATGGTAATTTTTGTTAAGAGTTTGTCGATGCCGAGGTTGAACATGCCGATGAACGATGACTTTAAAATTCTCGTCAATGATGCCCATGTTGATGAAGTTCCTGAGTTTGATAGATACTTCAAGGCCCAAGTTGAATACAACATTTTTGAGCCCCACATATTTTTATTTTTTTTGTGCGTGTGAACCACCTCTTAAAAAGAATTGAGCCTTAGAGAAATTTTCTTTTATTTTAAATTATCTACAGCCTTAATGTGTTACACGTGGTCAGCCTTCTTCTCGCTGGCGATGGTGATGGAGCTCTTTGCGCAGACTCCTTCTTCTGTCTAGCGATGGCGATGGAGCTCTCTTTCTGTTTCATAGTCTCCTTTCTCTCTGTGTGTTACTGTCGGGCTTGTTGCTGCGGATGACGGCAGCTTGCGGGTACACTAATGCAACTACTCACGGGGTACTTGTGTGCATTATTTTGCCGCCACCATGAGGCATTGCTCTTGTGATTCTGGCTTCTTCTATTTGCCGAATAGGCTGCCTGTGCTAACGTATGCCGGAGTTTACTTCTTCTCATCTATTGCTCTGCTATGCTATTGGCGATGGTGTTCTCTGCGGCCCTAGGTAGATTTCGGGGTGCCTCTGTACGTGGCACTCTCTGGGCCCAGTCACCCAGTCAATGACCGGTGATAGCCTATTTGTAGACATATGTCCCCATAAGGTGTTATGGATATGTGTGTATATCACAAGTGTGCACGTGGTGTAGTGGATAGGAGCTTCGCCTCCCTTGGCAGGGACCTGGGTTTGAATCATAGCAAACACATCGACATACGGATGTGTGTTCATAACTCTTTTGCACCGCTGTCTAGACCGAGGCGGTCATCGGCTAGGTGACCGCTCATGCTGGGGCCCGTGGGGTACCACGTATACAGGCACCCCGAAATCTACCTAGAACCGTTCTCTGCCCGTCGGTCTACTATGTGTCACTTCTACCACTACACACCTTTCCTCTACAACTTCAAGTTGGTCTGCACATTTCTCAGCAGCATCAATAGGCGTTCACAAACAGTCGCTCCGTGCTGATGGGGCCGCCTGCTCTCTACTAATTGTTTGCTTGGCTGCACCTTCTTTTTTCTTCTTGCTGTGATTAGAGTGACTACCAAAAAAACTTGGCTACTTTCTCTCTCCAACTCTGGGCTCTTTCTCTATCGTTGGTGTCCCCCAGTACAACTGCTACCATGTGTCAAGTGAACACTAGTTATGCCTTGTTGATGAGGCTTCCTGCACCTTATCTTATGCTCCATGTGGGCACCTCGCCAAAACACCAAGGTGCTGCTCCTGATTGAAAAAACCAGTGCTGGAGTCTACGCTTATTGCTGCTACTGAGTAGCTTCGCGTTCCATAATTGTAGCTCCTCCTTGCTAGCTTGCTTTGTCTCCACACAAGCATTGCTTCTTCACTTGAGTGTTGAATATGTTTCTAGCTGGACTGGATGAAGCTGAGCTTGATTAATGTGTTGTACTCCTGTTATAAGTTTCTGTGAACAAAAGTATGGTTTGAAACACAAGTATCACTAATGGAACCCTAAGTGTGGAGAAATGAAAAGAAACAAATTGAGAAACCCTAACTAGACAAGAGGGTTACCCTAATAACCTTGCTATTGAAATAGAAACTAAACTAATAGAGAGCCTCACCTTATAAGGCTCTGATACCATGTTGAGTTTCATGGATCAAATTATCCTAATGACAATCAACTACCTAATTAGATTCTAATCCTACACTAATGGCAACACAATTAGCAAGACTAATTTAAGGTGGATTATACCTAAGTGAACTCATGATAATGAGTATGTGCAATAGACTCGAGCACAATTAGGTTACAAGATTAAGAATTGTACTTATAAAGAGGCTTGAGATGTGTGCAAGTGATATGATTTCATTGCTTGAAATGGCCCCCTTTTATATGAGGAGGTACACCCTTGGGCTTGTACATCAATGTGGATATCTCACTTTGCTCATGTGGCTTCATGCTAGGCTTTTCACTTTCTTGGCTTGCTCAACTCACTCCCTTCCTCTTCCTTGTACTCTTTGGCACTACATTTCTCAACACGTCTAAGTCTCCAGCTAGGCAATGTTGGCATGTGCTAGGAGGAGTGTTTACTAGGCCGCATCCATCTGCTCTTTTTTTCTAGCCATGTACGTGCCTAGCAAGGTTTGGGATCAACAAGGAAAAGACAGCGAGAAAGGCTGGAGGGAATCCCTGAGAGTGGAAGAGGACCTACCAGAAGCTTTTGGTGGTAGGGAATTCATATATCCACCAATGTGTTTCAATAATATTTTGCACCTTATGAGAACTAAAAAAGCTATTGCTCTCAAAATTGACCGCTTACTTGGTACTTCCTAGGTACTCTCTCAATGATATCACATAGCCCCTCATTGATTCTTTCTCTAGCCTATGATTGATTCTTTCTCTAGTTGCTTATAACATGGTAGAGTTGGCCGATTGGGTTCCATCAAGTTTCCTAGATAGGAATAGCCAATTGTGAATGGGTCTTCAAGTTTCTTGATGGGGGAATAGCCAATTGTGAATGGGTCTTCAAGGTTTCAAAATCAGCCTTGTCTTCTAGTTTCCTGATAGGAATAGCAAATTGTGAATGGGTCTTCAAGGTTGTGTCAAAATCAACCTTGTCTTCTAGTTCCAGTGATCGAAACCACTATCCCACCTTCTCTTCCATGGTGAGGCTGAAGACAATCACCCTTACCAAGTCATTGGTTTAACCACATGTATCGCACATTTGATCAAACACTTCCAAGTGTGCAATGGGATTTTAGCATTAACTTCGCAATTTGCATCGATTTGATTGTATCTACTTATTTAGGATTTGGTACCACCACTATTGGTGGTGGAGTTGCTCTGTGGTGAGTCTTGTCGAGTCTTATTGCTACCACCTCCCTATTTGTGCTACTATCCTCAAAATATCTTCCTAGTTAGTGTAGTTGTGGTGGTGTAGGTGGAGGTGGAGGTTGAGGTTGAGGTAAGGGGGCTACAAGGGATAGTATGAGTATTGATATATTGGTGCAGTAACATGGCATATATAGGTATTACACTTTCCTTTGAGGCAAGTTAGGGTACTCCGGAGGGTAGCCATGTAAAGCTAGGTAGTATTGTCACGTGTGGGCTCCTCTTAATGATGGACCTATTTCAAAGCCTCATGCTCCAGGATGCAAGGTTCCTATTGTGGTGTAAGTAGTACCTGGGTTATTTTTTGGCCCTCATAGCCTAGGTTGTTGGAGCAGATACCCGGTGGCAAAATTGAACCACCTGAAACCCCTCACACTACTTAGAGTCTAATGCTATAAAGCCTGAAGATACAGTACGTCTCCATGCAATTCCAAATAGTCCTAGGTTTGTATTTTGAGCTAGCTGAGCCAAAAGTTACAAATGTAGCCGCTGTCATTCAGTCACACTAATTGTGGTTCTTGGAAGGATTACATCCTCCCCTACAAGGTTGGCACTTCTAGTTCCTAAACTAGGCTGGTTAGGGTCCACATCAGGAAACGGATGGCTCCATGGCTTGTCTTTCTAATTTGGCGATCTCTTATTTGTTGGGAAATTTAGTGATTCTCTGATTTCCACTCTCATTAGTTGGACCTCCTTTGATAATGTCTCTAATTATGGTTATAAAACTCCTTTGAGTGGTTGTAGGGGAGTTAGATACTCCATCTTCTTGGTCCGTACAAGGCTCTACAGTATAAGATCCTAGTAATAGGCCTCACTTGTTTAGTGCACTCTTAATCTACCTAATAGCATGCTCAATGTAGCCTAATGGTGTTTCTACTACAAGGTTTAATGGTGAGATTAATGCCTAGAATGAACCACAACTTAAACTTAGTAAATGCACAATAAGAAAGAGCTTGAGTCAAAGGAAATGGAAGAGAATGAACCAAAACTTAGAAACTTAGCAAATGCAAGAAGAAAGATCTTGAATCAAAGGAAATAGAAGAGAATACTTAGTTGCACACGTGCAACGTGAGCTTGAAGGGTTGCAACATGCTCTATTGCACCAAGGTAATCAAATAAACAACAAAACATGAGTTAAGCAATACTAACCGGTGCATTTGCATTCCAACTGGGCTATGCTAAGAGTCCAATTGCAAAGAATAGTAAGAGAGTCCTAAGGCAGGGTGATTCCCCTGGTAGCAACGCTAAAGATATTCACCGATTCAAAACACTTGAGCTTGGTACGAGGGAGAGAAGAAGATGAAGAATGCAAGGGTCTTGCCAACTTGTACCTCTAGCCACTCTTGATAGAGAAAGGGTCTTGTTGACTTGTACCTCTAGCAACTCTTGGTAGAGCAACCCTCTCTTTTGGAGAGCTAGGGTCCTCAACCTTGCCTTCCTCATCGTCTCACCATAAGGAATCCTTGCAAATGGGTGGAGAAGCAAAGAGGGAGAGATCTAAACCTCTACCTCAATGCCTTGGTGAGTGAGAGAGAGCATGGGGGAGAAGGGCAGAGAAGGGCAGAGAAGAAGAGAGTGAGAGGAGAGCTAGCATCATCACACTATCACTCACACAAAGATCCTCAAGCAATCATATGTTAAAGAAAAGAGAGCACACAACCAAGCATGCATCAAAGAGAAAGCACACAAGAAAGCATTAATCACAACATCAAGAAAAACATCAAGAAAGACTAACTTAATTGTGAGAATGGGATTATGTGTTTTTTCATTAGTCAAAATGTCTTATATACAAGACTCATATTTACAATGCCTAATCGTCCAAGTAATGTCCTAGGGCCCAAAAGCTAGTCTAGGCTAAATTCCTAGTCTAAGTGTATACTACTAGTATTACACAAGAATTAAGCTTAGCTTTGACTATCTTCTGACACTACACATGTCGTAATCTCAGAGATTTTCTATAATCATTTATATGAAGCACTTTGGCAGTACAAAATGTATGGCTCAAAACATGTTGCCATGCATTCAAAGTAATGTTAGAGCCAATGTGGTTAACATCATCAAACATAACATCCTTCCAAACTTGCATCTCACATGTAGTGGGGTTATAGAATCTATAAACTAATGAATATTTATTTGTATCCCTTTTGATTTAACCTTACTTCTCATCACCTCATATGGTACATGTGCATAAGCAATGCACCCAAACAAGTGTGCTAAATCTGGTTTTTTGCTAGTAAACTTTTATTAAAGTGTCATGACATGACTTGATTGCAAATGGGTATTTTGTTCATAATATACTATAGTTGCTACTATTTGAGCTCAAAAATAATGATGAATCCCTTTCTCATTCATCACCAATGCATTGGTAACTTTTGCAATATGCATGTTTTTCCTTTCTGTAAGCCCATTTTTTTCTCAAGTGTACCTACATGTAAACTATCTCTTTACTCAATTCATTGAATATATTAGGCATTTTATGTGCTTGCTTTTATCTTTCTCTACCATATCTTTAAAGCTCTCAAGGTGAATAAACCCTTCAGTTTTCTCTTTCATACACCCATTGATGTCACCTTTGTTGGTCTCTCCAAACATCATAATGTGCCACATCCAAAGGTCTTTGACTCACATGCTTATCATACAAAAATGCATCCTTAACTTGCTTGCCTAATTATCATGCTTTACATACTTTGTACATTTCATCCACCTTGAACTTTGGTAAATGTGTAATAATACTTTGGGCATGCATATTCTTCAACCGCTTTGAACTTTTACAAATATGTAATAATATTTTGGGTATGCATATTCTTCAGCCACACTGCTCGCCCACCGAATATTAACAAGTCTAATGCATTTTTTCCAAAATATCAATGTGTAATCACACATGTTTCATTTGCAAACATGTGCAATCACACATGTTTCATTTGCAAACATTGCAGCCTTCACTTCAGGCACGCTTACATCATACCAACTCCGTTTCCTTGTAAGTTTTGGATCGCCTTCTAGGAGGTATATTTTTGTTTTTTTTTAAATCTTAAAAATACAAATAAAAATATTTGAGTTATTCCAAGAGCATGACTCTTAGCCATATTGGGAATACTACACTTTTTGAGCAGGGAAAATTGAGATTTGGACTAGCAAAATTAGAGATCGATGCACATTCTCTGTTGATGTAGTCTCTGATTTATTCTCTCTCTCGGTTCTTCAACATGGTAGAGTGGGTCGATTAGGTTCCATCAAGTTTCCTGACGGGAATAGCCAATTTTGAATGGGTCTTCAAGGTGTCAAAATCAGCCTTGTCTTCTAGTTTCAGTGATCGGAACCACTGTCCCGCCTTCGCTTCCATGGTGAGGTTGAAGACACTCATGCTTACTAATTCATTGGGTTAACCACATGTATTGCACATTTGATCAAACACTTCCAAGTGAGCAAAGGGAGCTCACACCCCATTGAATTTGGGCATTAGCTTTACAATTTACATCGGTTTGATTATATCTAGTTATCTAGGATTTGGTACCACCACTGTTAGTGGTGGAGTTAGTAGGGCCTCAATCATATGATGTGCATACCTAAATAGGTGTTTAGTGTATTTCCTTCTAGTTTTATTTTTTGAATCTCTCTTTCCTTTTTTTTTCTAACCCAAATTACCCTCTAGTGCATTCCAGCCAATATTTCTTGCAACTCTTTAACTTCATCAATTAGTTCTCGGGTTCCAAGTAGAAGCTCCACACTCCTCCTAACTACTCTGAAATATGTCGTGTTGCTCGCCAGAAAAGGAGCTTTATCATCTTCTACTACTCGGTATACTGGTTGTGAATCTAGAAGTTGTACATATGTCGGATGTTTGTATGGCATGTATGTTACCGAGTAGGCTACATATGTCATTGGTCATCTTCTTATGTACAGCTTTTCTTCCTTTGTCATTTCTTCAAATCGCTCCAATGATCCGACTTCTTTCTGCATTTTCTCTCATCTTTGTTTCTCGGCGATCTGTTCTTCCAGGGCATTGTTATCTTGCTCCAACTTCTCCTTTCCGTTGTCCTTGATTGACTTTTCATTGCCCTTGAGTGGTTTTTTTCTTAATTTTTCTTGGTCCTGATTTTTGCCTCCTTGACTTAGGTTGCTTGTGCTGGAATCTTCTTGAAATTTCGACTTGCCTATTCATAGGCCTACTCCTAAGTTTCCACTACTAAATCGATTGCCCCATATCATCTCCATCTGAATCATCTCCAATTGAATCATCTCCAATTGAATCACGTTCCTTTGCATCATCAGGCTAGGGGTTATCTTTTTCTTCTTCCTCCTCCAAAGTTTCTTCTACTTCACTAACCTCCATGTCTTCTAAATTCTTCATAATTTCATCAACTTCCCTTTTTTAGGATTATGCTTCCCTATCATCATCCTGAATAATCTCATAAACTCGGTCCTCTTTTTTCTTTGAGAGCGTGGCCCTTTGGCATAACTTAGGAATCACCTAGGAATGTGGATCCCTCCATGGTTGTTCTAGGGCTCCTAAAAGTACTTTGCCTTCATGCCTTCCGTAATTTCTTTTAGTGCTTGGAAGTCAATGGTGACATCTCCTCCTTTCTTGACTAGTTCACTTAAGATATGTTCGAGAAAGTTGCTAGCCACTTGTTTGTATATTTTGCAATAGGTTCTTCGGAGAGTGTCATTGGCCATGTTGAGATTTGTGTTAACCACAACTTGCTCTTTTAGAGCAGCTGTCTTGCCTCTTTGTTTTTACCTTCTGCAAGTGTAGCTCGTTGCTCCCATTTAAGGAGATTTGCCTTTATTATTTTGAGCTCGGTGTCTGCTTCCTAAAGTTGTAGTGTCATCTCTTTGCTCCCTTCTAGCAATTCCAAATTTTGAATTTCCAAAGTTTTGCCTCTTTTCTTTCTCGGCCCACAGTTGCCTTTGGAGATCCTTGGCTTCTTTTTGTTTAAACTCAAAAATATTTCTTGGCACCGAGGTAGCGAGAGCTTGAGCAAGAATATTGATGCTCGTGAGCCCAGCCCTTAGCGAGGTTTCCCTTAGCTGTGTAGCATTTGGTGTTGATACGAGCTCAAACCTTGGCTCCAACCTCGGCACCCCACGGTAAGGTACTTATTTTGATGTAGTGGTCCTGCTGAAAAAGTTTTGGGATCATTAGGTAGCTCCCATTCTTTCATTGTTAACGCGTTCTCTTCCTCTCACGATTTCTTGTTTCCCCTTGGTTTGTTTTCTTTTCCCTTAAGAGCTCCTTGCTCTCTAAACAACCTAGAAGTATTTTAATTAACTCCCCGCCGAGAGTTATGGTGAGCTTGAGCTTTTTGAATTGTTCCGATACCTCCTCATTTCTGCTTGATCCTCCACCCTTATGTTTCTGTGTTGGTGAGTCCACTTCCATTTGCTCAAGAGTACAATTTGCCAAGAAGGCTAGAGCTCAAATTTACTCGTACAAAGTTGACTCGGCTATAGGAATGATTGGAACTACTCGAACCCTTTTTACAAAGTTTGTAGGGTTTTTATACCCATGTAGGATCTTGATAAAGCCGCTACCGGCGTGCCTTGTGTCACTCTAGTTACAAGAACAGGATCCTACTATGGATTCTCCCGTCGAAGCTTCTTTTACCTAGGTTCGTGCTTCTTGTTGTGTTAGTTGTGTTTCTTCTTGGTCTTCATGCTCGCCTTCATGTTCTTCATATCCCCAAGTCCACCTTTGCCTACAGATTGTGCGAGTAGACTCGGCCTAGCGGTCTTTATCTTCTTGCTATGGCCACCTGCAAATAGGCTCTCGCTATACCCAACCAGCCTACTTGATCGGTTGGCTCGTTGTTATCCACTCGAGCTTGGAATAGTTATGTAGCTTCCCAAGTGAGGCTTTCATGCACCATGGGGTGCAACAACATTAACATTGGTTACTCCTCTTGGAATTTTATTTCATCATCACCATGTGCAAGGGATCAATGCATGTCCAAAGCGATCACCTATCTAGAATTTCAAACAAAGAACCCCTTCTATGAGTGGAAGATGATCTTCCCAATGCTCCATTATTCTATGAGCAGTATATGATCTTCTATGAGTGGAAGATGATCTTCCCGATGCTCCATTATTGTATGAAGATGATCTTCCATGAGTGGAAGTTAATCTTCCTAATGCTCCACTATTCCACATTGACTATGTACCAGAATTAGGTGAAGACATTGCTTCTTGGCCAATAAATTCCAAATTTATTGTCCCATCGAGAAGGACATAGCCCAAATGCCTCATTTTAGGAAGTTGGTGACAGCACCCTATTGATTGCAAGAATGATTGCGTATGGCCTCTTTGGTTCTTTTTTTATTGAGGACATTCCAAGCATGCCCTTCATTGTAAACCTCTCATTTCTCCTTTTTTTTTTGTGGATTTGATAGAGCATGTCCTATAGCCTGTCTTGGGTGAGCCTCTCCATAGTAGTGTTTTAGCTCACTGCCATTGAAATATCCTCCCATCTCAACCTTATCCAAGGTCCCTATCTTTAGTGCACCTTGAGGAGTAATTTCTGTGATGATTTGCTAGGGACCTTGGCCTCTGTACTTGACTTTCCATTTGGTATTCACACTGTACATGAGTACCATGTCTCCTATCTCCATGTAGTTGTCCTTTTAAGTTTTCAAACCACTTTTTTTGCTGTAGTTTTCGGCCACCATCAATCCATATGCATTGAATTATAATCTTTGCTCACTTAGTTGCTCTAAGGCAACTAACCTCTCCATGTGAGTGGTTTCCCTTGAAATGTGTCTTGCTGGAATTCCAAGTCTTGGAACCAAGTGTTCCATTGGCATGACTAGGTCAAGACCAAATGCAAGCTGAAAAGGTGTGCTATTGATCGCCACCTTGTACAGGCAGTTTGGTAGACCCATAAAGCATAGTGCAACTTGTGCTTCCAATCACTTCTCAATGCCTCTACTGCCTTGTTGAGAATAGTATAGCATCTTGCTTGTGCTCTCAGCTTGGCTGAGGGAGTAAGGTGTTGAGTTTGTGAGAATAATAATATGTCTTATTTGTGCTCTTAGCTTGGCGAAGGTAGCAAGGTGTGCAGCACCACACATCTTGGGCAATCAAAATGAGTATTCACATTTTCATAGAGGAACTTGGTTATTTGTTCTCTTGGCTTGGCGAAGGTAGTAAGGTGTGTGCAACACCACACATTGTGGGCAACCAAAACAAGTATTCACATTTTCATACAAGAACGTGGCAGTAGATCTCACATTAGCATTCTCCTTGGCTTTGGCCTCAACCCTCTTCGTAAAGTAATTAGTGGTGACTATGATGGAATATGTGTGGGTTTGCTTGGCGAATGGGGTAATGGGACCCACAAAGTCTAAGCCCCATTTTCCAAATGGTTGTTCCAAAATAATGGGGGCTAGGAGCATTTGATCCTTCTCTTGGACCATGACAAACCTTTTTCATCTATCGTCGTAACATTTAACAAACTCTCAACTGTGTCATGCATGTGTACATACAAAAAACACACAAACGGTTGCATGTGCGCACCACCCACACATGTGCACAATACAACACACACGCACACACACCCCCACCCACACACCCACATAAACAACGTTGTAAGCCCTTGTTTGTCGGGGCATTGGATGCCATGTGTAGTGGCTGATACTATTGGTTGGCTACATGAGCACCCATGTTTGGTTCACACGTAGGCATGTCCGTGCCAACAACAAGGCCACCAAGTGGCATAAGAAACTAAAGATAATGTTACAAGCCATTGCACCCCGACTTTATTTTTGCAGGTTTGCCTTGGAGGCGTTATAAAATGTAACTTGTTAACGTTGACTTTTGTCAAGTCCGGGTCCTGTGGCCCAATGGATAAGGCGCCGGTCTACGGAACCGGAGATTCTGGGTCCGATCCCCAGCAGGATCGACGACATGTGGCTCTGCTCTTGAGATTCCTTTTCTAGCATCCTCGTTGCAAGTTGGAGAGAGCGATGATAACTCATGACAAGGTTGTAAAGGGCACATGCCCATGTGTTTACTCGCCCCTGGGACCTTAATCCCAAGATTTACCCTGAGGTCCCTCTCAACAATTCTCTCTGTTTTTTTTCTTCCTTCTTTGGAAGGAGTCTTAGTTGCCTCATGGATTCGTGGTCCTATGTTCCATGTCTTCAGAATAATTCACAGCACAAATTTTGGAAGCATCTGTGGCTGAAACTAACGAGCCAAACTAGCTTTTGCAGATTAAGAGCACATTAGGTTGACATAAAAAGGCAGGAGTGAACTGATAAGCTAGCCTATAAGAACTTTACACATTGAAAATATGCTCCAAAGATTTATGACCACACGTGTACGATCATGGCCATCACAGTCAAGAAGAGTGAATTGAGAACTTGTTTTTGTCTTTTGGGTAACCATTTTCCTTTTGAAAAATGACAGTTCTTTTTATTTTTGTGGTAACCCTGTTTTCTCTAGAAAGTGATCAAGTAGCTCATATACATCATTACTGCACGCATGTTCACAAACCAAACACCAAATCTCACACGTGCAAAGAAAACAATGAAGGACATTCAGATGGGTCCTCACGACTTCGATGGATTCGGGGTGTCTTCGTTGTTTTTCCCACTGTTACTGCTATCATGTTAAAACAAGTTGTACTGCACTTGCCAATAATTGAATGGACAAAGCTTGATTCAATTTCAATTTTTGAAAAGTTAGTTTAATTAGCCAAAACTTGTTAATGACAGCACGGCGAGAGTTCTTTTCGTTGAGAGTTTTTTTGCCCATTGAGGATGCCAGGGTTCAAACATGGGACTTGCTATTTAGCACGCAGATAGAGGAGTTATTGTCTCAATTTGATGTTGTGTAAGCAACTTCTAAGATCACGGAGTAGTGTCAGACCCAAATCTCGATGGCTTTAAGGAGAAATCTAACCTAACCCATATTATGTTGCTCATTAATAACATGTAGCTATTGCAAAAGCAAGCTAGCATTGGGCTATGTAATTGCTCAAGTCTAAGAAAGGGACTCGCTTAACAGTCTACATCAGTCTACCATGATTTTCCACGGGGTGCGGCAAGTTCTAAGGGAATGGTTATGTGCAGTTAGCTTAACAGTCTAGAACAGTCTACCATGATTTGGAATGGCATGAGGCAAAGCTCCAAATCATGGCACGAGGCAAAGCTCCAAGGAAGATGTTTTGCAACTAATGTCCTCATTGGATAGTATTAAATGCTAGAATAAATGACTCACAAATCTTACTCCAGGAATAGTGAATCGTTGCACTATCGTGATGCCTCAAAGATGCACCTGATCTAACATAAACATGTGTTCTCAAAGTTTGAAAAGTCTGTTTTGCACACGTCCACCATTCACAGACACTCAAAATAAGTTTCATAAATAAACATGGCCATTGAACATCAAGTGACATGATGGCAGGCAATTAATGGCCAATTCAAAAACAGTCTAGTTCAAAGCAACTTTATATTTTAACTGATACACTGTGATTTAAGTCAATAGTAAATACACACTCTATTGGTAGAATCTCTTCTGAATGGATGTGCCATAAAGAACTTAAAAAAGACTCAACCTACACTGTAGCTGAAACAGCTCTTTTGATTATGGGTAGTTTATATCTGTTATCTAGCTGAAAAAACTCTATAATAATTTGCCCTGGGATTAAAAAACTTTGCCAACCATCGATTTGAAATGATTACCAATAAATGTCACTTTGTATGTCAAAATACGAGGACTTCCAAAGAGAAATCACACCCTGCATTTTCATGGCTCATCAAAATCATCTGGTTTTACGATTCCTGAAAGAGTCCAACCACCTACTCCAGAATCAAAAGCCTATGCAAAACAAGAAATATCAGATCTCTCTCTCTCTCTCTATCTCTCTCTCTCTCTCAAGTAGGAACACAAGAAAACATGCACGGCCCAAGTGATGAACTCCTGTAAAGCTGGAAAATAGACACGTCATAGATCTAAATCGGGACTCTAGAGCCTATTAGACTAACACAAGCTAACTTTGATCTGCACTATAGAATGCTTATGGCATTCTTTGGTCGACCTCTTGGAACTTTAAAGGTTGCGTTAAGAGAGAAATCACATATTTCAGACACACCAAAGCATTGTCGGAATCAAGGTCTTACCTGTGTGTGAACCCACTCTTATGAGTGTGGTAGTACGTTTGTGTGTGAACCACCTCTTAAGAGGGGTATAAATAATATCAAGATATTTGTGTGTGCTATGGCATAAGCAATGATGTCAAGACGTCAACCTTTGTAACCTATAAAGGTACATGTACTTCATTCAATGAATCAAGGGACTATCACATCATTCAATTGTGTACTTTACTCTCTCTCTAGTTTGTCATCTCTCACTTCTCTCTCTCTGTCCGATGTCATAGCTATGTATCTCTTCAAGCCTCCATACCCCAATAAACTCCTCTCCCCCTTGTACCATCATTTCGTATCAGAGCATGATCAGCCCGTCTCCACGTCGGCTTCTACAGCTCATCGTCTGCAGCTGCCCAATCAGCATCGCCGTCGCCTGCACACTGTTGCTGCCACCTTGCCACCAGCAGCACGCCTCTCAACTCTGCCGCCCAGCACACAGCTGCCGCCTTGCCCAGGGCACTATCCAGTCTGTGTATGTCATGTGCATGCATATGGACATGTTTAATCCTTGAGTTACAGCAGATAAACATTAGGGTTTGTGAGGGCAAAAGGACAGAAGGACCAGATATACGAGAAATCAGAGTAAAACCACACAGCGTGACTCTGAGCAGAAAGAAGACCACTGCTGAAGCAAAGAAGACGTCGGAGCTGAAGCACGGTCAATGACGAAGGCTTGCATCGATGTGAGGCAAAGCACTTCGAGCTGATAGTGGCAGCTGAAAAAGGTAACGTCGATGACGATGATGGCGGTGTCAGCATACACAGCGGAGATGATGACCAGATCTAGGAACACGAGCAAAACGCAGTGCAAAAAATCACAGCACAAGAGAGGGAGAGATAGAGGCGTGTAACTCTGCTCTATATACACAAGAAGATCCCGAGTATGATACAAAATGACAGGGGGGCTGGGGGCCATTTTATATGGCCCCCCATCAGCAGTCGGCCTGCTGTAGGGCAGCCGACAGGACACAAAACACCTCCACGACTGAGAATCCACAGTCGGCCAGCAGCAAAGTGGGTCGGCCAGCATCAAGGAAGTCCACGACTCATGCAGTGCAGTTGGCCACTTCCAGAATCTCCACAGATGCAGTCGGCCAAGTTCAAGGTCCTCCTGCCACTACTAGACTGCCTCCCATGCCACAGAAAAATAGGGAAAAATGGGGGAAAAATACGGAGGGTGGGGAAAAATGAGAAAACACCTCATAAGGGCGGGCACACCCACAACAAAGGCCCTGGTGTATAAAAATAGACAGGAGATGACTTCTAACACCCCCTCTCAGCTCCAAGCTGTGAAACCAACCACAGGGAGCTGGGGTGCCGCCTGAGCACATCCTTAGATAGCGACTTCGTGAAGAGGTCCACCGTACTGTCCTCCGTCGAACAGAACTCTAGCAAGATGTCATCAGCAACGATCTGTGTCACAAACAAAGTGCCTCTGGATGACCATGGGTTCCTCCAGTGGAAGCCCAAACCTGCAATAATGCAACCTCTGCATCCTCACCACCTCACAAGCAGCTCGGTACTCTGCCTCTGTCATCGACAAGGCAAAAGATGACTGCCTCTTACTGCTACGTAAAACTGCTCTTGGGCCTGAAGTAGATATCCTCGTGTCCGGATCTCCTCCCCAAACTGAGTCACTCCAACCATGGAGTTGGACTCCTACCGTGGAGTTGGACTCCATCCAACAATCCCCCTCCTGTGTACAAGAGTCCATGATCCTTCGCATGCCGCAAAAACCACAGGAAACGCAATCCTGCCTCCCAAAGAGTTATCCACAGCCATGAGCTCAACTGCCTCATCAGGAAGCTCCCGTCCAATCTGGTGTCCATCAACCAGATCAATGAACCATTCTGCTTCTGAGTCAAAGAGGCATCACACTGCTCACAAGGATCAACACCTGTTACGGTGCAAAAACAAGTCCTGGAAACCTGTTGAAGACAACGCAAGGCCTTCTGAAACCTGTCAACCACCCCCTCTGAATCCGGAACCACAAAGCCTGGAGTATGCACCTCCTTCTGCAAGTAATCAACTGCCACCTGCCTCGCTTTCCGAAAGGTCCCCGTGGAAAGCAAGGTGGTTCCAAACGTTATGTACTGAACGGATCTGTACGTACTGTACGTTGTTTGGTACGGGAAAAAATTTTAAGGTACGTAAAAATACGTACCATTGGTAAAAATACATAAAAATACATAAAATCTCAGAAACTTCAGCCACCTACATAAAATTTCAGTCCATATCCACATTGACATATAATTTTATAAAACTTTCGAAATAGAGACACAACAAGGTCAAAAACCTACTAGTTCAAAAGTGAGAAATTAGAATCACAAAGTCGTCAATCATACTTAAGTTAATCGTACTTAATACTTATTACTTATTACTTAAGACAAGTCACATTGTCACAAGTGAGTCGTGACAACTCACAATTCACATCAAAAAATGATGAAATTTGAAAATGAGTCTATGAATAATGACAAAATGTGCCATGTCCATACAACACCAAATCAAAACTAAGGTAATCCAAATCAAAACTCATCATTCGATGAGGATGATGACCTTGGAGAATCAAGCATATAACCCTCCGTGATGACATTGCCCTCGTCATCATACTCAGGCCCTGTCATCATGGGCACAGGTGGGTGGGCTGCCTCAGATGTCCCTGTCCCTGCCTCTGCATCATCCTGCTAGGTAGTGTGAATGAGGCGAACGGCCTCATTCGCACGTGCTCGAGGAGTCTGAATAGGCAGCTTCCCTCTCTGGGCGCCTCTCCGGTCAGAACTCTCTGCATCTGCAGGTCCCTCATGTAGCTGAATTTTATAAGCCCGGGCTCTCGATCTCGTCACCCGCCTGTCTACACTCTCCAGCTCTCTATGCAGGAGTTAAAGAATCTCGTCTTGCTCATCTCTCAACCGTTGCTCTGCCTCATCAATGGTGGTAGGATCTGGGACCAGCTTGACCTGTGTTGGATCCACCTATTCAACGTAAAACCAAAGAGAATGCGGAGTGTCAACGACTCAACTTTTTGTATACTATAGTTACTAGTATGAAAGCTATGTAAATGGAAGGCCAATCCCCATAAGAGAATGAATAGGATAAACTCACCTGTTTTGGGGTGCCCAAAGCATGATAAGCTCGTACGAGCTTCATGTTGGCCCTACAATAGACCAGTCTCTCTAGTTGAGAGGTGCTCAAACGATTGCGTATCTTTGTATGTATGAGCGAGTAAGCGCTCCACTTGCGCTCACAAGCACCTGCTGAACAATCCTGCACTCCAATTCAAAAAAAGTGCTTCATTCATGTGAGCTCGGCAATTCCCAACAAGCTTCACAAGACTAGTTCAAATGGCATAGTCCATACATGATATACATACCTGAGATAGCACTCGCAGAGCTATATCTGTAAGCTGTGGAAGACCTTGTCTTCCATAGCTTTGCCACCAAGTAAGAGGAAGCTTGGTGGCCTCTGGTCTAAGAGCAACAGCTCTAGCAAATGAGGGTCCCAAGTTGTTGACCCAGTTGCAGAGCTCCGCATCAATCTTCAATTGCTGCTCCACATCATACATACTATTAATGTACCTATCTCGTAAGGTGAGCAGCTCTCTATCATGAAAGAGAAGTGGCGTCTTGTAGAAAGGATGGAGGAATGCAGCCATCCCATGAATGGGGCGACTCATATACCCCCATCGATAATCCACAATAGCCAATATATCATCTCGGCTGCAAGAGTAAAATAAACAGAGAAGTAGAGCAATTAGTAAGTCAAGACTCAAGAATCAAGATTCTGTAATCGGCCATCAAGAATCAAGATTTTACTTACCAATTCTGTGTCAAGGACGTACAGGCTGCAATATGACTCTTCATCTGCATGAAGAGGTGGTACACTAAGCCCAAAGTGGAGCCCTCCATGTCTGTGACTCGCAGAAGTACAAATACTGGCTGCAAAGCCACTAAGAGAGTTTGCACATCCGTCCAGAGAGTCTCATCCAGTATCCGTCTCTGTATGTATTTGGTGGGCTCTGTCTGTAAATGATACATATCTCTCCACTTTGGATCCACAACTGTCTGTAATAGTGGATCTCTCAATTTGAAAAGCCTGTGTAGCACCAAATACATATAGGCAAATCTTGTCTTGGATGGCCGCACCATATCTAGGTTGCTGTGGCTCCTAAAGATAGCCAATGCCTGCTGCTTCTTTCTGAAGAATGTAGTGATCTTCGTGGCATCAGAAACTGTGGGTTGCACCCAACTCAGCTTGCCTATGTCCTCCATAAGCAAATCAAGGCAATGGGCATGCCTGCTGCTTCTTTCTGAAGAATGTAGTGATCTTCGTGGCATCTGAAACTGTGGGTTGCACCCAACTCAGCTTGCCTATGTCCTCCATAAGCAAATCAAGGCAATGGGCTGCACATGGAGTCCACACAATGCGAGGAAACTCCGCCTCCACCATGTCTCCCATTGCCTTGCAATTAGCAGCATTGTCTGTTACAACCTGCACCACATTCTCTGGACCAACCTCAACAATTGCCTGGCGAATATGCTCGTAGATACTCTCAGCAGTGATGCGTTCACCTGCCTTCCCAGCATCCACAGCGCGTAAGAAATACGTACCAAGACATGAAGAGACAAGAATATTGATGATGTGTCGTCGCCGTGTGTCACTCCAGCCATCCGAAATGATAGTGCAACCAAATTGTTGCCAACCTGCTTTCACTGGCACCAATGCCTTGTCTATCAAGGCCTTTTGCTCATCAAGCATCGTGGTGCGCATCTTTTTGTACTCAAGCCCTGACCGTGACTCCGTGTGTCCAACCTGGGCTATAGCTCTGACCATCCTCTTCCATTGGTTAGTCCTCAAAACACTGAAGGAGATATTGCACTCTATGAGAGTGCGAGCAATCTCCATCTCAGCCACCTTTTGCCTTTCTTTGACCCAAGACTGTGCATGCACACGAGAAGGCAAGGTGGTTTGCCTTTCCGTATGTGTATCACCCTCATTCTCATCTTGCATGACAAAAGGCCTCTTTCTCGCAGACGATGCCTGCTCAGAAGAGGCAGGCTGAGATTCATCAACCTGCGTGGATGGACCGGCCAAGTCCCCAAGAAGAGCATCATGAAGCGCATCTTGTGTCTCTTGTGTGCCTCTTCCTCTTCCAGCTGCCCCCATTGCAGGGAAATTTTCAGCAATCAACTGATCTCTCAATGCTTCTGGCACTCTCTTGCACCCTGCACAATTGTTGGTGGTGCCAATGCTTGTGAGGTGCTTGATGACACGAGTAATTGTACTCGTGAGGGTGAAATTGCAGTACTTGCACTGCCATTGTCGAGTGCCACTACCTGCCTGCCCTGGAGTAGTCACAATGCGAATGACGTTTGTGTGCTCCTTCCAGTATGGATTCTCTCGCTTCGGCATGATTGCTCTGACAAATTCAATGCACAATGCCATACAATTTCAATCAAGATTCAGCAATCATGCAATGCATAATATTTAACGTAAAACTCAGCTGAGAGTGAGAGTGAGAGGGAGAGGGAGAGAGAGACTGAGAGCTAAGTGCATGGTCCACAGATGGTGGCCTAAGGCTCAGAGAGAGAGAGAGAGAGAGAGAGAGAGAGAGAGAGAGAGAGTTATGTTGCTGCCTTGGGGGCCTGAGCAAGGGTGGGTGGGGAAAGGGGGGCAACACCATGAGCACACAGAAGATGGCGAAGCAAAGGGAAGGCTTGGAGAGAGAGAGAGAGACTGTACCGGAGGGTGTGCGCTGGTGGGCTGTACGGAGTGACGAGTCCAGGTGGCGACACCACAAGAACACAGAAGATGGCGAAGCAAAGGGAAGGCCTGGAGAGAGAGAGAGAGAGAGAGAGAGAGAGAGAGAGTGTGTACCGGAAGGTGTGCGCTGGCGGGCTGTACGGAGTGACGAGTCCAGGTGCTATCGCTGGTGGCAGTACGGAGTCCAACGCGCTATCGGTGAAACCCCAAAAAAAAAAAACGTTTATCGCAGGCGAACCCAAAAAAAAAACGTACGGATCCCCGTACTGTACGGATGTACGGTACGGATTGAATCCGTACGTACGTTTTGATCCAACCTTAGTGGAAAGAACATCCTCATCTACAGGAGGTTCTTTGTCCCAAATACTACGAGACATCAAAGCATAAGTTACCTGTTCAATTTCCTCTGACTGACAAACACAAGAACTACCAACATCAGTACTGGAGAGTTCCTGCCAACTGCGGCCATCTACTGGCAAGCTATCCACCATCTAGTCCCGGAAAACCTGCACCTGCAGCGTATCTACACTTAAGTGGCCATTAACAGACTGCCACTCATCACAAACCTGAGGACCTGGGAGAGAGAGTGCTGAAAGCTTGTAAACTCCATTCTCCACTCCGCCTTCCCAAACCACTTGGCCTGTTGTTGCTTTGTCCCGGAGAGCAACAAAATGCTCATCAAACTCCACCCGTACGCCAGTCTTGCAAACCTGATGCACTGACAACAGATGAAAACCAAGTGACGGAACATACAACACCTGGGAGGAATGCTTCCCCCCTCTTGCCATCGGGAACTATCTCCATCCTGCCCTCACTGTGAACTGGGATAGTGGATGTATTCCCAGTAAGAATGTGACCAGAAAGCCTGCAGAGATCTTGTAAACCGGAACGGGAAGAAGTCATGTGCCTGGAAGCACCACTATCTAGAATCCACTCCCAAGTATCCGTTGCGGAGAGTCCTCCAATCTCCTCCCTGCCTGAAGAAAATGAAACATCGGTGTCCACCACCTCCAGGTGCACAAAAGCCGGAGTCTTCATGATTGCTGCTGAGGAATCTTCACCCTTCTCGGTCTTCCGCTTGGGACACTGTCTCGAATAGTGGCCTTTCTCGCCACAATCATTACAGGTCCTCTCTGCCTTTAGTTTCTCGCGGTCAGTAACGGACTTCTTCTCAGAAGACTTCTCCGACGAAGCCTTCCCTTTGCCCGTGTTACGGCCTTTTGACCGTTGGCTAGTTAAGGCCTCCGAACCTCCACCCTGAGGAGGGTTCGTGAATCGTTCCTCCTGGTCCAAGACCATGGGCACAAACTCCTCCCACATGATGGTGCTGAGCCTGCCACTGGTAATCAAAGACGAATAAAATGCTGAGTACTGAGAGGGCAAGTGTGACAGCAACGTTATGGCCATGTCCTCTGACGATATCTCCTTCCCAGCCAGAAGAACTTCCTACTGAAGAGCTTGCAGCTTGTTAATATGCTCCCGCATCGTCGACGACTTTGCAGGGCTCATAACCCGCATCTGTACTTCCAAGGAAATCCTCTTCATGGGCGATACCCTGTTGTAAAGAGAGGCCAAGTGCTGCCATATACCTCTGGCCAGCATCATATGCTTTACATGATTGATTACCTGCGGTGTGCAGTTGAGAAAGATAAACGAACGGACCCTGGCGTTGACACGATCCCACATCTGTGTCTGAGCCTCCCGGTCCTTTCGGATCGACAGTAACTCCCCTTCCTCTACTTCCCGCCGTGGAACCCCAACAACGACGAAATCAGCAAGGTCGTAAGACTCCAAAACAGATTCCATCATAACCTTCCATATGCCATAGTTGTTCCCGTCCAACTGACGGTCCACCAGGAACGTGGGGAGTGTCGAGATCTTCACATGCCTCTCGGCCATCTCAAACATATCTGCCATTGCGGGGATGTACTCTGAAAAGGGTGGGTCGGTGGGAACAAAGAAGAACTAACACTTGCAAGTGGCTGTCCAGCAAATCAGCCCGCCGTCCTCTTGCTTCTCCTCTTCCCGAATAGTCCCAAACAGTCCACTAATCAGCAACACAACAGTCCCCCTCTTGCTCACACAAATCCCAAGAACTATCTAGAGCCTAGGCTCTGATACCATGTCAGAATACGCAGCTGTAATATGCGGAAGCTTCGGAGAAGGATCGGTACTTCAAAACTCAGAAATCAGCACTCTTTTCGCGACGGAATTAACGCACAAACTGAAAGACGATGTGCAGAAAAATAGAGAGAGAAGGGGGAGATGGAGAGGACACGGTATTGGGTCCCAATTACCCTCTGTAGGGCCCCCACCACGGATGGTGTATTTGCTTTATTAGAATGATGTAAATCTGAAAACAAATACAAAGTACTTGACCTTTTCTTGGCTGGAAAACCTGCCCTTGACCTTCAGTCCTTCACCCCTTTGCTTTAGCAATGTTCTTGGCTGTCCTGGCCCTTGTTTGCTTGGAGCACTTGGTGAATTATGAGATAAATGAAATGATCTATGTCTTGGGTATTTATACCCTCTACTATATGGGTCGGCCAGCTACTAAAGAGCCTCACGACTAGGTCTTTGGAAAAAGTGTAAATAAATGGTTTCACACCATTTAATGGGCTGGGCATCTTGCGCATGAACCAAGAAGAGTACCCCTGACTGCTGGACAGCCCTGCGCAAGGGTACTGTACTGCTGGGCAGCCTGTGTGGGCTGTCCCACACTTGGCTGACAGCCATTCAAGACCTTGTTGCCCAGTCGGCTGGCTGTCCCAAGGCCCTAAGGCTGGCCGACAGCCCCTTCCAGCCTGTCACATGGCTGGTGGGCACAGCCGGGGCCCTCCTGGCCCCTTGGGGGCGGGTCTACACCTCCCCCATGCCCACATCAATGGTCTTGGGGTAGCCCTTTGGGCTGGCCCCATCTCTACATGCAAAACTACATGCCTACAGAGGCCTGGCATCCAGTTGCAAACCAGATACACAGAACATCTGACATCATTCCAGAGGGAGACTCACAGCGCGGACTGGCACTGCTTCATGTGCAGGACAGTGCACACCTGACCTTGGACTCATGTGCAGGACAATGCACACCTGACCTTGGACGACTGAGATGGATCCTTGGCTGACTCGTCCCGGACTGGGCTCACATGGGACCAGTTCACCATCCCAGGTCCTGCACCTTCTGTACAGAAATGTCTACGTGGCATCCAAGTGCGGGATGCACGTGACATCCCCTTCTGCTTAACTTGACGGAAGCTGCATAGCCTCCAAATAATCCGTCAATAATGCCGGATAATCTTCGAAATATTCTTTATCGAGCCATACCGCTTCATGAGTTCCTCGGTCCTGAAACTTCGTGAGGAACTGTCGTAGTCTTCGGCCTGAGCCATGCTTGAAACGGTGCAGAAGGATCTGTTCTGGAACCATTACTTCTGCTTCATCAATGATGTCTGGTTCCGCTTCGTCTTTGACCTCTGAAGGGGGTGGACCTGCATATGGCTTTAACCAACTGACATGAAATACATCGTGCATAGTCCAACTCGGTAGCTTTAACTGCATAGACACATCATTAATCTTTTTCCGGATGGGAAATGGTCCGAAGCTCATGAAAGACAACTTTGGGCATCGCTTGCCCACCTGCTTCAATCTTTGCTTCATAATCCGAAGATACACCCAATCCCCTTCCGAAAACTTCATGTCCCTTCGGTCTTTATTGGCCTGTCGAGTGTAGGCCTCTTGCGCTTTAGCCAATCTGTCTTTAACGGACTCTAGGATCTCCTGGTAAGACTCCGTCACTCTGTTCGCCTCCGGTACTGAAGACGAAGTCTTGGTTAACAACGACTGGAAAGGCCTTCCAAACGCTGCCTCATATGGAGTCCTGCCAATAGCTGAAGAAAAAGAGTCATTCAAAACAGCTTGAACTAAAGGCAAAAACGATTCCCACTTACCTTGCTGATCGTGGACATAACACTTCAGCACATCAAAGGCCAACTGGTTATATATCTCTGTCTGGCCATCTGTCTGTGGGTGGAATGCACTGGAAAAATTCAACTTAGTACCAAAATTATCAAACAATGTCCTCCAAAAATGACTGGTAAACTTGGCATCTCGGTCTGACACTATGGTCCTAGGAATCCCACCAATCGGGTACCAATGCCGAATGAATAGCTGGGCAACATCCTCGGCGGTCACATTGGCCCTGCAAGGAATAAGCATAACAAATTTGTTGAACCTATCAACAATAGTTAAACACTGTGTATTACGCTTACTCGGACTGGGAGGCAGATTTGTGACAAAGTCCATTGAAATGTCTTGGAAAGGACCCTCAAGAATTGGCAAAGGCTGTAACAACCCTATCTTCTTTCCACGAGGAGCTTTCACCTTTTGACAAATGTCACAGCGTTGTACATATGTAAACACATCACGCCTCATCTTTGGCCAGTAGTATTGCCGTTCTAATTTCTCCAGAGTCGAATTCATGCCTCTATGACCACCTGTAATGGCGTCATGGGCATCATGGAGAAGAGCTGCCCGGAATGATTTCATGACACATAGTCGGCCTTTGTAGAAAAGCCAACCATCGCGTATCAGAAAATGGCATGGTCCTGTGGCATCCAATGCCTGTTCCCACTGTGTACCGAATTCCTCGGAATCCGCGTACGTGTGCTTCATGTCTTCTAGTCCTGTACCAACAAGGTCCAGTCTAGTGGTCTGAATCGCAGATACTTGTCCCTTCCTGCTCAAAGCATCGGCCACTGGATTGGCCTTTCCTGGAAGGTACTCAATCATGCCACCGAACTGCTGGAATATCTGACTCCAGCGGTGTTGTCGATCACTCCACTGTGCACTTGGCATCGTCTGAATCCAGCGCAATGCCTGATGGTCAGTGCGAACCTCGAAGTCACGGCCATACAGGAAATGTTTCCAATGTTTCAAGGCTTGTATAACTGCTAGGAGTTCACGATCATACACTGAGTAGTTCTTTTCGGCGGGCAGTAACTTACGCGACATGTAAGCTACCGGATGACCATTCTGTTGCAATACACCTCCAATTGCGATGTTACTCGCATCGGTGATCACCTGAAATGGTTCGTCCCACGAGGCAAGGGCTAAACAAGGTGCTTCTGACAAAGCCACCTTGAGGTTCTGGAATGCCTCCAACACTCGTGGAGTCATTCGAATCTTTTGCCTCCTTGTTTTCACTCCCTTTAGCAGATCGGTGAGGTCTGCCGAGAGATCAGAAAACTTGTCAATGTGGGTGGAATATGCCTGGCATATACCCACAAATGATCTAATGTCATAAGCGGTCTGAGGTACTTCCCAGTTAACAATCTCGGCCACTTTAGCCGGATCAAGTCGAATGCCTTCAGCACTGATTATATATCCCAAGTAATGTACCTGGAACAGATAAAATTCTGACTTCTTTTCATTGACATAGAGCTCGTTGCTTTCCAGCAACCTAAGGACTTTCTCCACATCAATGTCATGCTGCTCAACTGTAGCTGAAAATATGAGTATGTCGTCCAGAAATATGAACACACACACTCCAATCAACCCCCGGAAAATACGCATCATCATGCGGTTAAATGTAGCTGGGGCGTTCGTCAATCCAAATGGCATAACCACGAATTCATAGTGGGCCTGTTCTGTACGGAAAGCTGTCTTGGGGATGTCCCCCTCTACAATCCGTACCTGGTGGTACCCACTCTTTAAATCCAATTTAGAGAACACCTTAGCTCCATTCAGCCTCTCGAGAATATAGTCAATTCGAGGCATCGGGAATCGGCTCTTGATAGTCAGCTTGTTGAGTGCACGATAATCGACACACAACCGAGAAGACCCATCTTTCTTCTTGACAAATAAGATCGGTGCTGCAAATGGCGACACGTTGGGGCGGATGAAGCCAGCTTGCAACAATTCTTGGAGTTGGCGGTCCAACTCCGATTCCATTGCCTTAGAAAGGCGATACGGAAACTTGCTCGGGGGTTCCGAGCCTGGGAGGAGGTCAATCTTGTGATCCTCCAGTCTGGACGGGGGAAGCTGGGGAGGGAGACTGTCCCGAAGAAAAATCTTCTGGAACTTTTCATGGAGAACCGAGTACTTCTCGGAAGCACTGGCCACCGTCTGGGCTGTCTGGATGTAAATCATCGCACACTGTGCGCCTTTCCTGATTGCTCGCTTAGCCTGCAAGTGGCTTATGAGCGGAAAGTTTGGAATACCTGGCTCACACTTAATGGTCACTGGGGTGTTTGACACATTCCGATCAATCTGGAACGTGTGCTTGTCCCACTTGACATCAGGAAGAAACTTGTGAAACCACTGGATACCCAAAATTATGTCTGCTCCTACTAGAGGGGCAACCATAAAGTCACGCACAAACTCTATGCCCTGAATCACTAACTTAGTACCTAGAGCTTCATACTTGACGCTCGTTGTCATACCTGTGCTAAAACCCTCAACCTGTTTGTCCACCGGAGTCAGCTCGAAACGGGCACGCCTAGCAGCCTGTTCCGTGACCACATCCTCTGTGCTGCCGCTGTCAAACAAGACAACGACTCTCTGGCCACCTATGTAGCCAAAGGACTTGAGCAATTCGTTGCGCTCATACTCCTGGTCATGGGCGCCCTTCTGCTTATCTTCGAGCTCCCGGCTAATAATTGCTCCAACTGAAGCACTGGGGGTTGAAGAACTAGGGGTAGCCGCTGGGGTCTGTGTGGGAGCTGTGCTCACCACGGCAGCTGTGGAGGCGGCTGCGGCCTTTGGAGGCTTCTTCGGACAATCCCGAGAAGTATGTCCTTTTGTGTGACAAAAGTAACATCTACCCTCCTTCCTGTACTGAGAAAGCTCCTCAGCACTCAACTTGCCACCTGTCTTGCCTGCCTCCGCTTTTTGGTCTGGAGTAAGCTTAGACGCATTGTTCGAGTTCTTGGAGCCAGAGGCTCCCGGGCTCTGTCCTGGGGAAGACCCCGTCTAGTTCTGGCTTTTCCCCCCCGAGGCGTTAGCCTTGGGAGAAGCCGGCTGGGAAGTCTTGGGCTTGCCACCATTGTGTTTCATTTCTGCACTCTGCGCAAGCGAGAGTGCGTCCTCAAAGATGGCTGGCCTAAACATACGCACCTCCCATTGGATTTGCGTGTCCAGGCCATACAAAAACTGCCCTTTCTTGTCCGAATCAGATAAGCCTAATTGTAGACACAAGGTCGAAATTTTATTGGCAAACTGAAGGACTGGTTGCGCGTTCTGACGCGCACCCCTGAACTCGTCTTCGAGTCGCTCAAGGTAGTGGGGCGGTAAAAACCGCTGCTTAAGGTCACGGACGAACTCGTCCCACCCATAAGCTGCCATACCTGATCTGGTGTGGGCATGAGCCCACTGAGTCCACCAAGGAATGGCCTCACCTTCCAAGTACCAACTGGCTAAGATCACTTTGTCAATTTCTGATTTCCTAACTGCGGCAAAGTAAGCTTCAAATTGATGTAACCATGAATACAGAGTAGTGGGATCGAGTTTACCATTATACTTACTGAAATTCATCTTCTCGGGAAAATGATTCGAGGGCGCCGCTGGTGTCAATCTGGCGTCCAAAGCTCTGAGGTAACGCTCGTGTTCCACTCGTCGCATGGCGTCGTCTTCGCGTTGTCGAATCTCCAATGCGCGCATCTGCATCTCAAGCAAGGAGCTTGGCTGCGGCTGTGACCCTGCGAGAGGGTCCCTGTGACGAGGATCTGGTATCTGGGATAAGGAAGGAGAGGGAGGAGGAGATGGAAAACGCGACGCTGGAGAGCGAGAACGCTCCTCCAGAGCCAAAATCCGCGCCTTCTGCTCATCCAACTTGGTTGTCTGGTCTGCAATTGCTCGCATCATCTGTTGGAACATATCTGTTACACTCAAGCTGGGTGCCCTCGCTGCGCTGCCTGGTGCACTCTGGTCCCATGGTTCTGGTTCTCTCTCGTCGCCAAAGTTCGCCATAGCGGGAAAATGCAATTCCTTTCCGGAGCGCAATCTGACCATCCACTATCTGTGTGGGAGACTTCCGGAGGCTTCCGGAGGCTAAAAACCAACCGTCCTTCGAGGGACAGGAGTCACTCCGAAAGGGGTAGTCCACCGGCGTCTAAAAACCAACCACACGAGCGAAAAAATTTTCTGGTTTTCTTTGCTGAATCTTTGTCCTTGAAGTGAGCTCTGATACCACTGTAATATGCGGAAGCTTCGGAGAAGGATCGGTACTTCAAAACTCAGAAATCAGCACTCTTTTCGCGACGGAGTTAACGCACAAACTGAAAGACGATGTGCAGAAAAATAGAGAGAGAAGGGGGAGATGGAGAGGACACGGTATTGGGTCCCAATTACCCTCTGTAGGGCCCCCACCACGGATGGTGTATTTGCTTTATTAGAATGATGTAAATCTGAAAACAAATACAAAGTACTTGACCTTTTCTTGGCTGGAAAACCTGCCCTTGACCTTCAGTCCTTCACCCCTTTGCTTTAGCAATGTTCTTGGCTGTCCTGGCCCTTGTTTGCTTGGAGCACTTGGTGAATTATGAGATAAATGAAATGATCTATGTCTTGGGTATTTATACCCTCTACTATATGGGTCGGCCAGCTACTAAAGAGCCTCACGACTAGGTCTTTGGAAAAAGTGTAAATAAATGGTTTCACACCATTCAATGGGCTGGGCATCTTGCGCATGAACCAAGAAGAGTACCCCTGACTGCTGGACAGCCCTGCGCAAGGGTACTGTACTGCTGGGCAGCCTGTGTGGGCTGTCCCACACTTGGCTGACAGCCATTCTAGACCTTGTTGCCCAGTCGGCTGGCTGTCCCAAGGCCCTAAGGCTGGCCGACAGCCCCTTCCAGCCTGTCACATGGCTGGTGGGCACAGCCGGGGCCCTCCTGGCCCCTTGGGGGCGGGTCTACACCTCCCCCATGCCCACATCAATGGTCTTGGGGTAGCCCTTTGGGCTGGCCCCATCTCTACATGCAAAACTACATGCCTACAGAGGCTTGGCATCCAGTTGCAAACCAGATACACAGAACATCTGACATCATTCCAGAGGGAGACTCACAGCGCGGACTGGCACTGCTTCATGTGCAGGACAGTGCACACCTGACCTTGGACTCATGTGCAGGACAATGCACACCTGACCTTGGACGACTAAGATGGATCCCTGGCTGACTCGTCCCGGACTGGGCTCACATGGGACCAGTTCACCATCCCAGGTCCTGCACCTTCTGTACAGAAATGTCTACGTGGCATCCAAGTGCGGGATGCACGTGACAGCAGCGGAGATGATGACCAGATTTGGGAACACAAGAGCAAAACGCAGTGAGAAAATCACAGCACAAGAGAGGGAGAGATAAGAGGCATGTAACTCTGCTCTATATACACAAGAAGATCCCGCGTATGATACAAAATGACAAGGGGGCTGGAAGCCATATAAAATGGCCCTCCATCAGCAGTCGGCCTGCTGTAGGGCAGCCGACAGGACACAAAACACCTCCACGACAGAAAATCCACAGTCGGCCAGCAGCAGAGTGGGTCGGCTAGCATCAAGGAAGTCCACGACTCATGCAATGCAGTCGGCCACTTCCAGAATCCCCACAAATGCAGTCGGCCAGGTTCAAGGTCCTCCTGCCACTACTAGGCTGCCTCCCATGCCACAGAAAAATAGGGAAAAATGGGGGAAAAATACGGAGTGGGGAAAAATGAGAAAACACCTCATAAGGGCGGGCACACCCACAACAAAGGCCCTGGTGTATAAAAATAGACAGGAGATGATTCTAACGCGGTGCAGTCTCTGATAACACGGGTGCTGCGTACCTAAAGCAGAGAGGGCTGCCATCCCAAGTGGTGCAAGCTCTGGTGACCTAGGTGCTGCGTACCTAAAGCAGTGAGGGCTACCGTCCCGATGTAGCAGAGAGGGCTGATGTCCCGAAGTAGCAGAGAGGGCTGCGTCCCGATGTGTAGCAGAGAGGGCTACCGTCTCAAGGGCTATGGCAAAACGCACAAGATATGCTGAAGGTAAGCAAAGATGTGAGCCCTGATGTATGCGCTGATGTAAGGCTGAGATAACGCTGATATAAGCCTTGACATAAGCCTGATGTAAGCGCAAATGTAGGCTGATGTATTGCGCTGATGTGTGCTGCAGCAAAACGCAGATGACTGCTGCAGCAAAGCGCTGATGTCTGCTGAACCAAAACGCAGATGTAAGCTGATGTATAAACGCTGATGTATGCTCTGATGTAGGCACTGACATCTACAGAAGTAAAACACAGATGTGGAGCAGAAGAAAGCCTGATGTAAGCGCCAAGAACAGCCTGAGGTAAGGCTGATGTAAGCCCTGCAGATGGCGGCCTGGACCAGCAGAGGAAAATGCTGATGTGAGCCCCTGCTGTAGGCGGCCAGATGGTACCTGATATGGCGATGAAGTGGCACATGTATGATGAGGTATAGGCAATGCTATATATAGTGAAGGGGGGGTGCTGGTTGGTCACCATAAAGGTGTAGGCCAGCAGACAAGACAAAAATACCCCAAAAATAAAATATAAAATATCAAAAAAGTCCCTTTTTAGGGCTGGAAAAAGTGTTGTTTCTTCACACCCCCTCTCAGGCCAAAAAGGGGACCATGAGAGAAGATGAAAGAAGATGAAGTATGCGAGGGTCCCACACAAACACAACAGCAGAAGAAAAGTATCCCCCTCTGGAATCAAAATCTGATAAAGTCAGAGAGGGCAATCGTAATGGCAAAGGTGGTGTGGATGAGGTGATGTGCATGGGTTGATCGTCTCCCAAAGTATGATCTTGAACAAGATTCTCCTCTAAGTAAGAAATCCCATTCCCTATGTGGTCCAGATCAGAGTTTGGAGAAGCATCTATAGGTGAGAAGAAATGGTCCTCTGCGAGTGCGGGTAGAAGATCCATGCTTTGTGCTCTCGAGGTCTTCAATTCCTTTGCTCACGATAGCTCTGATATCATGTGAGGGCAAAAGGATGGAAGGACCAGATATACGAGAGATCAGAGTAAAAAAACACAGCATGAAATATGTATATATAAAAGGGTGAGTGCAAATATGTACAAGAGCCCTCATATGAGAGGTGACTCTGAGTAGAAAGAAGACTAGTGCTGAAGCAGAGAAGACGTCGGAGCTGAAGCACGGTTGATGACGAAGGCTCGCGTCGATGTGAGGCAAAGCACTCCGAGGTGATAGTGGCAGCGGAAAAAGGTAACGTCGATGACAATGATGGTGGTGCAGTCTCTGATGACACGGGCGCTACGTACCTAAAGCAAAGAGGGCTGCCATCCCGAGTGGTGCAAGCTCTGGTGACACAGGTGCTGCGTACCTAAAGCAAAGAGGGCTGCCACCCCGAGTGGTGCAAGCTCTGGTGACACAGGTGCTGCGTCCCTGAAGCAGAGAGGGCTGTCGTCCCGATGTAGTAGAGAGGGCTGCCGTCCCGAAGTAGCAGAGACAATTGCCGTCCCGAAGTAGCAGAGAGGGCTGCTGTCGCAAGGGCTGTGGCAAAACGCACAAGATATGCTGAAGGTAAGCACGAATGTGAGCCTTGATGTATGCACTGATGTAAGGCTGAGATAACACTAATATAAGCCTTGACGTAAGCCTGATGTAAGTGCAGATGTGGGCTGATGTATAGCGCTGATGTGTGCTGCAGGCTGCAACAAAACGCAGATGACTGCTGAAGCAAAGCGCTGATGTCTGCTGAACCAAAACGCAGATGTAAGCTGATGTATAAACATTGATGTATGCTCTGATGTAGGCACTGACATATGTAGAAGTAAAATGCAGATGTGGAGTAGAAGTGTCATTGTGCACAGTGTGTATCTATCATGTGCTATACGCACACAAGACTAGCTTCGAGGTTTGGGGAAGCTTGGAGCTAGGCAGGCTGATTGGCGAGCTGAGTTAGGGATAGACTAACGGGCGGGCACCCAAGTATGGACGCCCGATGACCGCCAAGAGCCTATAAAAGGGTGGCCAAGGTTAGTCATTAGTCATATAGAGTCTCGCGAGATTTGTGAGAGCTCTATGGTGTGGAGCCTGGATCTAGTGCAGACGTGCACCTGCTTTACGCAGCCGAGGCCGGCAGCAATCTCGAGGCCCGCGAGGGTAGCTTCGAGGCGGTATGGGACGTCACGAGGTGGAGATTGGTCGGTACATCAACCTAATTAGCTCATCTCGTGGCTCGGTGGGGACAGCCAAGACTGTGGGCTGGCCCACGGCTGTCATGGTTGGGAGGTGAATCAGGCCTGCACCCCCTTGTCGTTTGTTTGTTTATTTGCAGGTTTCGAGTCTCGTACCAGGAGCGTTCCACGAGGAGATCCGGTGGGGATTTGCAGTGGTATCAGAGCGTGCCTCGTGAAAGAGCAAGACGGTAGGTAGAGAAGATGAGGTCGAAGTAAGGTATGTGTTCAAGAAGCTTGCTATTTTGTTTATGCATGCTGTTGTTTTTCCAGATAGTATGTTGCTTTTTCATCAAAGAACTCGCGATGGAGAAGGTGGTCTAGTAGGGTTGATTTGTTTTGCAAGAAGAAGGCTAGATTTATGCTTGTGCAGTCACAGAAACAAGACGTATGAGAAAACAGAAAAAAAAAGCATGTTTGCTTTTGGTTGAACACGAGAGGGAGAGCGAGCGAGAGGTGCGCAAATGGGATCGTTTGTGGTGCTGGTCGAGTACTACTGGCCGGGTACAAGAGTTGCTACCGGCTGTTGTAGGCGCAAGCGCAGAGATTGTAGGCGACTAGGCTTACGTGGGCTGCCTTGCTGGCAGGCGCCCAGGCCTACGCAGGCAGGCGCCCAGGCCTATGCAGGCAGGCGCCCAGGCTAGGCTGGCAGCCGGCCAGGCCTATGTAAGCGGCCAGGCCTACGTTGGCTGGCGGCCAGGCCTGCGCAGGCGGCCAAGCCTAGGCGAAGGCTGGCGCAAACGGCTATGGACACCCGGCAGCAGCGCAGGTGACGGCAGCAGCGCGAAGCCAGCGGCACTATTTCCAGAAAAAGCATTCAAGCGTCGAATTGAGCTTTTGTTTTTTTTTTTCAAAAAAAAGCAGAATATATATATATAATTATTTTTAAAAAACACAAAAGCAAAAGCTCAAGTTGCTTTTGGAGAAAGTTATATAAAACCTTAAGTGGGCTTCTTGCCACACATCTCTCAAGTTTTCAAGCTCTCAAGCTCTCAAGTTCCCTCGCACTTTTATTGTGCAAAGATCAAATTTTCTCTCCACTTGCTCTCTTCACGATGTCGACCCAAGAATCGGAGTTGGAGCCCCTTGTCGAACGCGAAGGTTTGCCGGCTACGGAAGATACCGATGCCGATCTTTTTGACGATTACGTGTCAAAATCAGATTTCCAAAAGTTCAAAGTCGCTCTCGAAGCTTCTTCTTCGAAACGTCAGGCACAAATCGCCGCCCAGATGCAAGCTTTGCAGAACTCCATCTCTCTCTTGACCACTACCCTCTCTACTCTTTCGGGTATGGATACCTTGGCCTCTGCTTTAGGCCACAATATTACTCCGGAACCGTTCGGGGACGAGCAAAAGCAGCGTACCAAGGAGATCGTGGACACTTGGCTACATAAGTGGCAGGTTCATTTTCAATTTCATCCATATGATGATGGAAAAAAGATCCAATTAGCAGCAGGTTTCCTCTCAGGCAAAGCTTGGCTTTGGTGGAAGGAACTCAACCCTAAGCCAACAACTTGGGCACAATTCGAAGACGTCTTCAAGAAGGAATTCCTCAAGAAAGAGGATGATTATGATGTTGCCCGGTTTACAGCTTTGACCATGACCTCACAGCACCTCACTTATGAGATCTACCTCCAGAAGTTTAGGGACTTGCAAATGAAAGCTACAAAGATGGATCCCACTACTCTTTTGGGGTTCTTCATAGCTAGTTTACCAGACTCATACCATTTACAAGTTAAAAATAACAAATGCAAAACATTGGACGAGGCCATTCATTCAGCTCGTATCTATGATGATACAATGGTCTCTTCCAAGTCTAAACCCGTTAACCGAGCAGGGAACAAGCATAAAAGAAAGTTCTCCGCACCTATGGCTAACACGACTGAAGAAAAGTCTTTGGATCCAACCTTCGAAGAATTCAAGTTCGACACCAGCGAAGAAGAAACGACTCCTTAAGGCTTTAAAGCTCAAGGAGGAGGGACGTTGTTTTATCTGCGAAGAAAAAGGACACATGCGTAACGAGTGCCCGAAGCAAAAGGGTGCAAAGACCAACGCAGGACCCAAGCCAAAGACAGCTAATCAGTTGTCTTTGACAGGTAAGTTACTGTACTTTCTCGCCCTAGTACATGTTCTGATTGTCTATTCAACTCTAAAGTATTTGGCTTGCATAATCTTCTCCGAGTTTATGAAGAAGTGAATGGCCATAGAATTCACATTCTTCTAGACCTTGGCAGTTCACACAACTTTGTTAACTACAAACTTGTGCAGAAATTGAGTCTTGATACGACACCCAGCGATCATACCTATGAGGTACGCCTACCTGCGGGAAGGCAAGTATGGGATCGAAAAGTGGAGATGCTTTCAATCCAGATTCAAGACTACAAAGATACTCTAGAATGCTATGTTATACACGTAGAAAATGTAGACTTGTTATTAGGGATTGCGTGGTTTAAGACTCTTCAAGTCCAGATAGATTGGTCTAGTCATATTTTTTCTTTTCAACATAAGGACACCCAGTATAGTATT
Organism: Cibotium barometz; assembly: GCF_041138505.1. Lineage (NCBI taxonomy): Eukaryota > Viridiplantae > Streptophyta > Polypodiopsida > Cyatheales > Cibotiaceae > Cibotium > Cibotium barometz. Next base: position 59,269,511 of record NC_141053.1, on the reverse strand, counting down.
TTAGGTGATTGTATACATCTCTCTCAAGGACCTCTTGTAAATACATTTGATTTTGGAAATATAATGGATTCTTCTTTGTATACCACTTTTCATTGTGTATTGATTCCACTTTTTTCATTTCTCATCCCTTCCATGGAAGTCAATGAATTAAGTGTGTTTGAAAGCAAAGAATCACAGAAGATACTTGATTCGTTTCAAGATGTATTTCCTAAGGAACCGCCATCGGGTTTACCACCTGAACGGGCAGTAGATCATCGTATTGACTTGATCCCTGGTGCTCATCCTGTCAGTATTCCACCTTACAGGATGAGCCAAGCTGAGGAAGATGAGTTGGCTAAACAACTCGAAGATTATTTGAGGATGGGCCAGATCCGTCCAAGTAAATCACCTTCGGGTGCACCTGTGGTGCTTAGAAGAAAGAAGGACAACACCTGGAGAATGTGTATAGATTACAAGAGATTGAACAAGCTGACAATTAAGAACCGTTATCCTCTCCCTAGATCACATGACCTAATTGACCGGTTAGCAGGAGCGAAATATTTCACGAAGATAGATTTACGTACTGGCTATCACCAGATATGTATTCATGAAAGGCATGTCGAAAGAACCACCTTTCGGACTAGGTATGGCCATTACGAGTTTCTCGTATTACCTTTTGGGTTAACCAATGCTCCAGTCACTGATGAACGATCTTTTTCGTGAACATTTGGGAAAATTTGTGGTGGTGTTCCTCGATTATATTTTGATATATAGTCGTACTCTTGAGGATCATGTTAGACACCTCACGATTGTCTTATCTATTTTAAGACAGAATTGACTATATGCTAAGTTAAGTAAATGTGAGATTTTTATGACAGACATCATTTACTTGGGACACAAGATCGCTAGAGATGGATTGAGCATTGACTATGATCGAGTTCAGAAGGTTCTGGACTGGCCTATATCGCGAACAGTGAAACAACTTTGTTCTTTTCTCGGTTTTGTTGTTTTTCTTCGGAAATCTGTGCGGGAGTACTCTCAGCTCACACTACCGATGACTGACGTATTGAAAGGTCGTGGACGTAAGTCAAATCAACCTATCACTTGGAATAACGATTTGGATATGGCCTTCAGACTTTTGAAAGATAAAGTCAAGGAAGCACCTATCTTAGCATAACCCTAGTCGGCCTTATGTTCTTGAAACTGATGCCAGTGACTATGACATCGGGGCTGCTCTATTTCAAGATGGTAGACCGGTTGCTTTTGAAAGTAAAATAGACGACACTCAATCTCGTTGGCCAACCCTTGAGAAAGAGCTTTATGCTGTGATTCATGCTCTCAAGGTTTGGAGACATTATTTATATGGCTCCAAGTTTGTGGTATTGACTGATCATCAGTCAATCAAGTATGTGTGTGATGCGGATGATTTGAGAGGAAGGAAAGCTCGTAGGGCTGAGTTAATGCAAGATTTTGATTTTGAGATCCGTTATCGGAAAGGGTCCATGAATAGTGTTGCAGATGCGCTTAGTCGAATTAGAGAGGTGAATACTTTGTCGTTCACCAAGATTTCTACTGACTTATTTCAGTCATTGAGAGGGCTTTGCAGGACTGATAATTATTTTGGTCCATTTTGGCAGAAGATCCAAAAAAATCTCCAATATGCATCTTTCTATGCATAGAAATTAATTCTAGTGGAAATAACACTTTTATAATAAAAATATTTCTAATATACATTTTTCTATGCATAGAATGAAAATAGCACTTTTAGAATACACAAACTGTGGGGATTACTCTTTTTGAATAATAAAAGATAAAACCTATTTCATAAAATTTAAGAAAATTTTACCATAATCGCCTTTGTATGGATAACCATATAAATTTAGTTTTTTTCATTATCAAGTTACTTAGAAATTATCCCAAATGGTTTAAAGCATTCTAAACTAATCAAATTTCACTTTTTAAAGAGAAACAATATGAAAAGTTTAATTCTAAGAATTTGATTACATATCTAGGATAAAGAAAGGCTGAATTCAAGAATGAAGAGAGGGGGAAAGCCTTTCCAACAAGGCATAAATCATTTTTCATTTTAAAGAAAATAAAAATTAGAAAACCATTAAATGGAATAAAGAAAAAGTACGATTTCTAGCTTACACGAATTTTGTGAGCTTTCCTTTGGCTTGATGGTTTGAGGGATCTACTCTTGTTTGCAACAAGAGTGGCCACCAATTCTTTTGAAGAGGAAATGGTCAAAAACTAATGAATTATCATTAAATTCACTGTTTTTGGCTCTGGGGAGGAGTAGAGTAACAATGCATAAAAGACTATTAAGCTTCTACAAAGAGGAGGCTTCTATTTATAGGAAAAAGTGAGCCTCTAACCAAGACTGCTGCTCGTCTGAAGGGTGCTCACTCAATGGGCACTTCTAGCTCTGTACTGGTCCATCCGTCCCAGTGAAGGTAAATTCATGCTTTGTTACCAAGGAAAGTTAGAAGCTTTCTATAATGAAGAAAATGCAGTACCAATGTCTTTGGTATATAACATATTACTTTTTGCACGATCACTAAAATCTACAATTAAAACTGTAGGACAACTCTTACTAAAGAATGTCTTTTCGAAACATTTTCATTAGAGAAAGAGTTATTTTACTTCAGTAGCTTGGCTTAAGGCAACTTTTGGGAATTGGTGTGCGAAAAACTATTTTGCAGAAATGTTCGAAGATCTGTTTCATGTAGTATCCTAAACGTATCGCACTTTCTTGTGTGCGCTCCTTTATGTCAGCCATATGTTAAGGAACTCATATCCTCCACGTTCCAAGCGACCTAGTTTATAGTGAAGGGGGGGTACTAGTCGGTCACCATAAAGGTGTAGGCTAGCAGCCAAGACAAAAATACCCCAAAAATAAAATATAAAATATCCAGAAAGTCCCTTTTTAGGGCTGGAAAAATGTTGTTTCTTCACAGGGTTAGGGCACTAGCCAGGCTCAGAAAAGGCTTAGTGTAGACACAAATAAAGTCCGCCAAGCTTTTGCAGAGGATTACCTCACATTGGTGGCGATTACATGGGTTTTATGTCCACTCAAGCTGGCCGACAACAGTGGGCCAATTAATTAAATGTGCCAAGAGCCTATAAAAGGCATTGTCTTGTTCATTGTAGATTATCTCACTTCCCTATGGAGTAGGGTCATAGATTAGGCTTTTTGGGAAGACCAAAGGCCACAAAAAATGTACGTTTTTGTACTATATGAATATACCGAATATACAACCATCTCTCTCTCTCTATTCCCCCTGCCTTCTTGCCCTTTCCCTAAACACAAACATGAATCCTTCGTCTTGAAACGGACCCTGGCACCCAAGCATATCTATGTGCACATGACATCCCCTTCTACTAAACTTGATGACAAGATTCCAACCTTTGATCTTGGATGACTGTCATCATCCCTTGTCTCCACATATGGTCTCCCCATACTTGATGACAAGATTCCAACCTTTAACCATGGATGACTGCCATCATCCCTTGTCTCCATATATGGTCTCCCAGACTTGTCATCATTTCCTTCCTGGCAACCTTTTCACTGAAAACCTTGCCTTAGGTCACTAAATCCACTCCAAATCTGATGTAGAGATTTGTGCATCTATTCCACTTTGTCCCCTTGCCTTCTTCCCCTATATCCCTAAACACAAATATGAATCCTTCTTGAAATTGACCTTGGCACCCTTGGCTCCATCCCTTGGATGAACTTCATCCATTGATGCATGTCCAGAGGATGTGCACAAAACACCCTTGGCTCCATCCCTTGGTGGATCCCTTAGGACTACCTTTGGACTATATGAATTTCTTGTTACTCTTTGGTCTCACCAATGCTCCTACCACATTTAATAGGATGATGGATAGAATTTTCAAAGCCCATAAAAAATTCACAGGTACTTTCTTTGATGATATCTTAGTACATTCTAATGATGAGGAAGAGCATAAAAAGCATTTGGATATTGTTTTCCAAGAATTACGCAAGCACAAGCTTTATGCAAATAGCAAGAAGAGTGAGTTCTTCCACTCAAAAATTCACTACTTGGGCCACATAGTGTGTCCAAAGATGGGATTCGTATGGGTCAAGACAAGGTCAAGGCTATTATGGAATGGCCAGAGTTGACCATTGTTCATGAAGTTAGAAGCTTTTTGGGACTATGCTCTTACTACAAAAGGTTCATCAAGTGGTTTGCAATGGTTGCCAGACGATTTCATGATCCGACAAAGAACGCAGTGGGGTTTAGGTGGGCCAAGATGGAGAAAGAAGCTTTTGAGGCTTTGAAGTTTTATGCTAGTAAAGGATGATGAAGATTTTCAAGTCGTGTGGGACAAATTGCAGCATGGTGAAATAGTCACTTCTTATGCCATCAAGGATGGATATCTGTTAATGCAGGACAAGTTATGTGTGGCAAAGGATTTCACATCTACAGTGATGGAGAAATGTAATGTTCCTCCTTACATAGTTCATCGTGGTATATTAGCCACAACTCAGGCCTTGGAGATGTATTTCTTTTGCTTGAGCAGTATATTAGGGAATGCTTGATCTACCAAAGGGTTAAGTTTGATTGACAGAAACCAACTAGACTTCTCCAACCAGTGCCAATTTTCTACCAACCTTGGGAAAGTATTGCTATGGATTTCATTTTTGATTTGCCAAAGTCAGCCAATGGATACATTGTGTATGTTACTAAAAAACAAGAAAGATAGTTCTTAATGGATAATTTCACCATCGCTCGGATGCTTTGAGGTTTTTGCTCAAAAAATGCTTGTCCCCGTTGGAGTTATAGTTGGAAGATGAGCCATACCCATTGGTTTGTGTTCGTGAGTTTGTCTTGCAGGAGCTGTTCGGGAGTAAGGGGCAGTTTCAACAGTGACAGGCAACAAAATGGGAGGTATCTATTTGCTGTGATCAGTATGAGGGGATGCATAAGTGTTCCTTAGAGGCGGCTGCTGTACATACTAGAGTTCATACCATACAGCTGTACACCTATGCAGAGGCCAACATGGGTTTGCCACGACTGTGCAGCAAATCTGTGCTTGGATGGCCTACCTTTATAAATGCCAAGCATGCATGAACACACAAAAAAAATCAATACCTTAGAAAGCTTACATTCCAATCATGGCCAGTGAAACAAGAAAGAGAAAATGACCAAAGAGAGCATACCTCCTGCCAAGAATTGCCAGGTGTTTCAAGTAAAGCAGCATTAGCAGTCTTCAACTCTATAGATAACCCTGAGAAAATACTTGCTGCCTCTTCCCAACCACGATTATGACCCATACACCTTGTAGAAGCCACAGCTGCAAGTTTATAAGGGTAAAGAAAAGAGACTCGACCAAACAAGGCAAAGCTATTCAAAAATTCAAGCTGTGATATGAGAGAGAGAGAGAGAGAGAGATCTAAGATTAAAAACTTTAAAGACTGGTTACATATAGAAATGAACTGGTAGAGTTGTTCTTACATTACTGTACAAATGTCATCTCTTGCATATTTGCAAATGGTCTCTTGGAGATGCTGTGCAGTCTGACCATCCATAGCAGACACAGAATAAAAGCTTCCCAAAAAGTGTACCTCAACATCTACAAGCTCAGGTATGTGCTCCTGCATTATGTCAAGCGTCTCCCGTGTCCTTGCTGAGTCACTGTTTCATGGATATCCCATGCTCAATGAGATGACCTTCAATAGGCTCAGAAACTCCCTAGGAAAAGACGGAAATTTTAGAATAGCACCTCAACTCAACTAACCTGCAGAGAATGAGGTCTGGCAGCCAGCCTACCAAGCACAGCTTGCTAGCAAGACTTGCTGACGCTGAGCGCCCATGCTCATTCAAACGTCTGTCATGGTCTGGCATTTCATCACCTCATCAGCACCTCTATTCAAAAATAAACACCCGTGCAACACTTTTAAGGAAAATAAAGAGCAAGGTGAGTAGTGAGCTCTCTCTCTCTCTCTCTCTCTCTGCATGACTTTTTTCAGTTTCATTAGTCTTTTTCCGTGGCCCGATACAACATGGAACTCTTGCATCACTTTTGGTGTCATAGACCCATTGGGTCTTTTGAAGGTGTTCTTTTCTTGAGAGACCACTTCAGATTTGGGAGAACCTTGAGTGACTCGAGAGTGCCCCTCCATAGACAATGGACGTGGAGAGCCTCCATGCAAGCATCCAGTAACAATGGCTGTGGACAGCCTCCATGCAAGGATTGATGCTGAGGACCCACATTGATCTCACCCCATTGTATCAATGTATCATTGACATTCACATGGATGTTTTTTCCTTCAGTTCTAATTGGTTTTCTCTATGTTTTTTCCATTATCCAGGCACTTCATGGATACATAGACCCTTGGGTCTTTAGTAGACGTTATTAGAACTCTCTCCCTCTTTCTCTCTCTCTCTCTCTCTTCTCGCAAAGAAGGAAAGCGTGCACTCAACCGCAAAAGGGCAAAAACCTCATTGAAGACCCAATCGAAGCTTTATTAGACGATGATTAGTAGGACTATTTAAGTTTTTCTTTTGCTGGCCCAGATATTTGGCTACGCATACGACCACAAAACTTCGTTCATAGGGCGTGCGTACATGGTATATGGCATTGACAAGCTAAATGCCATACATGTTTGTGCATAAGAACTGCGAATTTAGCTGAATGAGGTTGATTATGCAGAAGAGAGAGCCATTAGAAAACCGGACCTTTGACGGAAGGGTCAGCCCAGGAGCTCCTGCCATGGCGGAGCAGGATGAGGCGGCGGGGTTTCGGGGCCGACGCGGTGCTGGTCTCGCGGGCAGAAGTTTCTGTGATGATGCAGGCAGCTTGGAGTTTTCTGTTTCTGCAAAGTTTGAGGTTTATCAGCTGCATCGGCGAGCTTGAAGAAAGCCAAGGTGCTCCCTTCTTCTTCTTGATCACCTGCAGCCGGGGCCGACCCAAAGAAGAAGAAGATGATGATGATGATGGTGATAAGACGTCACAGCTAAGCTTAGTCTCCATCGCGTATGGAGCTTTCAACATCCCGAGATTAGGGTTTGGGCAAACAGCAGGGTTGGCCTCAGGCCATCGCATGGGCTCAATGGAGAGAATCACTCCCTTCTTCGCACAATTCATCTTTTCTCTGTACCGTATCATATCATTGGCTAATAGTAGTAGTCATTTCCGTCGTTACCTTCGGTGAAAGAAAAAAGAACACGAGGAAGAGGCTACATCTAGAAGGGAAGGGAGTAAAACAAAACTAGGCAGATGTGCCTATGGTTCCTCATGTACATTAAATGTACACAACGTGTTAAGGGAGATGCAAAGAATGTGTTTACTAAGGCACAACTAGGCAATGAAATCAGGTGAGTTTATAGTTGGTTCTTCCGGTCCCTCTCACTCAATAGCTGCCAATACTAATTTAGAAGCCCACAAACCGCGTACCTTGCATGTGATCTGTCTGGCTTGCAAGCAGCTACTCCATTTGGTCCATGATATCCAAGTATCAAGTTCTCACCGAATTCCATGAGAACAATGTTTCCGAGTGCACATGGTTGACTTAATTTTGGGGACATGTCTATAGATAATGAGTGAGTCTACTTTGAAATTTGGGACACGACAACAGATAATGAGTGAGTCTACTTTCCTCAAACAGCACACCAGATCTTAAGTATATCTCAAGCATTGAGAAGATGGACTTGCACTAACAAACCCATTTGTCTATACAACTCAGTCACAGTTGATCATGAGAAAGATGAAGGTTTGAGTGATAAAGCCCTTTGTTTTGCTTTGCATCTTCTCAAACAATAGATCACCTTGTTGAATGGTGCCATTGATGCAAACCTAAACATAATTATGGACATCCTTCTTTAAACATGCCCAATAAAACTGTCTTTTAACACGTGCATAGGTCTTAGAAATTCTCGGGTGCCCCTCACTTGGATTGTCATGACATTCTAGCAAAATACTCTCACGAATATTTTCTTCTTTAGGTACACAAATGCGACCTTTATATAACAAGTACCCATGATTGATGGAAAAAAATTTCCAATGATCTTTTTCACTTATTGACCTTCAGATAGTGATTCCTTTGAACCACTATCTTTTTTAAGTGACACCCTTTTATCACTAGCAGCTACATTTTCTTTACTCTATGTTTGAGAGTTATTTTTTTTAATCAAGTAATTCCAAACTACTTGATAGTAGCTAGGGTCATTGGCACATTTTCCTTTTAAGTGATCCAGCAACTCACTTTCTAGTTGAGTAAAACTCAACTCATTTATCATGGGTGCTCGACTTAGAGCATCTACCATGACATTACATTTTCTGTTTCTATATCTAATTTGAAAATCAAACTCTTATAGGATTTCAGTCCATCTAGCCTTCCTACCTTTTAACTCCTTTTGAGTACTTAACCATTTAAGACTTCCATGGTTAAACAATACTTCAAAATTGGCACCATACAAATAATGACGCCATTTTTTAAGAGCATGCACAATTGTAAATAGTTCTTTTTCAATTGTAAATAGTTCTTTTTCATAAGTTAAATAATTACTTTGAGCTTTGTCTAACTTTTTACTTTTAAATGCAACTGGCCTTCCCTTCTGCAATAATACTGCTCCTACAGAAAAATTACTATCATCCGTTTCTAATACAAATGGTTCATTTAGATCCACTATTTAGAAAATAGAAGTAGTAGCTATTGTTACTTTCAATTTTTTACAACTAGTTTATTGATCATGAGTCCAACTAAATTGTTTTCCTTTTCTTTTAAGCTGGTTTATTATTGGACATCTATCTTAGCATAATTCCTTATAAACTTTCGATAGAACCTTGCAAGTCCTAAAAAGGTTTGTAATTTATCTATACAGGATGGAGCCTAGCTTTAACTTTATCAGGATCCATACAAATCCCTTCCTCGAACACTATGTGTCAAAGATATTACCCTTCTTTCTTGAAAAAGTCACATTTAGATTTTTTAGCAAATAATTTATTTTTCCTCAATAATTGAAATACTTTTCTAAGGACTAAAGACTAGTATATCATCAATAAAAACCACCACAAATTTTCCTAAATAAGGATGAAGTATAGTGTTTATCATGGTCATAAAAGTATCAGGAGCATTAGTTAAGGATGAAGTATAGTATTCATCATGGTCATAAAAGTACCAGGAGCATTAGCTAGACCAAAAGGCATAACTAAAAACTCATAGTGCCTAAAAGATATCCTAAATGTTGTTTTTGGCACATTATCAATTCTAATTCTTACTTGGTGATATCTAGACCTTAAATCTATCTTACTAAGATATTTAGCACCTTTGAGTTGATCAGAAAACTCATCTATCCTGGGAATAGGATATTTATTTTTTATTGTGATTACATTCAATCCACGATATGCACAACTGCATAGATCCATTGTTTTTCTTCACCAACAATATCAGTAAAGCCCAAGGAGACTTACTTGGCCTAATAAATCCTTGTTCTAAATATTCAGCTCAACGTCTTGTCTTTTAGACAAACTTACTCTATAAGGTGGCTTACTAATTGGCTTTGAATCCTTTAAAACTTTTATGGGATGATTTATCCCTCTATCCAAAGGTGAACATTTTGGTAAATTTTTTGGAAAAACATCTATAAATTATTCTAATAAATTGTTCAAAGAAGAATTAATTACTTCGCAAATACTTGAATCAAGCTTTTCAAAATGGTTTTTAAATTAAGGCATTGCATAAAGAAAAACATTTGTTCTGGAGCTCAATATTACATATCAAAGGAGAAGATAGTCCTTAGGATAATGCTTTTTATCATGTCCCAGCTCAAGCCAAGAGAAACAAAGTTTTTCTTTAACCTCTCTCTCAAAATCTTGCTTTTTAAAAAACTTAATAGGCTTGGATTTTTGGTTCTTTGAAGGTTTTTCCTTTTGAAAAAAAAAACCTTTTTGTTTTTTAGAGCCAAAATTTTCTCCATGAGGCTTATATGAAAAGTTCTTATCTTTTTCTTTACGATTACCATTACCCATGGTATCTTCAAATTTTTCTTATCTTTTTCTTTACGATTACCATTACCCATGGTATCTTCAAATTTTTTTACAAATCTTATAGCCTCTCGTCTAAGTTTTTTGGCTCTTTGGAGCGAACTTCCTTCTTGTACTCCCTTTTTAGTCCTCTATAATGAAGCCTCTTACTTTTTGAAAATTATCTATGCCCTTAAGTTTTAAGACCATTTCTCTATAGGCAAGCTATATATTGAGTGAGATTTAAATTATTTTGTTCCATAGAACAATTATCACACTCCTTCCAATTTCAATCTTCTTCATTTTCAGAAAGATATTCCTTTAAGAATAATTCCTTGAATGAATCCCAAGAATCGGGTAGTTTCCTACCTTCCACTAAACTCATCCACACCACTTATAAGCTTTGCCTTATAAGGATAAGCTAGCTTCAATGGGGCGGTTATGATCAGGCTCATTTCTTAAAAGATGTAAATCTTGCCATTTTGGTAGAAAAATATGGACCGCATCTTTATTTCTCCCCTTCTCTTCTCCACTAAAAGTGGGTGACTTTAAATCTTTGAATACCATACCATGGTCTCTCGTTTTGGGACCCTCTTCAATTATGGTTTCATTCAATCCTTTTCCTAGAGTTATCTTTCTCACCTTGAGAAGCTATTCACTCTAACACTAAGCAAAATGAAAAATTTCTTACAAAGCAAAAAAATTTGCAACACAATGACCTTACTTGGTTGGGTAATTATGAATTGTCCCCAATAATGTTAAGAACAATTGCATTGATTCCTCCTTGTTGATATTTGCTTCAAAGATCCTTCAAGGTTGTCTTGTACTCCACTTGCTCCATGTAGAACTCCATTCCCTTTTACTTTAACTTTAATGCCTATTAACCATTGCTTAGGTATTTCTTATTTGAAATCCCATGAACCTTATTTATATGCAAACTTTTGACATATGAATAATCTTTCCTAGTCTTACCTTTCAGTGTTTCTTGTCAATCTCATAAGAATGACTCACAATTTTGGCATCTACATTCACAAGGGCTCTAGCCTTCCAGCTATGCATGACACACTAGGAAATCATGAAGATGCCATCAGAGAATCATCCATCTTGTCCAATCAAATGGCCATCCCAATCATGGTCTATGGAGTCATCAGATCCACGCACCGAAATGACGATCTCCATACAAAGTGGTGACTCCATCTGCATCTCCCTCCTAGACATCAAATGTGCCTACATCTATGCTAATTAAGCGAGGTAGAGATGTCCAAAAGGTCAAAGCAACATGCCACTCGGTAATCCAAAAATTCACCCCCAAGCCATGAAAGCTCTGTAATACTTCCATTCGTCCCATTGACATCGCCATGTAGAGAGAGAAAGTAGTGTGTTAGAGTTTTCACTGAAGCTTCTACACATGAGCCAACCTTTTACCCAAAGGCGTTGCATGCCACCTACAATATATACACATGCTCTACATGTTATAGACACATAGGCATTGTTCTTTCACAAACTTGTGTTGAAACTTATCTTTCACCGGAGCTTCTACACATGAGCCAACCTTTTACCCAATGACGATGCATGCCACCTGCAATATATACACAGGCTCTACATGTTATAAACACATAGGCACTCTTCTTTCACAAACTTGTGTTGAACGTTATCTTCGGCCATCCACATGTTTCTGGAAGGGGGGGCCATGTGGTAAGCTTAAGCTTGGTCCATGGTATGGCCCATCACCTAGACCTTTCTACAATCACAACAGAGACCTTCTAGGTGATGGGCCCATGGTATGGCCCACCATCGCCTCTAGACCTTTCTACAGTCGCAACAAAGACCTTTTGTGCCTCATCTTTGATGATCTCACCCATTTAATCCACCTTACCTCTAGCCCTCATCGACATCTCCATGCTTCAAGAAAGTAGGCCTTATTGCCACCAACATTTTAAAATAAGGTTCAAGAAGCACACGAATCCATTCAGCCATGCCCAGCAAGCCACCAATCATTCCCGTTAACATCGCCATGCTTCAAGCAAGTAGGCCTTATTGCCACCAACATTTTAAATTAAGGCTCAAGAAACACCCGTTGATCCATTCAGCCATGTTTAGCAAGCCACTAATCATTTGTGATTTATCCATGTTCCTTTGCCAGCCTAGGTGTCCTAAATTCTTCCATTCTCATTGAGAACCCAATCTCATTCCTAATTTTCTTACACATCAACTATCAATTTCCTATCTCAAACCACATTGTGTAAGTGTCAAAGAAAGTAGACAATAAAGTGTCGAAGAAAGCACTATGTTGGAGTTTTCACCAGAGCTTCTACATGGGCCCACCTTTGCCCAATGCGCATGCATGCTACCTGCAATATATATACACGGGCTCTGTATGTTAAAGACACATAGGCATTGTTCTTTCACAAAGTTATGTTGAACCTTATCTCCAGCCATCCACATATGTTTATGGAAGGGGGCAATGGCAAGCGTAAGCTTGGCCCATTGCCTAGACCTTTCTACAATCACAACAGAGACCTTTCTACAGTCACAATAGAGACCTTCTGTGCCTCATCTTCGATGACCCCACCCATTCAATCCACCTTGTCTCTAGCCTAAGCACTTGACAATGCCAAGTCCATCGAGCCATAGAGATTGCCTAGCTCCATTTGTAGCTATGGGCATAGCCATGCGTAAATCCACTGGCATGCCTTTAACAAGCTATTGATCTTGAGTCCCCAAGAAAAGAAATGCCAAGTAAATTTCAAAGAAAGCAACAAAGAGACTCGAAGAAGTTTTTGTTTGGAGATGTGCATCCACACGGGCACACCTTCTGCCCATTACCCATGCATGCCACACTTGCATATCTCACTATGGGCATCACAATTTTTTCACTTCTCATATATCACAGCACACACAAACACTTGCACCTGCAATTAACCTCGTCAACATCAACCCTCTAGGGACATTTCTGATGGGGGGACTTTGGGGGAAACATGGTGGTCGCAAGCGTGGCCCATGGCATGACTTGGAGAACCCTTGACCTTGTAGGTACCTCCCTCGAGTGTGACAACGTGGTGAGGATGCGATGGGCGAGCTAGCATACCCATATGGGAAGTTACATTCGTGGCTCTAAGACAAAACCCAACGACACATGCTTCGGCAAGGATAAGGTAAGCTCTTGACTTGAACAAGCACTGAGGTAGAAGTTATTTAATATTGTTGTCTGTAACCTTTGTTTACGTGTAATTTGCACAAATTTGTTACGTAGGTGAAAAGATTATTTGTATTTTATGAATGACCAAAAACAAGCTAAGCCTAGACACTAGTGTGTAAAGGTGTCTACTCTTGACAAAGCTAGCATCATCAAACTGTCATCATGTTGCCAAGTGGCATTAGCATATGCAAGCCTTCTTGCATATGCCAATGTGTAAAGGTGTCTACTCTTGACAAAGCTAGCATCATCAAATTGTCATGCAAGCCTTCTTGCATGACAATTCATGGGGCCTAGTGCATTTTTCAAGTAAAAGCCATTGAATTATTTGCAAAAAAAATTTGGGAACGATAAATGCTAGAGCAATTAAAAAATCAACTACGAAAGCATCAAGGGGATTTTTCTAGAAGCCAAATTGAATATACACAACAAGTAAAGTACTCTCATGAGAGAATTTCTAGAGATCAAATTGAAAATAAATTAAGAATCGGTGAAAATGCTGTTCTTGGAAAAATTGTGTAGAGATCGAGGTTTCTTGCCATGGAGGGAGCTATGGATAGATCTAAAATCATGAGGATGTGCGGACGGACACTAAGGTCCAATTGGTGGTGAGCCGGCAAGGAGTGTGCTGTATGGGCGGCCGGCCGGCCGGCTACGGCTGGCATCGACGACGATCGGTTGAATGAACGCGAGCTTTCCAACTTAGCGAAGAGAGAGAGAGAGCCAGATTATTGATAAAAATGGCGGCTTGGTTGTCGTGGACAGTCCAGTCGCCAAGATGCATCGCAGAACCACATTCGCTTGCTCTGTCCTTGCCTTCGCTTACACCCTCGCGCTCCTTTGCCTTCCCATCATCAACACTGCAGCAACAGCTCTACGTCATTCTCGCAAGGCGGCCATGATCTCTCATGCAGAGCATGCTGCAGGTAATTATTGATCGATTGCAAATCTCTCACTTCTTACAGAGTCGAACTCATGCTCAATTGATTACATCGCACAGACCAAATCGTTTCAAATCGTTGCAGATGCCCCTTCCTGCAAGGTTTTCCGGCACTACATAGGAGTGAGCGATGCCGTGGATGTGAAGCTCGCCGACGTGCCCATAAGCAGCAACAGAGAGCTTGAAGTCCATTTCATCATCTCCTTTGCGATCGATGCTGTGGACGGCTTCACCTCCACAAATGGCAAGTTCTTGCCCTATTGGAACAACAGAACCATCACCCCCGAGGCCATCAAAGCAATCAAAGCCCAACATGAGAATGTCAAGGTGATGGTGAGCATCGGAGGCGACACAATTGGTGAGAAGGACCCTCAACAAGTCGAGTTCCAGCCACGAACCGCTTCTTCATGGCTTCAAAATGCCGTCGCCTCGCTTACATCCCTAATCCGGGAATACCACCTCGATGGCATCGACATTGATTACGAGCATTTTAATGCATCCACATCCATGTTTGCATCATGCATAGGCCAGCTTGTGAGCGAGCTCAAGAAGAGCAAAGCAATCAGCATTGCCTCCATTGCCCCTTTTGACAATGTGCAAAGCTACTATGTGGCATTGTGGGAGATGTATGGCCATGTGTTCGACTATGTCAATTTCCAATTCTACACTTATGACACAAATTCTAGTGTCCAAGACCTCGTGAATTATTATCACAAGGCGGTTGTCCTCTACAAGGGGGCTAAGGTTTTATCGAGTTACAGCACGGACCCCGACGCGTTCACCCATGCGAGTTCCACCGGCATTACCCCCGAGAATACTTTCATGGCTTATCACCATTTGCAGAACACACAAGATCCCCCCGGCATGTTTGTGTGGGTTGCTGATACCTCTGCCTCCTCCAAGTTCAAGCATGAAGTGCAGGCTCAAGATGTGGTTCTAGCCATGTCCAACATGACGTAGCAAAATGCATGCAACAAAAATTAAACTTCTTCGAGGATGAGCATATATATAAGGGCCTACTTCACCTTGAATCAATTGCAATGACATGAGTTCTCATATGAAACTTTACATATAGTTTTATTTCACTTGAACAAAGGTAGCTAGATTAATCTTTAACACCCCAATTCTTGTATTCAAGACCTGCACGTCTCAAGGACGGGTTGTCTTGTAGTGAATCTAAAAGGGTCATTTTCTTTATGACATATTATCTTAAGGTTATGCCAAATGAACTTTATGATGTATATGCAAAATGATTTTTTTTCTTTAGAATAGTGGTACTCATAAGTTCAATGATTTTTCTTTAGAATAGTGGTACGTATAAATTCAATATAAGAGTACATCGAAAAGGGTCACAATATTTTGAGGCTTTGATATAGCCAAGTTAAATGGCAACTGTTTTAGAAGAGGTATGTGTCCCGATGATGTGCCTATATCTGATTTTGCAAGGTGCTACCTCATTCTTCACATAGGGTCAAACATCTAGTGTAAGTTTCTTTGTCTTTCATTGCATCTAACAGTGTGGGGTCTAGTTGAATCAGAGGGTCAACTATCTAGTGTAAGTTTCTTTGTCTTTCATTGCATCTAATAGTGTGGGGTCTAGTTGAATCAGTTCAGAGGCAGAGGCCAGAATGGTTATAGGCCTTTGGAATGCTTTACTAGCACGCTCTAAGGCTTGTTTATAATTTCTACGATTGGCTCTAAAATAGGGTCTAGGATACCCTCAAGTAGGATCAGTGCTTTGTACTCCACCAATTGCTTAAGGGTAGGCTCTAGTTCGACCATACATCTTCCTCACAAACTCTTGGGCTTGTTTCATCATTCGCTCCATCTCCAACACGGGGTTGGGGTACTATTTGAGTTTCTTGGGAAGGTTTGCATGGTCAATGGGCTTATTTTCTTTGGGAAGAGTTGGTTTGAGTCAGAGATCATTCACTATCTTCGAAGGGAGGTATCTTTTTTTGCTACTAGCACTCATAGAAGAGGGAATCTATTTCAAGCTTCCATCAAGCTTGAGGGGATCTACCTCAAGATTCCATCATCTAGGTGCCAAGAATATATGATAACTAATAATTTACTCTCCTTAATGATTCCAATAGCACATATAATTTATTCTCCTTATTGATTTCGATAGCACACACAATTCTCACCAAGCTATTGATAGAATGAGCTTTGTTAATTCAACTAGCAACAAGTCGGAGATCGGACAAAGCCAATGAAGTGGTTGATAAGTTTGCATTTGATTTGGGAGGATGCCTAACCCAATGCTCATTTCATGTAATGTATCTTGGGAGTCATAATGCTCTTTCGGGGATGCGATGGCTTCATGTAAAATGAAGCACATAAGCAAAGCTAATATTTTATGCAACAAGGGGTTAATTCAATTTAAAGAGGCTAATGGTAAATTTAATGAAGTGCATGGATAGAATAGTATTACATATCAGTTCTATAGCAAAAATTACTTAAAGTTTATCAAAAGGGAAATCCTATGTATGTGGTTAAAATCAATGAAAAGGATGTAAATGCCATAGGAAATGAATCTGGTTAAGTGAATATATGCATACATTTTTCCTAAGGAATTAACAAGTTTACCCTCATGTAGTGAATATGCATACCTTTTTTCCTATGGAATTAATAGATTTATCCCCATCTACTAAGGAATAAACAAATTTACCCTCATCTAAGGAATTAATAGATTTACCCTCATCCAAGGAAGTTGAAGTAGAGCTTTTGCCCCCATCTAGAGAAGTTGAACATGATATAAAGATTTTGCCTGGAGAACTTGAAAACCTTATCGGATAACTCAACTAAAACAATTATTAGAGAGCAAGCATGTATTTTACCATGGGGCATGCTCTCTTTAAAAAATAAGACAAATGGAACTCTTAGGTTGTGCATTGGCTATAGAAGCTTAAATGCACGATCGTCAAATTCCTGCCTATTTTTAGGTTGTTAGCAAACAATTAGTTTCGAGGGTAGCATTGATATATAGGGCATTGACTATCTGCATATCAAACCTTGGGTCTTTTTGACAATTTTTAACCTATTTTGGGCCCTATCAAAAATCCCTTGGACTCGCATGTTTCTTGGTTGAAAACTATTTTAACTTTGAAGTTTAAGGGCTGAAATTAATCATTTCCACACTTGGTCATAACTCATAGCATGTTGATTCAAATCAAGTAGGGTTTGGTACAAGGGAGGCCCATGCCCCATATCTCAGCCCTATCTAGTCACTCTATGGAATAGCTAACGAGTATGAAAGAATGGACCGGACTCGAAAACCTCTTGGATTTTCATGCTTGGCTCTATCTCTCACCTTGAGTAGTGAAACTCATATCAGAGTATACACTAGTGCTGCTCATGGAAGCTAGGACCACCTACACAGCAAATTTGGTCCCAATCCGATACTACCTATTTTTAGCCTTTCTTACTAAAATTAACAAACATTCATAAAAAAGCTGGGTTGAAGCATCGTAGTGTGAGTGACACTCTAAGGAGCCCACCTGTCAAGTCTCATATCATTTGAACAAATAATGGATGAGTTAAAAACCTTTTACGACTTCTTTTTGAGAAAAAAGCCAAAATGTGTCTATTTTAAGTCGAGAAAAACGTTGGAGAAGAGAATTTTTGGAGAGACTATAAATACTAACGAGAGAGTCCATTCCAGATAAGATTTTGTATAGAGCAATTCTATGTCCCACAGTCCAAGCTTGTCAACTCATCCCTTTGAGACAAGATTCTTAGAGCTTATGTAGGCAAGTCAAAAAAGCTGCCAAGTGAGATCAATTTCTTGCACATCACTCCAAAACACTCAATTTGAACCTATTGTCAAAATTGAGCATAGGGCTAATGGAAGCTTGTACCATTGATGCCAAATTTGGGCTTATTTTGATAACTTTGGTTTACTAGCATGTTCTGCATTGACTTGGCTTAAATCAATGCTAGATTCGCCTAAGGTTGGATCTATAAGCTAGTCTCATTGAGGATAAGAGTCCCATAGCTTCAGATGGCATGAAAAATAAATATTTCTAGCAGTCTTTGAAGGTAGCCCCCCTAGTGGGGCTTAATTTTTTAAATGAGTTCTTAGAAAAGTTCTCAATTTTTCACAACCAAAATAGGTTTTTGAGGCCAAAAAAAGTTAGGGATCTTAGCTTTGGACTATTCGGAGTCATACTGAGAACAAGGACATTCCCCAAGTGGTGAAGTCTCCCAAGGCTTCTATTTTTAGTAGATCTTGATTTTTGCATAAAATTAAACATTTTTGCACTTCTAGTGTTTGGTTTTCTTTCCAGACACGAATAGAGAACATGAATGGTGTGATTGTAGATCCATTGTTTGCACATATAAAGAATTTGCATGAGAGTATCTAGTTCAAAATACTACAATTAATTCCTAGATCTTAGAGCTAAGAGGAATCATTTGGTTAGCTAATTACTATTAGCAAGCTACTTGGGATCAAGATTAGGAGGAGAATCTTATATACATCCAATTGTTCTACATCCTTAGAATTGCAAAACGTGTTAAATTTATCACTGCCACTTTTGGATATGAGACTAGTTTATAAGAGAATACTTTGTTGACCTAAGGGTAGCTCCTTTCCAAAATTTTAGAGAATACTTTGTTGACCTAAGGGTAGCTCCTTTCCAAAATTTTAGAGAATACTTTTTTGACCTAAGGGCAGCTCCTTTCCAAAAATTTAGTCCATTTTTGAACTTGATTAATTGATCACCTTTCTCTTTTGACAAGACTGAGCAAGGTGCAATTGAAGAGACGTAGCGACCTTGGTTATTTTTGGAGAAACTGAAAAACCGAGTGGATGAGGAGTAATTCCCCGCTTTCCCTAGCTAAAAAGTACCTATTATCAACAAGGAACTCTGTTGATTAAAGGTGGAGATGGATATAAAGCGAGCACGAGTGAGCATATTTTTATTTTTAAATTATGTTCTCGATCTTTACAATCATGATTGAGCGAGTATACGAGTGAGCATATTTTTATTTTTAAATTATGTTCTCGATCTTTACAATCATGATTGAGCGAGTAGATCTAAGTTTTATGATTACATTCTTCTAGGAAAAGCCTAAACAGGTGAAATTATTTCAATTACCACTTATACATAGGTGAAATACAATGTCAAATTACCATACCTCTTCGTAACTCAATTTTACTTCTACATGCATGTAACCACCATCTTCATGTTATCGACACAACAATAGATGAAAGAGCTTTTCATGTGGCAATCTCTCAACTCTCATGTATTTTCATTAATTATCTGTTGGGAGTGCAAGGCTACTGCTTGTGAAACTTTTGGCAATCTCTGCTGGTTTCTGCCTTTTCTTAAATGAGGATCATTGGAGAGGTGCATAGTAGGCATGAGCCATATGATGTTTTGCTAATTTTGGGCTCCAATGAGGTAAACTATGTGTGCCAACATGAACCAAAATTTAAATTTTATTAATTTGATTTACAAACCATGCATGGAGTGTGTGGAATAGTATATGAATAAATGCAGTTATAGAAAATAATAATACTGACAATATCTTCACACCATAAAACAAGTTTAAGATTGTAAATCTACACTGGCACAGATTTATTTAAAGTCATTTCAATAATAACAATTGCATGCAGAGTAGCATACATAAGAAACACCCTTTTGATACTCTACAGTAGCAAAATTGAGATAATGTCTATAATGTTTGAAGCTCTACCACTAAGAGTAAGCATAGCAAGCAAATGTCTACAATAAAGAAACACAAATAATGCCCATAATGTTCAAAGCTTTAAGTGTAAGAGTAGCTTCTAAATATAAATAAACAAATACAATAACCAAAGCATGTAACAATGTTCCAAACAAGAAGGTATCATTGGCATTTGAGGTTGACTTTGTTTTAAATCTGTTAAAGAAACACATAGATAAAAATATATATGTTAAAGAGAAAAATATGTTTGGATGCACATTAGTGGTAACTACGTAAGCTTGAAAATAATTATGACCTTGGAAAACTACGGTTCGAGTAAGTGCTTATAAATGTGCTCATCCTTCTCTAACAATATCACATTGTGATCCTCCAGATACACTGCTGCAAGACCAAGTGTCCCAATCCCAGTAAACAAATCCATAACAGTATCTCTAGGCTTGCGAAACAATGAAATAGTATACTGACATAACTTCGAGCCTCTTTGGTAACCATCTCTCCAAGTAGATTCCTTTTTTAAAACCAATTACTTAGAGGGAACTCTTATGATTCAAAAAAATATAATTCAAAATCAAACTACATGATGAACATAAAGATAATGATAACTTGATGAATATAAAGTTAATTGAAAAAAAATACATATCATGAATGAGTTCAAAAAAATATAATTCAAAATCAAACTACATGATGAACATAAAGATAATGATAACTTGAAGAATATAAAGTTAATTGAAAAAAAATACATATCATGAATGAGTTCATGATCCACATCAAGTTCCTCTCCAAGGTTCAACTCTTTAACTTGATCACTATGAATTAAGAAAAAAAAAATTTGTGAAGGAGAGTGTACAAATGTAGTTAGGATAAGAAATGTCACGTGTTATACATTTTTCAAGGTTATGAAGATAAAGTTTCATTACCATTATATGTAATAATATATTTTATAAAAAGATTACCTTTGTTGAGATTAGTCCCTTTTTCCTTCCCATCAGTAGTGTACACTTGACACCTTGGCGATGCACCACCATGAAACCCTAAAATTAGGCACTCACAAGCTTCAGAAGACACTTGTTTATTGTATAAGCTGATGAGTCTATAATGATAATTAATAAGTCAAGAAGAAAATAGAAAAAAGGTAACCTATAAATAACACGTTGTGTAAACTTGTGAAGGCTGGTTTGATGCTCAATGTCATTGTTGAATCTTATACTTCCTTGATGAGTCTTGAAAGCCTTTTTAAAGCACTTTCTTCATATTGGTCATGACATACTCTGTGTACACATTGTCCATCAAGAAGCAACACTCTATCTATATTACGTATATTGTATAATAATCTAATCGCCAATTGAGAGTTTTGAAGATAATAAAAAACATGTGTAGCCAATATTTTGTCTTCGTTTCGTCATTATATGAGTACTCCAAGGTGTATATAAGAGATTGGGAATTGTCGAGCATCCCCATGAGATAGGCCTTGCCTTCATCTTTAATGTAGGTGTACTAATCATGTTTAATTTCCCCTCTATGTCCATGTATTTGTTTGGCTCGTGCCACAACAGAGAGAGAAAAGTACACCAATAATGCTCACCATTGTGTGAGGATCTATGAGTCTCACATACTTCCATGATTTTCCTTTATATAACACCTCTACCTCTCTTATGAACTTTTTCTTGGCCTCATCATCCATGTCCTTTGTTCTTTCATCCACTTTTTGTTCCATTTCATCCTTTGATAGAAAACATAACGATAAGAATTAGAACGAAAGAAAATTGGGAACAAAATGTAATCTCTAATTAAAAAATATAAGTTATTGGAGAAATCATCTTAAAAACTAGCTATGCAAGTATCTAAACTAGAATCTTGTACCAACCCTTTTTTTCTCTTGCATCAACTATCTTGATCAACTGTTCTTCAATCCATTTCTTATATTCTTCATCAAACCGAGCAATAAGTGTAGTAGTTTTCGATTCCCCAAGTTTCCCGATCTAAAAAAGTTTATCTCCAAATGTGTTGGGAACATACCCAAACGCATTGATCCTATCACATGTGACATCATTTCAAGTGATGGTCCAAAACACATATAGTTTAGTTTGATTGTATATTCCTGACTCAAATCAGACGTTCACTAAACTTAATTCGGATACATGGAAGTAAGACTGACATCAGAAATACATGTGGATAATTTATGGTATTGTAAGTAGAGCCCTAACACTGGCACAGCCTGGTGGCCTGAGCCTGCTGACTAGGCAGACCCGTTTCCCATAATCCCTTGATTCGACCAAAAATTCTCTATTGATTTAGGATAGCAACTTCCTACTTGATAGCAAACGGTAGTGCTTGGAACCAAATCCAAGGTCCCGAACATACGATCAAGCAAAAAAACCACCATCCCCCTCATCCTCTGTTGCTGTATTTGTTTCCCAAAATCTCTGCATCATTAGCCAAAGGTCTTGATGTCTTCACCAATTCAAACTGATTTTCCATCTCCTCAGATGTACTAACCATCAAATTCTGACCCTTAGCCATATCACCTCCTGCTGCAACCATAGGCGACAATGCCTCTTGTCCTCCTATCTGCATATCCATTGCAAACACACCAAATTCGACTGGAACTACATCCTTAACCTCCTGCAATGTCTGCTGTAACAATTTATTAGACATCTTCATATTCTCTGCCTCAAGCTCTTTAATCCGCATGACATATTCCTCATCCACTTCAGAAGTAAACATAGCCTTGACCTCCTGATACGGCTTTGAAATCCATTCCTCCATTTTCAACAGCAAAACTTCCCACAATTCTGATGCATGCTCTGTCACCGCTTTCTTCATCACTTCAACAGCTATTATCACTCCTTGAACGTGATTCTCTTCCAAAATTTCCCCTTCTAACTCTGATAATGCAGCAATCCGAGACTGTAAAAACTCGTTCTCTGCTTGAACTGCTGCCACTTTGTCCATTGTCTGGGTCCACTCAGACCTGCATTCTTGCTTAAACACCTATGTCCACTCTCTAAACAATGCTGTGGAATTCCGCACACCCAACAACTCCTCCTTATGTTGCTTCCTGAGCTGAACATTTTGCTCCTTCAAGTCCTCTATTTCCTTACGCATGTCATCCAATCCTGCTGCTTCATTATTAGCTACCTACTTTTCCAAAGTCTCCATAGCAGCCTTCTGTCTCTCTCCCTGCTTAGCTTGCTGCCTTATATAATGCTGTACTGAGTATAACTTTGTGATGGCCTCTTCAAGCCTCATGGCTACATCCAACCCTGTGGATATGATCATCTGAACTGCTGGTGATACAGGAGTAGATGGTACAGAACTCCCTAAAGCTTGTAGTGCGAATCCGCCAGCGCCCTTTCGTTTTGGCATCTTTAACTTATGTCCGACGATAGTCGATTCAGGCTTGCTACCTCCTGCTTTATCTCCATCAAACACCACTAAAGAAGGCTTCTTTTTAGCTACTGCCTCTAACACCTCCTGCTTTGAATATCCGGCAGCAAGTAGATCCGCTTCAACAGTTGCCTTCATACTTGACCCTATCATGTATTGCAGCTTTCTCTTGAGGTTTCCACCATCCACAGGCTCCTTCAGTGACGCCTTTGGCTCTGCATGAGTAGGATTGGAACGAAGCCAATCCCTATATGTAAATAACTCGGCCATGTATGGGGCTAAACGGTCCACCGAAACTTGCCTCCTTTTATCCCGAAGCCCTGCATAGAACTGCAATTTCTCATGGAGAAGAGAACCCCAATCAATACTCAATCCTTTTTTTGCACTGTGCAGCATTGCATAGGATTCCTTACTCATATACAAACTTTTCACCAACAGGCACACCTTGGATAAAAACCATGTACACTGCACTTGCCTCTGTGGAGATGCATTCCTAACCATGAAATACCCCTTTGTACCTTCGGGAGAACCAAACTCCACCCTCATCATCTGGTCGATCACTTTTAGGACACTAGAATCCTTCGTATAAGGTAAATGAAATGCTGCTTCTGCTACATAGTCTGGTGTTACCTGCATCTATTGTGTGACAAACCCGCCTGTAGATTTCAGGTAGTTGAACTGCTCCTTTGCATGCGGATTCTTCTCCTACTCCGACCATGGAAGATTTGCAAATTCCCACAGCTTTATCCGCCTCAGTCAAGCTTCTGTCTCACCATTAGTCAGGTCCAGACAAGCCTCTTGCTCATCACCATCATCCTCAATCTCCACAGGACTATTCTGACCCTCAACTAGCCCTATCTGAACTATCTCATCCCCCGTTTTCTTAAGATGTCCTTTCCCTTTCTTCATTGCCGTCGGGACAGAATTACTGCGGGTTTGGGGCATGTCTAGCAGCGCTAAGCTTCTTCTAAGCTCGTTCAAGCGGTCCAGCTTTTCTAAGGCTACATGCTGCATGGCCCGCTCAAAAGTAGGACACTTGCTAATTTGAAACTGTGTCCCGTCTACCATCTCAAGAGATTCAAGCAGATAGTCTGTCAGTCGAAACGTGCCTTGCCCTAAATCCTCTGTAATTTTATAAGGACCCAAATACCTAAGTTTGAGCTTACCAGGATGTGATCCTAGCTTTGAGTTATACATCATAACCCAATCACCCTTCTGAAAAATTTTAAACTTGATCTGCCTTGCCATCCATGCTTGTCTCCTCTTTTGTATCACCTCCACTATAAGAGCACTAAGTCTTCATCCAACTGTAACAGCTGCTCCTGCCTGTGCTTTAATGACTCCTCTGGTGACAATCTATATTCTGAAGAAATCCTCAGTGTCGAAACCACAAACTCCATGGGAACAACCGCTTCTATCCCATACACCAATCGGAATGGCGTCATGCCAGTGGTGGACACTTTAAAGGCAGTCCGAAAGGACCAGAGAGCTGAATCTAATTTACCATCCCAATCCTTATAGTGGACACTTTAAAGGCAGTCCGAAAGGCAGTCCGAAAGGACTAGAGAGCTGAATCTAATTTATCATCCCAATCCTTATAGTGATCTGCTACTATCTTCTTCAAAATCCTGAGCAAAATCTTGTTTGAACTCTCCGCTTGTCCATTTGCCTGAGGATGATACGGGGATGATTTCTTGTGTACCATCATGTGGGTCCTCGTCAGCTCCTGAATTATTGAATTTAAAAAATGTGTCCCCTGATCCGAGACCAACTCCACAGGACATCCAAACCTAGTCATTATGTTCTTGTATAGGAACCTTGCTACACTAGCTGCCTTGTTATCTCTCAAAGCCACTGCCTCTACCCATTTTGTGGCATAATCAGTAGCCACTAGTATATACCTGGCACTTGTTCTGCTAGCTCTTGGCTTAATTGGTCCTACAAAGTCAAGCCCCCATTTTTGAAATGGTTCCAAAGGCATTATTGGATGATCTTGCATTCTATCCGATGATCCTGGCTGTCCCATTTTCTGACACTGTAGACACTCTCTCTGGAGAACTTATAAGCATCTTTAAGTACAAGAGGCCACCATAAACTAGCCTGCAGGATTTTCGGGCCTGTAATCTCTCCTGAGAAATGTCCGCCAGCATTGCCACTGTGAGCCTTCTTTAATACAGCTTCCTGCTCTTCATCAGGCACACACCTGCGTATAATCTGATCAATACCTCTTCTATACAAACATCCTACAATGACTACAAAAGGTCTACTCTTCAAAGCAAACTTCTTTTTCTGATCCGTTGTCATCTGTGTTGGTAGCATTCCATCGAGCAAAAAATTCAACATCTCATCATACCAGTTTTCAGCTTGAAAAGTCCTAACAGCATAGAGACTGGCATCTGGTAACTGATCTGAAACTCCAACTGCTGCTTCACCATGCTCAATTCGACTCAAATAGTCTGCAATTGCATGTAACTTGCCTGGAGTATGAATAACAGTGAAATCAAATTCCTGCAAACAAGAGCATCCAACGTGCCAGCCTTCCTATCAACTGGGGCTTCTTCACCAAATACAGCAAAGCTTGGTGGTCAACATGGAAAACCACTTTGTTGCTCAATTAATAGTGTCTGAACTTCCTTAATGCATAGACCATGCCCAAAGCTTCTCTCTCGAGTCTCAGTCACTGTGTAATTCTTCTCAACTGGTGACAACATTTTACTTGCATAATAGATAGGCCGATACCATCCTTTTTGCTTCTCCTACATTAAAACAGCTCCGATTGCAACATCCGATGCATCTACAAACACATGAAAAGGTAAAAGCCAATTTGGTGGCTGCAATATTGGTGCTACCACCAATATTTTCTTTAGAATTTCAAATGCATTCTTCTGTGCCTCTCCCCAGACATATGGAATGTCTTTCTTGGTGAGATGAGACAATGGGGCACAAATATCCGCCAGATAACGCAAGTATCTACCATGCCATTTAATCTGACCCAAAAACCTCATTAACTCTTTCTGATTCTTTGGAGGTTGAGCTTCTTGAGAACTGCTCGGATCTTGTCGGAATCGACCAACATTCCTTCTCCTGAAATAATATGTCCTAATAGCTTTCCTCTGCGGACTGCTATTGCGCATTTGAATGGATTCAGGGACATTCTAAACAGCCTGCATTTTTGCAAACATTTCCTCAAATGCTCCAAATGCAATGACTGTTCCCCAAACACTGAGAAATCATCCATGAAAATCCTCATGAAATCTGTAAGATATGGCTCAAATGTTCTGAATGCTGCTTTTGAAAAAGATGGGGGGCCATTCTTTAACCCAAAACTCATCACTATATACACAAATGCTCCCCACTCTGTTATGAATGTAATTTTCTCCATGTCTTCTTCTGCCATGCTTATCTGATTATACCCTGAGAATCCATCCAAAAAACTATACATTTCATGGCCAACAACATCATCAAGCAATGTGTCTACAAATGGCAAGGGAAATGGATCAGTTATTGTAGCTGCATTCAGCTTCCTATAATCCACACAAACTCTCAGCTTTCCTGATTTTTTCGGAACTACTACAATGGGGGAAAGCCATGCTGCCTGATCCACTGGCTTAATAAACCTTGCTTTTAGGAGCTTATCCAATTCCTCCTTCACTTGTCGGGCATAATTCAGATTCATGCGGTAACGCTGTTGCAGGGGGTGGTCAAAAAGCGAGCCAAGAGCAGCGAGCACAAAGCAATGAGTAGAGCTCATGTTCTTGTGAAAGTGAGCAGGTAGGGGCATGGTATGATGTTAAGCGAGCATGCAATGTTAAAGAGAAGAGTGGAACCACAGTGCAATTCTGTAGCAATCAAACAAAGAAGACATGAAATGTTCTAAAATGACCATTGCAATAATTTTTTTCGAACCAATGGTGCAGATACAAAAAATCACTATTAAACCCATATTGCTTGGCTCGCTAAAAAGATGTTGAATCTATAGTATTCACAATGTTGGAGAGCCATTAGCAAACAAAAGACAATAGACAGGAAAATTCATAAAATAACCAAAATATTTCCAAAACAATCACTAATAAACTCGTACTACGGTTCAGCTAGTATGACATGACCCCCATACATATTTCAACTAAAGTGGGTTGCACGTTCCTAAAGCTGTTGAGGATGACTTCTAATAGACTTAGTTAGCATGTCTTTTATAATTCTCTCAGAAATACAAACTTGATGAATATGCATATTGTTATTCACATCCTATCCAAGAATCATTAAGAACACAAAGTATATGTGCTTGCATGCAAGATATGGTCTTTTCTTGGCCACTCTATCTCTGAACTCCACACATGAACACATTGGATTCTTCTGAATAGTGACCAGAGGTGTGTCTTGGCTCCCATTGGTCAATGGATTAATACTAAATGTTTCCTTTACCCCTTCTATATGTATATGGCTGCCTACAACTGCATGCATATCTAAGGCCACAGTGATTTGACCAAATGCAGCCTTTGAGATTCCTCATCGATATGGAAATTGTTTCACCTCCTTGTTTGTCTTGCTAGTGCCTTTTGCAAGCTCCTTTTCTAGAAAGAACTCAAGAGGAATACCAATGTCATATCCTACTCTAATAAGCTTGCAGGCTTCTTTCACTTGTAACTTGGTACCTTTAGCAATGGGCCAAACACAAGGGACATCCTCTGGTGGATGTAATATTGTCTTTGTAATTTTCCAAGTGTGCCTAACATTTGTATTACAAAAATAGCAATACTTCTCCTTTTTCCAAGAGGATAGTTGACAATCACTCCAAAAACAAGGACTGACATCACCCCCTCGCAACTTTGAGCTACACTTTTTCCCCAATGCCCAGTGGTTGCACTCAACTCGATTCACTATTGGTATCCTCCGCAAGGCCCACTTTGTATCATGCACATCACTTTCAAGGCTCTCTAAAACTTTGCATTGCTCATCGACCTCTATTGCAGGCTCTAACCTCTCTCTTGTCACATAGTTAAACTCAGGCCTATGGCTAGAGTTGCCAAAGTTTTCTTCTGTCGAGTCGTGTAGTGGCCTTTTGGCTCGAATAGTTTTATTCTCACCCTTGAATTTTACCCTATTTGAAAACATAGGGGTCCCCACCACTGCATCATCCACTGCTCGTGAGGTAGCTATTGGGGATGGACTTGCTTTCTGTCGAGAAAGAGCTCTCTCAACCAAAAGCTCCAATGTAGGCCCACAACCTGTGTATTTTCCTTTTAAGAAAGACAGTTGTCTAGCAAATTGGATTTGTCACACAAGCATCATAAAAACTAATCTTGTGCCTATACCCCTCCCCTGCCAACCAGCTTGCATGCTTGGTACCAAAAAAAATTGCTACCTTCCCTGTGTGCTCCACCATTACCAAATTCATGTTTTCCCAAAACATGACTTAAGCATCCTCATCCTCTTCTCTAAATTCACAAGTTGCTATTGTCAACAGCTCACCAATCCTGCATGCCGTAAATGGAAACAAAGTTATATTAAAGACACAAAACAAGCAATGCTCTCTACCGCTTGTAACTTACATGTGGTCATAAACATGTGCTCCCGTTGTATGCCATCCACTCGATGCACATGATCAAGCAGACCCATGCTTGATGAAGATCCCTATTACCATCCTTGTCCATTCGCCGAACAATGTCAATCCCAGAACCAGGTCCAGTAGTAGACATCTTAAAGATAAAGCAACGCTCAGTAGTAGTGGTGGCTTGCAATGGAAATCGAGAACCATGGAAGAACTCAAAATGGCATGTTCTTTTTAGATTAAGAATGGCTTCATATCCTTCACCCAGAGGCCATGTTGTTTTTTGTGTTTGCATTACCATCTGCTTTATCCTGCATTCATAAAGCATACTTAGTGTATTAAAGATGATAATTGCATACTATTCTTTGCTAAATTACACTTCCTATGTACTTTTTGACATTTATCAAACTTTGCAACTCTTGCGACATCTCCTGCAACTCCCTCTCTGTCATGAATTCTCCCTGTGCCTTGTCATCCATCAGTGAACGCTCTTAGAACCACCTCCCTTGCCACAATCATTTGTACCTTTCTAGGCCCAGCGTTGTGGTCGATGCCCACTGCACGTGCTACAAAGGCCTTGATATTTCGTATCGATGCTCGGCACATTCCCTTGGAAACCATGTGTGTATGTTTGCCATAATGAATAAATAGTTTGCTGTGCATTGATTCTTTTGGCATAAAATAATAGACACAAGCAGGACATTCTTTAAGACACATTGGCACATGCTTGCAGAAAAAACACTCAAGGTTCCCGAAGCTCCCAATTGCTAAATTCCCATCCTTTGGAGATTTTATCAGCTACCCATTCCAATGGAGTTTGTTTGGTTGATTCATACGTGTCCTAAAGGAGGAGTGCTCATTCATGCACTGGAAGGTTCCCCCGCAGAAGCTCTTCCTAAGAACAAAAGTTTTATTGGCCCTAGTTTGCGTTTGTGGCTTTGTCCAAATGTTGCCCTCGTATTTTTGCTCCATCCCTTCCATACCTTTCCCACCTTTAAGCTCGTATGTACTGAACTCTGGGTACACCTTGGGAAGCTCTTTTACCTTGCCTTTGTAATCACAATCATGGATTAAAGTGTGCAAGACATCAAGAGGAGGTAACATGCGGATTATTTGAAAGCAAGAGACCGCACTATCAAACTGAACATCTTCCTCTTCCAAATGTTGAAAGCACTTTTCCATAGGAGAGACCTCTACCTCCTCTTGCAATGACCCATGTGCCTGCACATTGATTTCTTCTATCTCTTTAGTGTCCAAGTCACTGCAAAGCACAATGCTCTCTAATTCAATGCACAATGCAAAACAAAAAATGTCAAAGTCAAAGCTAATGCCACTTACATTGGAGTACTCTTTCGAGAACCGGGAGGAAATATAGTTGAGGGGCCTTGTTCTCGGGTCTCAAAATAATTCTCTGATTTGGCAATATATACAGAGGACAATGAATGCTCCAGGATAAAATATGCCTCGTCTCCAATCCCTGCATACAAGTGTAAAGGACAAATGGGCTCATACTCTCCTCCAATTTCAAGTAAGGCCTCCACATTTATCCCACCAATAGTTCCAAGCTTCCCCCGGATCATGTTGATTGAAACAAGACATTTGCCATTCGAGAAGGGGACTCGGATGCATGCACCCATTGTAGAATGGAGGAAAACACGAGCCTCCCTGCATAATGAAATCACAACAACAATTAAGGAATTTACATTGAATATTAGCCAAAAATATTTTAATACTAGATGTTCTTGCTCTAATCAATAGCATATACCAGCCATAATACAATTTTACCAGGGTCATTTTAAGACTATGGGTAGAAGCAAATAAAAATATTTATTTACAAAAATAGTCATAATGAAGGGTATCAAAAAGAGTACATGTTGTATATATGTATATATGTTTGTGTGTGTGTGTATGTATACACACACACACACACACATATTTGCTTTGTGTTAGTTCTTGCGCTTTTTCATAATCTCCTGTTAGATTTCAAAAACTCTACCAGTTGGATGGCATAGCATGACCGTGCTAGCTAGATTTAAAAAAATCAGAAAAATATTGACCAAACCCTTAAATTTAGAATTCATTAGTGTTAGGATAAAAAAATTTGTCCAGTGCCTAACTTAGGGTTTTTAGTAGTCGGCTACTTCTTATGAAGCAATTACTTAAGGCTTTTAGTAGTCGGCACAGAAGCATCTTCCCTCAAACACACGCAGAGAAGCGATCATGAAGCATTATACGTCTCCCCAGCAAAGAAACGCTGATCTCATGCGTAGGGCCCTCTCCCCACTCCAATCTTTCTCCCCAACAAAGAGACGCAGAAAGGTATCATCCATGAATTTGTGCTATTTTGCCTGAATGAATTTGTGCTATTTTGCCTGAATGAATTTGTGCGCTCAGTGCACAAAATAATAGGATGTTTTGCTGCCGCCACACTCCACACACAGTATGAGATGTGCGGCGTTACTTCTTGCTATTTTTCTTGAATGAATTTGTGCGCTTAGCGCACAAAATAATAGGATGTTTTGCTGCTGACCATTGAAAAAATCATCACGATTTTGAGTTCATTTCAAGCTTCGAGGGCGCTACCCTCGAACTTCCCCGCCCAGTTGATGGAGGGATGTGGGCACTTATTGCATGATTTTGGAAGGTCGCGGACGCTGCACATGAACTTGAGACACAAGGTGATGAAAGGGCATTGGTGGCCATTATTGAGGCTTTAAAAATAATAAAAAATATACTATACAATGTGGCCAACTTAGAATAGCTACGTGGAGGCTTTATTCGCTACCAGCTTGACCATCTCGAAGGTTGGCGGAATAGTGAGGTGGCCACTTCGAAAACGTGGAGTCCAGGGTGTAGAGTAGAGAGGGATCGCTTGCTGGCTGCAGCAACAGACCCGAGAGGAGTTGAGGTCGCAGGGAAGGGCGGCTTTGTGAAACGAGACCTCTCTTGTGGGGGGAGCCAACAGAGAAGGGAGCTGCAGTTGCCTGGTCGTGGCACATAGGCGACGAGCTGGGACAGTAGAGGGTTGCTGGTGTGGGTGCCCTCTGAAGAGAAAAGACGGGTAGCGACTAGAGAGGGTCGTTTGGTAGGTAGCCACCTTGTGTACAGGAACAGTGGAGGTAGCTGCAAGGGCTGGAGCACAGCCAGATGTGCAAGAGAAGGTTAGATGAGGCCGCCTGTGTGGCTGGATGCTGACTGAAGTTGAGGGTGGTTGGGCTGGATGCAAGAGAAGGTGATGCTACGTTGAGCAGTTAGTGTTGGTGCTGAAGAGATTGTGCAGAGGCTGACGAGCAAGGAAAGCTGCAGAGGCTCTGTGGTTGGCAAAGCTGCTGGTCACACGACACACAGAGAGTGAGAGCTGCTGAAGAAGGGTTGCTGGTGGGGCGCCCTCTGAAGAGAGAAGTGGCTGGTTTTGTGTGGGCAACGACTGTAGGCAGAGTGGATGCTGACTAGAGAGAGAGCCTAGAGCGCAGTGCAGAGTTAGAAGCCGTCTCGAGTGTCATTGGCACGTAAAGCAGCTGCAGAGGTGGCTTGTAGTGCTGAAGACAGGTGAGAAGGGCCGGTACCATAAGGGTCGAGGGCTGATGGCAGTGAAGCAGAGAAGAGGGGACAAGTTGGAAGTGAAGGAGGGTTGCTGGTGGGGCATCCTCTGAAGAGAAGCAGAGACCGGAAGACAGAGGCTTGGTTGTCAGATGCAAGGGTGAATTCCCTTGGCAGTAAATCCTGGCCAGAGTCCTGGTTTTTGGTGTAATTGCTGAGTTTGTACAGTGTGTATGGTGCTGTGTGTTTTTGCTGAATGATCACTGTCTATCATGGTTTTGAGCTATCATTCTGGTGTGGGCGGGTGGTGAACAGTGAGAAGTGTTCTAGCCGCTGGCTGGTGGTGCCTTTGTTGTGTTAGTATTTTCAAAGTTTGGGAGGTGAAGGGCTATAGAGGCGTGGTGGTCTTTTTTTCTTTTTTCACCTCACATGCTTTCTGGCACCCCCACTGAGGAGAGCTCAGGTATTTCTCATACGAGGGTGTATGCCCCAAAGTAGGAGATTGAAGGAAGGTGTTTCCAGTTTTTTCTTGGTCTGAAGGTGAAGCTTGGGGATAAAAATGATGTCGTATCCGGAGTTTTTTGGTGGTTCTAATGAAGATATAGCAGATTTTCTTGAGAGGTTCGAGGTTGCGTGCATTAGCAACCTTGTTGATAATGAAGAGCAGGTGTTGAAACTTTTGAGGATCTTTTTGAAGAGTGATGCTAGAGATTGGCTCAAAGGTTTTGAAGCAAAGGAAGCTAAGGCTGTACCACCTAGTGTTTTGACATTAGACAAGTTGACAGAGGCTCTTTTGCAGCGGTTCTAGCGAGTTGAAGACTCAAGTGTGCTATGGCAGGAACTCAATGATTTGCGACAGGGACAAGGACAAAACGTGGATGATTTTTTGCATGTGTTCACAGGGTTGTGGGATCGATGGTGCTTTTCTTTGTGGAGTGAGGCTCCCCTGAGTTTGTGAAGAAAGGATTGTTTGTAAGTGGTTTGCTTCCTGCGTTGAAGCTCAAGGTCGAGAAGAAGAAACTCAAAATGTTTGAGGATGTTGTGCAGATTGCAAGGGACAAGGAGTGGAAGATGAAGAAGATGGCAGAGCTCGGTATGCATGAGGATCTCTTTAATGCTGGAAAGGATGCCAAATCTTTTTTGTTGGAAGGAATGCCTTCAAGGCCAAAGCAGGTGAATAAATGTATGCTTGATAAGCTACCAGGGTCCTTTTCGTGGTTGAAAGGGTGTCCGAATGAGGATTCCATACAGGTTAAAAAGCCAAAGCAAAAGGAGTGCTTGACAGGTCTTGAAGAGAAGCCATCGTTTTTGGAAAGCGGGGTTGTCGACGAAGACGTTATTATGCCGAATGAAGAGATGGAGGTGCCAATTTGTGTAGAGGAAGAGATGTCCTTGCAATCGTATGTCGATGCTGTTGTGGAAAGTGATTTGGAATGCTCTCTTGGTGACGACTTGATTGTAGCTGTGGATGTTGAACATATGTGTGGTGACACACCCATGTGGGAGGGTAAGCAAGTTCTTTTGGTTGATGGAAAAGATTCTTTTCCGAATGATATTTGTTTTGATGATTCTTCTATACAAACCATTACCAAGGAGGACAGGGTAGAGAGCTTTTCACTTGAGGATGATGATGTGAATGCTTATATATGTGGACAAGATGTGGACCATGGGCAAGTTGCTTTGAAGAATGAAGAGGAGCAGGTCATTGTGGACTTCTTGGATGAGCATGTTTATGATTGTGAGAATGTGATTGATGCTGTGGATGTTTCCTTGTCTGATGAGCCAAGTGATATGGATCTTATGCATGAAGATGAAACCTGGATGGGCATAGACGAGAATGTTATGGATGATTGCTTTGATGTGAGTTTGGAAAGGAAAGATGATGCTCCCTTGTATGCTTTGGTTAGAGGATGGTGTTCACAAGTGGTCTTGAATTTGATGATGAGTGCTACCATACAACAGGTTAGACAGATGAGTCTATGCATTGTGGGTTATCACTTATGTGATGCTTTGAAGCAGGAATCGACCAAAGTTTTAGACAAAGAGGACAGGATGTGTGATGAGGATGTTACAAAGGGGCTTTTAACTGCTATGGGTGAGAATGAATTGATGATAAAGAAGAAGCTTTCAATGAAAAAGATGAATATATGGTCAAAACAGGAGCTCTTGGATGTGGAAGTTGAAGGGTGGTCCATGCATTTTGGACATGGTTTGCATGCAGATGTTGAGGGTGCTTATCTTCTCAAGTGGTGGCAGTGTATTGATCAGTCCTTGTTCTTTCAAGAGCCTTTATGCTGGCGTGGTGAATTTAAAACGATGCTCTTTGACCCATGTGGGTGGATGTGATATGCTCTTATGTTAAGTTGGGTGATACAACTTTGGCCGTTTGATCCAGGAATATGAATGCAAGTTCTTGTTTTTTGCTGAGCATGAATGCTCTAGCAGATGGGGGGGTTGGCAAAGTATGTCAGGCAAAAATCTGAAAGGTGTTTTGAGTCTGTGTACATATGGGATGCGCGGTGTGCAAATAAACTTTGCCCTGATGAATGCCCTGGCAAATGTACAGAGTGGGTGGTTTTATGGTTTTTTTACGAGCTGATGGTGATGCCTGCATGTGAAAGTATTACGGGAACCCTGAATGTGATAATGGTTGGTCCATCTGGGCTGATTTTGGATGCAGAGATGGCGCTCCATTTTTAGCATGCATGTGACGATGGTTGCCAAATGCATGGCACCGACTGTGATGGTCATGTTTGGTAAGTTGAGATGCAGTTGATGGAGGGATGTGGGCACTTATTGCATAATTTTGGAAGGTCGCGGACGCTGCACATGAACTTGAGGCACAAGGTGATGAAAGGGCATTGGTGGCCATTATTGAGGCTTTAAAATAATAAAAAATATACTATACAATGTGGCCAACTTAGAATAGCTACGTGGAGGCTTTATTCGCTGCCAGCTTGACCATCTCGAAGGTTGGCAAACAGTGAGGTGGCCGCTTCGAAAACGTGGAGTCGGGGGTGTAGAGTAGAGAGGGATCGCTTGTTGGCTTCTGCCAGCAGCAGAACGGAGAGGAGTTGAGGTCGCAAGGAAGGGCGGCTTTGTGAAAGGAGACCTCTCTTGTGGGGGGAGCCAACAGAGAAGGGAGCTGCAGCAGTTGCTACTAGTCGTGGCACAGAGGCGACGAGCTGGGACAGTAGAGGGTTGCTGGTGTGGGCGCCCTCTGAAGAGAAAAGACGGGTAGCGACCAGAGAGGGTCGTTTGGTAGGTAGCCGCCTTGTGTACAGGAACAGTGGAGGCAGCTACAAGGGTTGGAGCGCAGCCAGATGTGCAAGAGAAGGTTAGTTGAGGCCGTCTGTGTGGCTGGATGCTGACTGAAGTTGAGAATGGTTGGGCTGGATGCAAGAGAAGGTGATGCTGCGTTCAGTAGTTAGTGTTGGTGCTGAAGAGATTGTGCAGAGGCTGACGAGCAAGGAAAGCTGCAGAGGCTCTGTGGTTGGCAAAGCTGCTGGTCACGACACACAGAGAGTGAGAGCTGCTGAAGAAGGGTTGCTGGTGGGGCGCCCTCTGAAGAGAGAAGTGGCTGGTTTTGTGTGGGCAACGACTGCATGCAGAAAGTGGATGCTGACCAGAGAGAGAGCCTAAAGCGCAGTGCAAAGTTGGAAGCTGTCTCGAGTGTCACTGGCACGTAAAGCAGCTGCAGAGGTGGCTAGTAGTGCTAAAGACAGGTGAGAAGGGCCGGTACCATAAGGGTCGAGGGCTAATGGCAGTGAAGCAGAGAAGAGGGGACAAGTTGGAAGTGAAGGAGGGTTGCTAGTGGGGTGCCCTCTGAAGAGAAGCAGAGACCGGAAGACAGAGGCTTGGTTGTCAGACGTAAGGGTGAATTCCCTTGGCAGTAAATCCTGGCTAGAGTCCTGGTTTTTGGTGTAATTGCTGAGTTTGTACAGTGTGTATGGTGCTGTGTGTTTTTGCTGAATGATCACTGTCTATCGTGGTTTTGAGCTATCTTTCTGGTGTGGGCGGGTGGTGAACAGTGAGAAGTGTTCCAGCCGGTGTGGCTGGTGGTGCCTCCGTTGTGTTAGTATTTTCAAAGTTTGGGAGGTGAAGGGCTATAGAGGCGTGGTCTTTTTTTCTTTTTTTCACCTCACATGCTTTCTGGCGCCCCCACTGAGGAGAGCTCAGGTATTTCTCTTACGAGGGTGTATGCCCCAGAGTAGGAGATTGAAGGAAGGTGTTTCTAGTTTTTTCTTAGTTTGAAGGTGAAGCTTGGGGATAAAAATGATGTCGTATCCGGAGTTTTTTGGTGGTTCTAATGAAGATGTAGCAGATTTTCTTGAGAGGTTCGAGGTTGCGTGCATTAGCAACCTTGTTGATAATGAAGAGCAGGTGTTGAAACTTTTGAGGATCTTTTTGAAGAGTGATGCTAGAGATTGGCTCAAAGGTTTTGAAGCAAAGGAAGCTAAGGCTGTACCACCTAGTGTTTTGACATTAGACAAGTTGACAGAGGCTCTTTTGGAGCGGTTCTAGCGAGTTGAAGACTCAAGTGTGCTATGGCAGGAACTCAATGATTTGCGACAGGGACAAGGACAAAACATGGATGATTTTTTGCATATGTTCACAGGGTTGTGGGATCGATGGTGCTTTTCTTTGTAGAGTGAGGCTCCCCCGATGTTTGTGAAGAAAGGATTGTTTGTAAGTGGTTTGCTTCCTGCGTTGAAGCTCAAGGTCGAAGGGAAGAAACTCAAAATGTTTGAGGATGCTGTGTAGATTGCAAG
The DNA here is from genome assembly GCF_041138505.1 of Cibotium barometz. NCBI lineage: Eukaryota > Viridiplantae > Streptophyta > Polypodiopsida > Cyatheales > Cibotiaceae > Cibotium > Cibotium barometz. The sequence goes on along the minus strand of NC_141053.1, from coordinate 59,232,462 downwards.
GGAGAAGGAGTGGAAGATGAAGAAGATGGCAGAGCTCAGTATGCATTCATATGCATTCAGAGGGTGTGCATGAGGATCTCTTTAATGCTAGAAAGGATGCCAAATCTTTTTTGCTGGAAGGAATGCCTTCAAGGACAAAGCAGGTGAATAAATGTATGCTTGATAAGCCGTGAGGGTTCTTTTTGTGGTTGAAAGGGTGTCCGAATGAGGATTCCATACAGGTTAAAAAGCCAAAGCAAAAGGAGTGCTTGACAGGTCTTGAAGAGAAGCCATCGTTTTTGGAAAGCGGGGTTCGACGAAGATGTTATTATGTCGAATGAAGAGATAGAGGTGCCAATTTGTGTAGAGGAAGAGATGTCCTTGCAATCATATGTCGATGCTGTTGTGGAAAGTGATTTGGAATGCTCTCTTGGTGACAACTTGATTGTAGCTGTGGATGTTGAACATATGTGTGGTGACACACCCATGTGGGAGGGTAAGCACGTTCTTTTGGTTGATGGAAAAGATTCTTTTCCGAATGATATTTGTTTTGATGATTCTTCTATACAAACCATTACCAAGGAGGACAGGGTAGAGAGCTTTTCACTTGAGGATGATGATGTGAATGCTTATATATGTGGACAAGATGTGGACCATGGGCAAGTTGCTTTGAAGAATGAAGAGGAGCAGGTCATTGTGGACTTCTTGGATGAGCATGTTTATGATTGTGAGAATGTGATTGATGCTGTGGATGTTTCCTTGTCTGATGAGCCAAGTGATATGGATCTTATGCATGAAGATGAAACCTGGATGGGCATAGACGAGAATGTTATGGATGATTGCTTTGATGTGAGTTTGGAAAGGAAAGATGATGCTCCCTTGTATGCTTTGGTTAGAGGATGGTGTTCACAAGTGGTCTTGAATTTGATGATGAGTGCTGCCATACAACAGGTTAGACAGATGAGTCTATGCATTGTGGGTTATCACTTATGTGATGCTTTGAAGCAGGAATCGACCAAAGTTTTAGACAAAGAGGACAGGATGTGTGATGAGGATGTTACAAAGGGGCTTTTAACTGCTATGGGTGAGAATGAATTGATGATAAAGAAGAAGCTTTCAATGAAAAAGATGAATATATGGTCAAAACAGGAGCTCTTGGATGTGGAAGTTGAAGGGTGGTCCATGCATTTTGGACATGGTTTGCATGCAGATGTTGAGGGTGCTTATCTTCTCAAGTGGTGGCAGTGTATTGATCAGTCCTTGTTCTTTCAAGAGCCTTTATGCTGGCGTGGTGAATTTAAAACGATGCTCTTTGACCCATGTGGGTGGATGTGATATGCTATGATGTTAAGTTGGGTGATACAACTTTGGCCGTTTGATCCAGGAATATGAATGCAAGTTCTTGTTTTCTGCTGAGCATGAATGCTCTAGCAGATGGGGGGGTTGGCAAAGTATGTCAGGCAAAAATCTGAAAGGTGTTTTGAGTCTGTGTACATATGGGATGCGTGGTGTGCAAATAAACTTTGCCCTGATGAATGCCCTGGCAAATGTACAGAGTGGGTGGTTTTATGGTTTTTTTACGAGCTGATGGTGATGCCTGCACGTGAAAGTATTACGGGAACCCCGAATGTGATAATGGTTGGTCAATCTGGGCTGATTTTGGATGCAGAGATGGCGCTCCATTTTTAGCATGCATGTGACGATGGTTGCCAAATGCATGGCACCGACTGTGATGGTCATGTTTGGTAAGTTGAGATGCAGTTGATGGAGGGATGTGGGCACTTATTGCATAATTTTGGAAGGTCGCGGACACTGCACATGAACTTGAGGCACAAGGTGATGAAAGGGCATTGGTGGCCATTCTTGAGGCTTTAAAAATAATAAAAAATATACTATACAATGTGGCCAACTTAGAATAGCTACGTGGAGGCTTTATTTGCTGCCAGCTTGACCATCTCGAAGGTTGGCGAATAGTGAGGTGGCCGCTTGGAAAACGTGGAGTCGGGGGTGTAGAGTAGAGAGGGATCGCTTGTTGGCTTCTGCCACCCAGCAGCAGACCCGAGAGGAGTTGAGGTCGCAGGGAAGGGCGGCTTTGTGAAAGGAGACCTCTCTTGTGGGGGGAGCCAACAGAGAAGGGAGCTGCAGCAGATGCTACTGGTCATGGCACATAGGCGACGAGCTGGGACAGTAGAGGGTTGCTGGTGTGGTGTGAGCGCCCTCTGAAGAGAAAAGACGGGTAGCGACCAGAGAGGGTCGTTTGGTAGGTAGCCACCTTGTCTATAGGAATAGTGGAGGCAGCTGCAAGGGCTAGAGCACAGCCAGATGTGCAAGAGAAGGTTAGTTAAGGCTGCCTGTGTGGCTGGATGCTGACTGAAGTTGAGGGTGGTTGGGCTGGATGCAAGAGAAGGTGATGCTGCGTTGAGCAGTTAGTGTTGGTGCTGAAGAGATTGTGCAGAGGCTGACGAGCAAGGAAAGCTGCAGAGGCTCTGTGGTTGGCAAAGCTGCTGGTCACGACACACAGAGAGTGAGAGCTGTTGAAGAAGGGTTGCTGGTGGGGTGCCCTCTGAAGAGAGAAGTGGCTGGTTTTGTGTGGGCAACGACTGCAGGCAGAGAGTGGATGCTGACCAGAGAGAGAGCCTAGAGCACAGTGCAAAGTTGGAAGCCGTCTTGAGTGTCACTGGCACGTAAAGCAGCTGCAGAGGTGGCTGGTAGTGGTGAAGACAGGTGAGAAGGGCCAGTACCATAAGGGTCGAGGGCTGATGGCAGTGAAGCAGAGAAGAGGGGACAAGTTGGAAGTGAAGGAGGGTTGCTGGTGGGGTGCCCTCTGAAGAGAAGCAGAGACCGGAAGACAGAGGCTTGGTTGTCAGACGCAAGGGTGAATTCCCTTGGCAGTAAATCCTGACCAGAGTCCTGAGAGTGGATGCTGACCAGAGAGAGAGCCTAGAGCGCAGTGCAGAGTTGGAAGCCGTCTTGAGTGTCACTGGCACGTAAAGCAGCTGCAGAGGTGGCTGGTAGTGCTGAAGACAGGTGAGAAGGGCCAGTACCATAAGGGTCGAGGGCTGATGGCAGTGAAGCAGAGAAGAGGGGACAAGTTGGAAGTGAAGGAGGGTTGCTGGTGGGGCACCCTCTGAAGAGAAGCAGAGACCGGAAGAGAGAGGCTTGGTTGTCAGACGCAAGGGTGAATTCCCTTGGCAGTAAATCCTGACCAGAGTCCTGGTTTTTGGTGTAATTGCTGAGTTTGTACAGTGTGTATGGTGCTGTGTGTTTTTGCTGAATGATCACTGTCTATCGTGGTTTTGAGCTATCTTTCTGGTGTGGGCGGGTGGTGAACAGTGAGAAGTGTTCCAGCTGGTGGTGGCTGGTGGTGCCTCCGTTGTGTTAGTATTTTCAAAGTTTGGGAGGTGAAGGGCTATAGAGGCGTGGTCTTTTTTTATTTTTTTCACCTCACACCGGCCCCCCTTAGATTCCCCCGCCGGTGGCAGAAATTTAGAGAGAGTAGTGTAAGAACATGCTATCTATATGGTGCTATCTCAAACACATTGCATAGACTGTGACATGCTATCTATATGGTGCTGTCTCAAACACAATGCCATAAGCTAGACAAAAAGGGAGTAGTAAGAGAGACAGTCTCTCTTACTACTGTCTATATTATGCATAGACTTTGTGTATACAAGAAGCTCAAAAAACTCACATTTGATGTCTTCTTGGTTAAGAAACAGCTCACACAGTCGAGAGAGGGGACCAGCAAACATGTGCATCTAAAGAACAATAACACAAAAAGAAAAAAGTTTGTCCTTAAAAAAGTGTTAGATTGCGAAATATCACTTCTAAAGTTTATTAGTACTCAATATTGAATGCCTTGAGATTTGGGCTACCGAATCTTTATATATTTTCCAATAAATTTGAATGCCTTGAATTGAACACCTGAAAAGGGCTCCGTAAATATTTTCCAATGAAGTTTTTTTTTAAAATATTCAATACGACATTGAATGCCTTGGAATTTGGGCCAAAGCACTCCATATGATAATCTCAAAGATATTCTATTCATTAATGAGTTGGCCATTTTGTTGGACAGTGAATGTGCCACCTTTGTTTGATGATTGTGTTGCAATACTGAATTTAATCTCTTTAGTGAATGTGCCACCTTTTTTTGAAGTTTGTGTCGTAGTACTGAATTTGCTGTTAAAATAATCAATTAATTATACAATACGAGTAGAATACTATTTGAAGATTTATTCTTGTATTTTTGCATGGCTATCTGGTTTTCAAATGAGTTCGAGTCATTTCACTAGAGCATCTTGCTTGAAAGGTTCTTGTTGTGCAAAAATGGATGAGTTACCTCTTGCTAAGCGGAAAAAGAGTGTGCAGGGTGGCCCAAGTGAGAGCTCATCGAGACACACAAGGAGGCAAGCTGATTTTTCTAGCACTTTGGAGCAAGCCGCCTCCTCAAACCCTACTATACGGAGTAGGCGGTACATATCATAGATGACACTAACCTGGAGGTGGATATGGATTGGCAGCATCTACATAGTGATGAAAGAAATGAGGAGGATGGACAAAATGTAGTGGGGGCAATTGAGGAAAATAAAGGTGATCAAAATGAGGGTGAGAATACTCAAGGTGGTGATAATGAGGACGAAGGTGAGAATACTGAGGATACTGGGAGAGAGATAGAGGGGGAAGAGAACACACATCCACTAGAGGATCAAGAAGAAATAGTTGTCACAACCCAAACTGAAGGAAGCAAGCAGAAAAAAATTAAGGTTGATATTTTTGGGAAGATTCTTGAGACATCTACTCCACAAGCCTTCTTAGATAGGATAGGAGTCAAATTTAGGTCTCCACCTCCACGTGTTCCTCTCTGTAGGATGATCCAGACAGAGGCAATCCAAAAGGTTTCTCCCTCAACAGATAAGTCTCTTACTCGAAGCTTCAAAAAACTAGGTGGGTACATTGAGAGCATGGGAGCTTTCACAGTATCAATTATGGACTTGGAAGGGGAGGAGACACCATTGACACAAGAGAGGGAGGAATCTTGGGATGGAGGACTGTGAATCAACAATTTGAGGAATCTCTTGCACTTGACCCCGATTGGGGTCCGATGTAGCTGATTGTTGGATAATTTTTATTTGGATTATAAAAATTTTAAATCCTATGGTTATGGTTTCTAAAGAGTATTATATTGTTGTGTCAGTGGTATGGCTATTAAAATTGGTGTGCATTTTAATGGCTTGATTTCTATACTCTCTCGTCGCTGTGGTTTCCATGTGGTTGCAACAATAGTTTGTTTCTATTAGTAGCTCAATGACCAATTCAACGTCTTTTTAGCGAGCCAAGTAGTATGAGTTTTGTAGTGATTTTTTATATCCGCACCATTCATTTGAAAATGCTTTATTTGCAATAGTCATTTTTAAACTTTTTTAGTCTTCTTTGTTCTGTTCATTATAGAGTTGCACTATGGTTTCACTCTTCTCTTTAACATTACATGCTCGCTTAACATCATACCATGCCCCTACTTGCTCACTTTTACAAGGACTTTATTTCAACTCACTGCTCTGTGCTCACTGCTCTTGGCTCGCTAAATAGACGCACCTGCTGTTGCACCACTGGTACATCATCCTCTTTAAGATTAATCTGATGTTGATAAATCTATGGATCCATCCCTTTCATATCAGTGTAGTCCCAAGCAAACACATCAATAAATTCCTGCAGCAACTTCTTCAATTGCTCCTATTAAAATCGGAATCCAGGTGCACACTAACCTTGACAATCCTTGGATTGTCCACTGTACCCAGCTCTAAATCTTGCAATTCATCTTCTTTTACTCTAGAACTCTTTCCCAGAGTATGTTCATACAATGCCTCTGCCTGCTTGATAGCTTCTCCAGCATCCTTTTCGGAGTCCTTGCTCTGAACATCCAAAATCTGAGAAGTTGTTTCCTCCCTTGAGATTTCCTTCAGGTCGGACCCTTTTGGGCCCTCCAACTCCACTTGAGCACACTGAAGATTAGATTTCCCTGTGAACTAGTACCTATCCATAATGTCAATGACATCAACTTCAAAAACAGGCACTACTGTCAGATTTGCTTTAAGATAATCCTCTTCCTCATCATCTGTGACTTTCGATGCCAAGTTTATTGCTTGAGCATATAGAGGCTTAATTTCCTTTGCTAAAACTGCTTTATCAGTCATGCTAACCTTCAATGTTTTGGAGCCTTTTTTAAGAGCAATTTCACCCTTCTCCCAGTCTTGCTTAAGTTTTGCTGTGCGGAACCAAGGTCTCCCCAATAACATTGGGTAAGCTCCTCGTGTGTCTTCCAATTTTAAGACCACAAAATTTACTTGGAATGACAAACCAGAAATCAGTACCTCTTGGTGTTGTAGCATCCCAATAGGCTGGACCCTCCTCTGATCTGCCATCCGCACTTGGAAAGGAGCTGGTTGCAACTTCATCTGCTTCAATTTTAGAAACTCCCCTTCAGGTAAGATGTTCACTCCAGAGCCTCCATCTAATAAAACCTTAGTAAAGTCCTTCCCCTAAAACTTAAGATTTATGGTAGGAACTCTCTAATCCACGTCTTCGGGTGACATGTTACATACTTCTACCTCTAATGCTTCTGGCCTCTTCCTTGCAGTTATCACTTTGTCTTTAAATATTGGCACTATGTTGAGCAATTGATCCAAAGTGATATTTAAAGGAGTATGCATTAATTCTTCAAAGAGTGAAACTGAACCAACCTCATCCTTCTTCTTTTCATCTTCCCAAGCTACTTGTTTCTTCTTCTGCATCTTCTTCAACTTTTTTGATGACTGCTCTTGGACATCCTTTTGTTCCTCCCAATCCAATGGAGACTTCAGCTTTTGAGATCTGGTTACTGCCATCACCTCAACATTATCTTCTTTCTCTGCACAATTGGAACAGTCACATGCCATTTGCATTGCTGACACTGATTTCTCTTGTAAATACTTTCTTCCTTCACTCTCTGGGATATCCGATGGCGGACTCACCACATGCTGAATTTTTGTTAACACAAGGTTAACTTGTGGAGCAGGATCCTCTTCTTGTCTAGGCTGTTGGTGTGGAGCCTGATTTTGATTATCATACTCATTCCAATTATTCCTCCATTCATTCCGCCAAGGAACTCTTCCTCTTCCTCTATTCCATTATCTGTTTGGAGGTCTCCATTGATTTATTGTCTGTTTGGAGGTCTCCATTGATTTCATTGTCTGTTTGGAGGTCTCCATTGTAATCCTGAGTTGGAGGATACCAATTTTGATTTCCTCTTTGTTGGACTTCAGGGGCAACTTGCACCACTGCTGCCTGAGTCTCCTGTCTTTGCTTCTGAATCCGATCTAGAATTGGACCTCTATACCATGGATTATACCAACAGTTTGATGTTAGATGACCATCCCTCTCACAAATATGACAGTGAGGTTTATCAGATGATGAAATCCCCATTTCTTTTATCTTTTGGGATACTAACTTATCCAATTCCTGAGTTCCTTTGTCTTGCTTCTTTCTCTTTGTCTTTCTTTTTTCCTCCACTTTTTTCTTCTTCTTGTCTTTCTTCCTCTTTGTCTTTTTATGCTTCTTTTTAGATTTCTTTTTCTTTGATTTGCTCTTTTCATCATCAGAGCTATCTGAATTTGAATCAAAATCTTTAGAATCATCGGACTCGGACTCTGAATCACTGTTCGAATCACTGTCGGAGTCATCCTTCAATGTACCATATCTCTTCTCCACTCTAGCAAGCTGTTTCTACTAGATCATCCATTCCTACAGAGCCACATCCACACTGGCTACTGCTGCAGACCTTATGGTTTTCCTCAAACCCTTCAAAAAGTATCCAGCTAACATTTTTGGGGTTGTGAAATAGCCTTCCAAGCACACAAAAATACAGCGAATCCCGAACTCAAGCATGCAAAATATATGCACTGGGCTCATCCCATTGCCATAAAAACTACAAGAAACACTCAAATACACTCAAGAATGGCACACACACACTATCTCTCTCTCTCTCTCTAGGAAACTACAGCCATGCACACACAAAAAGAAACTAGACCTAGGTTATGGCACACAAAAGATAAGCATAGAGATCATCCTCACCATCTTCTTCTTCACTCTCTTCCTCCATGGATATGGCGTTGAAGCACAAGAGAGATGGAAGAAACAAGAAACAAGAAACAAGAAAGCAAGAGTTTGTGCCAATTGAGAGAGTTTGAAAAGAACCGTGAGATTGGTAGATAAAGGTAGAGAGAGGTTGTAACTAGCTTCCAACTTCCCAAACCTCCCAAATCACACGACTCCTTTCTCTTTCTTTCTTTATTGAATTTGAAAAGTTTGTTACATAAGCTTTTTGAAACCTTAGGCTTAGCTTTCATTTTTGTGCATACATAGACCATGGCTTTTAACCTTACAAAATAGCTAGAGAGAGTTTCCATGCTTTGGCTTTACAAGTGCGGACCCGCTAAATTGCCAAGCATTTACAAAGTTGGACATGTGTACAAATCATACGGCAACAAGTGTATGTCGAGGCTTGAATACAAAATAAACATGGGATAACATCATTCTTATTTGAGAAAAGCTGCATCTTCTTAGCCTATTTGATGTCAAAATTGGAGGCTATCATTCCTCCCACACTTAGCTTGTGAGCTACCGCGAACAACATATCGATGACGACCTCCCGTGTTTAGCATACTTAATAAACCCCACTTCACTTCTCTTCACACCCTTCACCATCTCATAACTCCTCACACTTCTCTTCACTCTCCATACATCACCCCACATCTTCTTCACAAAACTCAACTCCCATCACAAAAACTCCATCTCAAACATAACTCATCTCCTACTAATCCCACCTTACACTAACTTCATCACCCTTCACACATAAGACATATGATATAGAAAATCCTCATCAAAATCTCATCTGCAACATAACCCACAAACTTTATGGAAGAAAAAACGCAACTTCCAACTCCCATCACCAAAATGCACCATTACGTGGTAGGAACTTCTGCTACCTCTCCGGGCATGAACCACCTCTACTTTCTTTTTGATTTCATCATTAGCTTTTTAACCTTCAGGCAACATGGCTGTCTTACCCGTCAGGCAACTGACACTTGTAGGTTTCGAGTTTGCTCTCCTCTCTCCTGTCTCGATGTGCATGCTTTCCTCCTCCCAGCTTCCAAGCACTTCCTACATGGCATACAACAGCATCTTCCTCCTTTCTCGACCTACTCCCAGATGCGCTAGGCTCCTCGATCTTCTCTGGTTATTTTGTGCGCAACACGCCTCATGCTCTTTCCCTCTGTGCTTCCCTCTTCATCATTCTGTACCCAATCTTGGCTTGCTACCCTTTCTCTTGCGAGCTTGGCACAATTGAGGCAGCGTGCCCACCTCCTTTCTCTACATCCATGGCCTACATTACACCTCCATCACACACAGGTTGCACACCCATGATCCAGCCAAGCGGCTTCTGTCCTGCGTCTTCTGTATACTACCCTTCTTCCACTTCTTCATGGCTTCTCTGCTGGTGGCTCTTCACCTACTGCACTTACACCCGCCTTTGGCAATTTCTTCCTCCTTTCTCGTCAAAGAGATGCCCTCAGCACTGCTCGACTCACACGACAGCATCCTCCTCCTTGCGCAACAAAAACAACAGGTTGTTCCGTCAGGTTTAAATCGGCTAGCACTGCAATGCAGGAGCTTCTGTGTTGCTACACCCATCATCATAGCTTTCTTCTGCTCGAATTACTCAATCAATGCTGTACTTTCCTAATTCTCCTCCTGTTGTTTCCCTGTTCTTCCTACACACGGCCTGCATACCTTCGAATTTTGGCTGCTCCCTTTCTTCCATCTTCCATCTCTTCCCCCAATTTGTTCAAGCAAACCGCTTCCTCTCTCTACCTTCATTGCCTTTTGCATATATTGTATGCCCTCTATGTCAACATTTTCTGCCCATTTCCCACAACTTCCATAGCTAGCTTCTCCCGGCGAACGCACCAAATGAAATAGCCTTCCAAGCACACAAAAATACAGCAAATCTCGGACTCAAGCATGCAAAATATATGCACTGGGCTCAGCCCATTGCCATAAAAACTGCAAGAAACACTCAAATACACTCAAGAATGGCACACACACACTATCTCTCTCTCTCTCTCTAGGAAACTATAGCCATGCACACACAAAAAGAAACTAGACCTAGGTTATGGCACATAAAAGATAAGCATAGAGATCATCCTCACCATCTTCTTCTTCACTCTCTTCCTCCATGGATATGGCGTTGAAGCACAAGAGAGATGGAAGAAACAAGAAACAAGAAACAAGAAAGCAAGAGTTTGTGCCAATTGAGAGAGTTTGAAAAGAACCGTGAGATTGGTAGATAAAGGTAGAGAGAGGTTGTAACCAACTTCCAACTTTCCAAACCTCCCAAATCACACGACTCCTTTCTCTTTCTTTCTTTATTGAATTTGAAAAGTTTGTTACATAAGCTTTTTGAAACCTTAGGATTAGCTTTCATTTTTGTGCATACATAGACCATGGCTTTTAACCTTACAAAATAGCTAGAGAGAGTTTCCATGCTTTGGCTTTACAAGTGCGGACCCGCTAAATTGCCAAGCATTTACAAAGTTGGACATGCGTACAAATCATACGGCAACAAGTGTATGTCGAGGATTGAATACAAAATAAACATGGAATAACATCATTCTTATTTGAGAAAAGCTGCATCTTCTTAGCCTATTTGATGTCAAAATTGGAGGCTATCAGGTTGGTCTTTCTGCCACCTCCAATCTATTAACTAATTGGGTAAATTTCTGAGCATAATCCTGCACCAACATCTTCTTCTGTTCAATTCTCTTTATCTTGCGCAACACATCATTCGGTGTCTTTTCCTTTCTGAACCTAGCCAAAAATGCTCCCTTCAAATCATTGTATGTTGCAAAGTGATTTGGGGCAAAATGGCTAAACCATTCAATAGCTTTTCCTCCAAAAGTAGCCTCGAACTGATGCATCTTGTCAGCATCACCATATACTCCAGCCAATCCGCTAGCCTGCCAAGCTGCTTCAAATTCAGCAACATGACAATCGGAGTCCTTCTTTTCCAGCCCCTTAAACTTTTTGAACTTGACTTTGAGATCAGCGATTGCCCCTCGATGTGCCATTCCGAGTGCTGTTGGAATTACCTTAGGTTTAGGTTTTCCTTTTACTAGAAGAGGATCAAATTGTAACCGCTTGAAATCAATGGTCATACCACAGCGACACCCACCAATTGAGCAACACCCCTTGCCCAGTCCTTCGGTGTTCTTGCGGACTGTCCTCCTAACTGACTTGAATCATTATCCTCTAAATCATTTTCTTCTTGTCCACCTTTGGACCGTGATCTTGTGAAATAAACCCTAGGAGCCCTTCTGCTTTCTTCATTCATGCATTCTGTGCATCACCCCAAGCCTCAAGAATGCCTTGATAAAAGAAAATACTCATAATGAGCATTCAGGACATACTACAAACCCCTAGACATGATTCTCCTTCTACCTATCAAATCCCTAGATATGATTCTCCTTCTGCCTATCAAATCCCGAACCTCATGAATCCAAACCTTCTTCCTGATGATGGAGATAATATCTCTAGGAAGGTCAGAGAAATTCTAGTTGAAGAATATTTCTGCATAAGCATTTACTTCCTCCTTATCTGTTACCCACTTTCGAAAATCATATAGCAACCCATCCATATAGAAAAAATTCTCTTATCCCTGAAAAATGCTAGGTTTGTTCCCAATCTACCCTTTTCAAAGTAGAAACCCACAGGATCGCCAGTGTATATTCCTGACTCAAATCAAACTTTCACTAAACTTAATTCGGATACATGGAAGTAAGACTGAAATCAGAAATACACATGTGGATGACAGAAATGAGTCCGAATGCCATTACAGAATGCAGATGGAACTCCTTAATGCATCATATCCAAAACACAATAGTGTGGCTGATTAAAAGCCCGCATCAGTTATTACAAGTGGTTATAACCGCATTCCTTCATCGGAATGTCCCCAAGATATAATGAAAGTCCGACTAAGGTATTTTGCAAAAGGACTTACAAAAAGGAATTGCTAAACTTGAAAACTAAAATAAAGTAAAGTAATTTATGGTATTGTAAGTAGAGCCCTAACATTGATAAAACAAAGAGAAGTTCAAGATAATCAAATAAATTTCTTACTTGTTCAATCAAGTGAAAGAAAACAAGAGTTCTTTGACATCATTGTTCTCGAATGAAACAAAATCACAAAGCATGCTTGCATTGGAAAATCATTTGGGAATTATGTAGCATCATATAAACACAATTTTAAATGAATGAAATAAAATATTCAATCATCCACTTTAAAAAAAAGAATATACTAACCTCTTTTGATGCAATACATGAAGGCTTTATGTCAATTATTTCCATCAAGTATGTGGATCATTTTTCCCCTAAGGTATGAACCCCACTTTGCAGCATCATTATCCAAGATCTTCTCAAACTTATCATTTATAGTCTTTCATGCATCACTCTAGGACCCCCTCCTCTCGTACGTAAGAGGTGTCTCCTCCCCCTCCAAATTGAGTGAAGGCACCCTTACTTTCCAAGTAACCACCCATTTTTCATAAAAGACCTTGAGAGAGATTTTTTTGTAGATGGACTTAATTTTTTGATTGCTTTAGTTGGAATGAGCCTTCATAGAGGTATTTTTGGTAGAGGTGACAAAAACTTCACCCTAATTCTCTCAAGGAATCCTTGAGGTGTACTAGTTTTTAAGATCTTACCAAATATCTCTATTTTCGTCTTGCTTGTACTTTTTGGCACATTTGTGTTGTGTGTAATTTCTCGATAAGCACTTGATTCCTCCTCATTTTTCCCTTGATGAGTAATTTTTGTTGTAGTCTCTTCATCCCTCCATTCATTACCTTCATCCCCCCTATATGAGCTTCTTCACCCCCTTCTCTTCCTCCTTTTAGTTGTAATTTTTGTTGTAGTCTCTTCTTCGTCCCCCCTATATGAGCTTCTTCACCCCCTTCTCTTCCTCCTTTTAGTTCTCCTTCATAACCCTCTTCACATCCTATCCCTTTCTCTCGTTCTTTTTCTCCATAACATCCTTTCCCTTTTTCCCTTTCAACAAGTACGTGCTCTTCAATGTAAAAACTATGTAAAAGTAAGCTTCTTTAAGCCCAAAAAAAATCGACAAATTGCAGAAGAACCTTCTGCACCAACACTCTAGCTTACCTACACAATCTTTTTACAATTACAGTTAGATCTAGAGGAAGCAACCTCCATGTTATCACATGAACGTGTAGATTCATAACAACAAGGCCGTGTAAAATATCTATTACCCTTTGACAAGCTAGGTATACTCATTCTAACAATTGAACGAGAAAATTAAAAACAATAACATGTTATTAAATATCGTTGTAAGGTTCATATAGAATTTTTCATTTTGCTTCATCTAAAATCTTTAACGAATGATAAAAAATATCTATGCACGTACCTCAAAATAAATATGACTTAATGGGAAAACTCATCAAGAAACCTCATTTTGTCCTCACAAACTTTAAACATTCATGTTTTGAATACTCATGACCTCTAGGAGCACACTCATCATGAACATTCACATCTTGAGTTCTCATAACAAATACACATTTCAAATACAAAGGCATGGGAATAAACATAGAATTGTTAATGGGAATTGTAGATTGAGAAACAATGTAAGCTCCTTTCCCTCTTCTCAGTAGAAGTTTTTGAACTGATTTGTCCTCTCTACTCTCTATCTCAACCTTATTACTTTCTTCTACTTTATAGATGGTGGTGCCATGGCTTATATATATAAATATATATGTCTAACAAAACGATCTTGATTTCCTCAAAATTATCTATTCCTATGTTAAGTCAGAGACCTCGATGATTATCTCGGTGATTGGCTTGCAGCCTTTCATGAACCGTCTTCAGCAATGGATACATCAAGCAGGTGAGCCTATGGATTAATCTCTTCAATCTCAGTGGGGCTATGTTCTACTTTGCAAGCTTACCTTTTTTTTAGAACACTCATGGATTCATCGGTGAGGTAGCCAATCAAAGGTCTTGGACCCTATCCTAGCTCACATCTTTAACATGGCTCTTTGTGATGGTTTTACCTTGTCTTGAACTACCCAAATTGTTTGTTTGTCTAGAAGGCCATAGGCGAAGCATGGTTCAACACAAATTACTCAACCTTATTTGGGGGCATTGAAGTGGTGAAAAGTTTGATGATGGTAGTGGAAAGTGTAGTTTGCCATGTATTTATTTGTATTGCAAACAAAAATGCCTTGAACTCACATAAGATTACTCACCAAGGATACATACTAGGGTTGTTATCCTTTCACACACAAAGGTTTATAACCTTATGACATTATAAAGGAGCTTATGATTTCACAAGGATTGATCATGCATAAAGGTTTTGCTTCTCATAAAGATTCTAACGCTTCACACAAAAAGGTTTGAGAACCCTTATATCATTAGGGTATTATAAAAAAGGGAAAATAACCAAATGCAATGTTCATAAAGGTAGTGCTTGAAATTAGCACCAAGATCTTCCATTGCCTTGAAGCCATGACTTATGGTGATATCCATGGCACCCAACACCATAAGCCATCGCTAATGGTGCTGTGTGCCATGGATATCACCATACTCCATGGATTATGGTGTTGGGTGCCATGGATATCACCATAAGCCATGGCTTATAACCCTCCCACACTTGTAGGAATTAGATGTGGATAGACAAGTGGGAGGCCAATTTTTTGTCTTAACCAATTGCTTGCCTAACTAGTAAGACAAGCATCTGAACCTGGGTGAAAAAATCAATGTGGCCAATCTAGCCGTATCTCTTGGTGCTCTAGTTTTCATTGAGGCTAACCTCATCATAGACCATTCCTTTACTAGTAAAGAAATGGTCTGGGTACTATGGATGTGGTCTTCTACTAGAAGCAAAGATACATGAAAAAACAAGGGTCACAGAATGATCGTTTAAAGTTGCAACACAATCACGTTCTAAGACTTTAAGTTTATGGACATCTTTCACTTCTAAAAGGAGCCCAATGTATACATAAATCGTGTCCTAGACAAAATCATTTCATCAACATCTATCTACTAAAAGTTCACCTTCTCGGCATGTGGCAAAAAATCCTTTCCATCACAGTCATATGGCCCCTAATTGGTATGTGACTTGTTTATAAGTTGGCATGGCGTATGCTGATATCCATGGTACCCCCAATACCATAAGCCATGGCTTATGGTATTGGGTGCCATCATGGATATCACCACACCATAGCATGCCATTGGGACTTTAAATAAGTACCATACCATACCTATTGAGATGTCAAGCTCAACATGAGCTGACTCTCATGATGTGCCTGGATGATTGTTTCACATTTACACAACTAGCGTGTCTGGTAGCTGACACAATGGATCTTCGCGTGATTCTACAACAAGACTACACCTACCTAGTCCAACCTAGTTATGGCATACTTATCTTACCAGCTCACCTATTTAGCGAGTTCACTGGCATACTAATCTTGCCAACTCACCTATCTAGTGTGTTCACACTATGGAATTCTTGTACATAGTACTTATGTTGGGTTTTCACTTATCTTTTGTAGGCTTCTTTTGAGAGTAAGAAGAAGAAGATTTCAGCCTTCCATCTTTGTGTGTGTGTTATCCATTGTTGTGTGGGTGTGTGTGTGCTTTCTCTTCCCCCATTATTTTCATGATATCAAATCCTGGTTCAAGCTAAGGAGCTTAGCAACAACAAGCAAAGGAAGCTACAAATGCAAAGGAAGCGGTACACACGTAAGAGCATCATCATCTCTTCCCCTTTTTTTTAAAGGTTTAACACCACTTGGGTAGCTCCGAGAGCTACACATCTTCGATTAAGGAGCTTTCTTCACAGTATGGAGGTGCTTGTAATATGCATAGTACTTTGTAATGATGTTTTGCAGCCAAAAACACATTTTGGTCTCCATTTGGCCACTGTAAGGTTTTTTCGGGTAGCTTCAAGAAGTTTTGGTTGAGAACTATCTCTGCGCGAAACCTGGTTATTGTAGTGCAGAAGTGCATTTTGGGAGTGCAAATAGTGTTTGCACATGTATGGCTGATCTTGGGTGTATGTAGATGTACTATAGTCACATTTGGTGACATATAGGTTGTGCAAAAGCACTGCTACTACGGGTAGTCATAGAAGATACTAATGTGTTACAGTTGTATGTAAAAATTATTTGTTTGTAGGTTTCTGGTTGTTACAGGCAAACATGTATGAAGGATCAATCAGATTGTCAGTGAGAATCTAGACAAGAACAACTTCCATGCTTGGAAGTTCAAAATGACTAATTTCTTAGTGGGTAAAGGATTTTGGGACTATGTCAAACGAGACAATAAGGAGCCTTCAGAGTTGCCTGAAGAGAATGTCATTTTTCCAACATATATAAAGGCATTCAAGGACTGGAACTAGGGTCAAGGAAAGTCATATATTGGCTTTCAGTCAATGTTATAGACACATACATGATGTCAACACTCCAGAAGTTGCATGGAAGAACCTAGTGCATATGTTCCAAACCAACACAAAGGCAAGGAAACTGCACTAAAACAAGAGTTGCATACTATGGAGAAGAAAAGCATGTCTATCAATGAGTATGTTTTAAAGATCAAGGGAATTGTTGAATCCCTTGGGTCTACATGATGATTAAGATGAGATTAGTGAGCAATTAATCTAATAGGGTAATGTAGGCATGGATACTCAAAAACTAGCAATTTCTCATTAGGCCAATGCCTCAATTTATAGGTTGTACATCCACAAGATGCCAAGCATCTAATCCCACTGATTTCTCCTTGATATGTGCCACCTCCCTTACATATGGGGGCACCTTTTCCTAGAATCTTTCCACACCCCTATATTCACTCATGCTACCCTTGATTCTCTCATCAGTAGATACCTCTCACATTTTCACTGCTACCCACTTAATTACAGACTCCCTTTTACAGCCTCTTGGTAAGGGCTTGTTCCCACACACACCCATTCACTTGCATATTTCAACACCTCCCCTCTCAAGTGAATAACTCTAGCACACTTGGACCCTATACCAAGTTTCCCTCCTCTTATTGGTAGCCCGCGACCAATGCCTCAAGTCCCTAACTCACAGTCCTTGACACTCTCTCTCTCTATGTGTCCAAGGCTACAACAAGTGCCCGTGACCTTGACTAAAGTGCTCACACATACATCTACCACATGGCCTACATCATCGGTGGCTCAGAGGTGGTTTTACTCTGTTGGGGTAGTTTATAGTTTGTCGATGCCGATCCTTCTTCATTGGGTTTGCTGTAGCAGTCTCTAGCCATATGTCCTGGCTTACCATAGTTGTGACAAGTGAAGGTCCTTCCTCCTCCCCTGCCTCTTCCTCGTCCTCTTCCTCATGAGAATCCTCCTCAATTGTAGAATGCTCTCTCATCTCTAGTTGTAGGGTCCAACCCTTTCTTCTCTTTGACCTTGGTCTCTAGCTGCTCTAGTAGAGCTCCTTCTATCTCATGCAGCTTCAATTCTGGTACATTCTTTAAGGTTGCCACAATAGTCTCATATTCTCCTTTGTCCACACTCTTCAAAAGCACTGCTAGTGCCTCATCATCCTCTACCTTCTTCCTAATGGCTACCAGTTGTTGCTTAATGCTTTTGTATTTGTTCAAGTGTGTGCAGAAAATACA
Organism: Cibotium barometz; assembly: GCF_041138505.1. Classification (NCBI taxonomy): domain Eukaryota; kingdom Viridiplantae; phylum Streptophyta; class Polypodiopsida; order Cyatheales; family Cibotiaceae; genus Cibotium; species Cibotium barometz. The sequence continues at coordinate 59,214,735 of NC_141053.1, read as the reverse complement.
CTGATTTGGAGGGATTAATCGGGGTAGTGATTATGATGGAAAATTCAATTTGAACACATATACATGTGTAGTACCTTCCCAATGTTGGATTAGATCCACCAATTACTAATTACCACCTTGATTAGGTGGATTAATTAAGCAATTTGCCAAGATAATTCATTGTTCATGTGCAGCACAAATTTAATCTCAAAATGCTTCAATATAGTAGTAGATAAATGTTTCTAGATATGTTTTGAGTCCACAAACATCAAGATTGAAGCTTTAATGAAGAATTAATCAAGTGATTAATAGAGGCACTTCCCTGACTGTGCACAGTGCTGGATCTCACTATAGACTTGATGAATCAAAAACTATCTTCAACACTAGCTTGTAGAGCATGCTTGAAAACCCCCAAGCCTAGCTAGAATTAGACGAATTCGAAGCAGGTGCATTGCATGGAGCTTTTTCCCCAAATCTGTTGCACCTGCAAATCGCGTTGTTGCTACCGTTCTGCGCTGAAATCGGTCGATTCCTTGGAGTTGTGTGGAGGACCTTGAGTCTAGTATGTGCCTCTAGGCAATGGGTATGTGTGAAGGGAGAGAGAGCTCCTCCACCAGTTGGGGGTACATAAGCTAGTTGAAAGAAACTAAACAAATATAATTAACTCTTAATCTTGATTAGCAAGGTAATTCATTAATTAAAAAACTAGACGGATCCTAAGATATGGCTCTGATACCATGTTAAAATCCAAGCAAGATGATGAGCTATGGTGGATCAAACACAAGAATCAACATAATTAACAAGTGGTTAGATGATTATTAAGACAAGATTAGTGAGCAATTAATCTAATAGGGTAATGTAGGCATGGATGCTCAAAAACCAAAAATTTCTCATTAGGCCAATGCCTCAATTTATAGGTTGTACATCCACAAGATGCCAAGCATCTAATCCCACTGATTTCTCCTTGATTTGTGCCACCTTCCTTACATCTGGGGGGGCACCTTCCTTACATCTCTGGGGGGGCACCTTTTCCCTAGAATCTTTCCACACCCCTATATTCACTCATGCTACCCTTGATTCTCTCATCAGTAGATACCTCTCACCTTTTCAGTGCTACCCACTCAATTACAGACTCCCTTTTACAGCCTCTTACTAAAGGCTTGTTCCCGCACACACCCATTCACTTGCATATTTCAACAGAAACACTAAGGTGCAAGCAATGGTTTGATGACTAGCTCAAGGACAAGGAGATGAATGAGGGGGATATGATCCTCCTCTACAACACAAAAAATCACAAGAAGAAACCCAAATACAGAGGAAAGCAAAGATCCAAGTGCACGCCAAGGCTATGCAACCACCACACCCACTATCTCCACCAGTGATATCCCATCAACCTTGGCTACCCCACCTACCATTATCATTTGACTCCCTCAATACACCCCTCCTCAACCTATTGCATCTCCAACCCCTCATCATCTAGCAGCTCCCTCTCCTATTATTATGAAGCACCAAAGGCCTCACGACGAGGAGCTGCCAACCTTGCCCAAACCCAATTACGCCCAACTTCTCGCTATCACCAATTGGGCAAGGAGTCAAGTCAAAACCTGTATAATGGGGTGCTGACCATGTAGTCTTAGGATACAAAACTTAGGGTACAAAACCTATTCATAGGGTGCCCCTCGAAAAAAAACAAAAACAAAAACAACAAAAGCAACAAAAACTAAGTCAAACCAAATGCCCGTTTACTCACAAAGCCACAACCGTTGATGAATCAACAACCATTTCCTCAGAAAGCCACGACTGTTTCCTCAAAAAGCCACAGTCGTTTCCTCAACAAAGCCACAACCATTCACGCCAACTCCACAAAGCCACGACTATTCATTGGTCAAGCCATAGCTGTTCACTCCAACTCCACAAAGCCACGATCGTTTCCTCAGAAAGCCATAGCTGTTCACTCCAACTCCACAAAGCCACGACCGTTTCCTCAAAAAGCCATAGTCGTTTCCTCAACAAAGCCACAACCATTCACTCCAACTCCACAAAGCCACAACTGTTCATTGTTCAAGCCACGACCATTCACTTGTCAATCCACAGTCATTTATTCCTGAAGCCACAACCATTCCTCAGCAAATCCATGGCCATTCCTTGATGAAGCCACAATCTTTCCTCTAGAAAGGAACATTAGTTCCTCTGTGACGCCATGGATGTACTTCCTTGAAAATCTATATAAGGGCCCACCCCCATTCATTTCTCTCACTTTTTTTCCTACCCCATCCAAACTATTGTAGTCCTCCCCCCCCCCCCCAATTTTTCAATGCTACTATTGATCTCTATCCCCCATGGCCTCTTCCCATACCCCTACAACTCCTACAAATTCATCGCCACCCTTGGCTTCCTAGAGTGGCTGGCTGGATGACAGGCTTCTATGCTTACAAGGCACTTCGTCTCGTTGAACCCTCCCCCTTACTCTCCCTATGGTCTCCTAGTAATCTACCATCGTCGATGCTACTGTGCCAACTATGATGTAGATCATCATTGCCACCACCGGCACCATACAGTTTGATGACTCACTCATTTCCTTCCCATACAACATCTCCATCGAAGAGGCGCGGGAGGTGAAAACCTTCTTCTCCTCCAAATGGCTGGCCCACGACCCCCACGATGACGATGACAACAACGATGATGGCGAGGACGTCGCCAATGATCTGCCTACATGAGCAAATCCCCCCACCTCCCAACCCCAACCCACACTAGTTCCCACCAACATTCCTTCGAACCCCCAACCCTCCATGCAAAAATCCTCGTGGGGCATAAGCTTCCCTACTTCCACCACTTCACCCACCACCTTGCCCCTTTTTCCCTTGCCTTCGAACCCCTCCTCAATTTCCCTTGCCACTTCCTTCACACACACCATCATCACCCCCTTCATCCCTCCATCTTGGATTGGGCCTACTTATGCCCCCCCAATATCTTCCCTCTACATTGACACATCCCTCGGCACTGCCCCCTCTTCCTCCACCAGAGCTCCTCCACCTCAAGAACCTCTCGATGGACTTGAGTTAGGGAGGGGGTATGCTAACCACACTAGTTAACATAATTTTTAAGCATGGTTACGCTTCATCTAACTAATTTTTATGTAAAATGTACTAAGCGCTTCATGTAAATGATATATGGGATGATCGAGCTTACGACTTGTGTAATGACAGCCATGAGCATAAGCCTACGTGTACATAGAGCTAGAAGAACCAGTTTTGGGCCCCCAACTGTTAAATGGGCGGCCAACCATTGTAAAAAGAGAGCTCATGTATATAAGTGACTTATGAAATATGAAAACGAACAATCCCATTATCACAATTGAGTTTCCCTCTCTCTCACTCTCTCTCACTCTCTTGTAGCTATGGTGGTAAGCTTGTGTGCATACATGCTTGCTTGCTTCATTGTGTGTGTGTGCATGTAGGTGAAGTCCTCTTTGCTTGCCTCCTCTTCTTCTTCTTTCTCTCTCTCTCTCTCCTTCACTCTTGCACACAAGAAGGAATTGAGTAGGATTTGAGCTCTCCATATCTCCTTCTCTCATTGCTCCTCACCTAGCTTGTGGAAAGCTCCACTTGTGTAACACAAGTGGTGGTGGAGTAAGCCCTTAGCTGCTTCACATCAAGGAGTTAACCCACATTAAGGTTGGCTAAATGCTAGTCCCCAAACCGACCCTTGCATTATCTCCTTTCTCTTCTCTCTCTCTTGTGCAAGGAAGCATGCTCATTTTGGTGAACATTGAATTTCACAAGGTTACACCTGACAACTTTGCCTGCATAGCAGAGCTTGTGTTCCTTGTGATACACAATCTATTCTAGCTGCAAAATCTCCTCAAGGTCATCCACTTCTGGTGGATCATCAATGACCAATTCATTGGGCTCCGGCTCTAAATACTCACAAAGTAGATTCACATGAAAATCATCGTGTATGTGCCAATGACTAGGCAATGCCAACATGAAGGCCACTTCACTGATCTTGTCGATTACTTGAAAAGGCCCATGTACTTGGTTGTAAGTTTTAGGGTATGCACCCTCTTTGCCAGGCCTCTTACTAAGTCTTACTTTCTCAAATTTTGGCAATACCCAATCATTCTCTTTGACATCAAGTTGCCTTCTATGATTATCGGTAGCCTTTTTATGTTTGTCTTGTGACCTTGTAATAGTTGTCCATACCCGAGCAAAGGTAATATCCAAGTTTCTTACATACTCATCAATTGCAAATATCTCATCCTTTATGCCAAGGATGGGTGGAAAAGCCACCTTATCATAAAATAATCTCAAACAGGGCCTTTCATGTAGATCATGCACCATGTTGTTGTATGCAAATTCCACAAATGGTGAGTACTTCTCACAAGAAGAATTTTGATCCACTATATAACAGCCTCATTTTGTCCACTATATAACAGCCTCATTTTGTCCATCCATAAGAGGGTGATAAGCTGATCAGAAGTCCAATTTGGTGCCCATATTATCAAATAAGGCCCGCCAAAAGAGACTTATAGTCTTGGGATGTCTTTCCCCTACAATGGACTTTGGCATTCCATGATGCTTAAACACTTGTACAAGATATATTTTAGCCATATGCTTCATTACTCTTGATTTAGGATAGCTCCTATACAGTTTCTAGATGCAGGACATTCAACAAATGGCTTTTGCAAATATGGAATAATCAACGTTGGAGCATGTGTAGTTGCATCTTTTAATTTGAGGAATGCATCTCTCTCTACATCAGTCCATTTGAATATAACTGCCTTCTTTATCAAGTCATGCAAAGGAGAGGCAATCCATGCAAAGTGCCAAATGAACCTATGGTAGTAAGAGCATAATCCAAGAAAACTGCGGATCTCATGCACCCTCCATACACCTATGGCCAATTTTGAATTGCATCAATCTTTGCACGATCCATCTACACTCCATTTTTAGACACAATATGCCCAAGATAATGTATCTCTAGTAATAATAACTCACTATTCTTTGCATTTATGAGAGTTTATGCTTACAGAGTTCTTCAAAAATGATAGTCCAATGAGCTCTATGCACTTCTTTGATCTTTAAGAAGACTAGGATGTCAAGACAACCATAAATTTTTTGTACCACAGAACATACAATCCATCGTTCTATTGAATGTAGCCGGGGCATTCATAAAACCAGAAGGCATAACAAGGTACTCATAAATCCCAAATGATGTCTTGAAAGCAATTTGATGTACATCCTCAAGCACCACACGCACTTGATGATACCCACTCTTGAGATCAATTTGGCTAAAACATGCCCATCCATCCAACTTGTCAAGGATGTTATCTATGCATGGAATCAGAAACCGATTCTTTATGGAATCAAAAATTCTATGACAACAACGATGATGGTGGGGGCGATGCAAACAATCCAACCGCAAGAGTAGATCCCCCTGCCTCCTGCTCTCCTCCTTCTCAACCTCCACCCCCACCACATTCCCACTTCCAATTTGGCCCTAGTTCTCAATCGCCGCCCAACCCACCTCACACTAGTGCCCACCAACATTCCTTTTGAACCCCTAACCCTCCATGCAAAAATCCTCATTGAGAAAATGCTTTTTCAACAGCCCCCCTAAATGGCCAACTACCTCTTTGGTCCAACATATCAAGTCGATGAAGATGGCACTCCAGTAAATTTCTCCCTAGAGCCTTTGTGAAAATGTTTGCACAATTCTCTATTATCAGGCAATAGATAAGGTCCACCTCTTTATCCATAATTAGCTCATGCTCATAATGATGTAACATCATGTTTTTGAGATGATAGCCACGCAAATATGATTGTCACACAGCAACACTGGCGCTCCCTTTTGAGCAACACCCATGTCTCCTAAGATCCTCCTTGACGAGAATGCTACACAAGCAAAGCATACTGCCTTGTACTTAGCCTCATTAGAAGAAAGTGCCAATGTAGGCTACTTCTTGCTGATCCAGGGTATAATTCTAGACCCAATAAGAAAATAGTAACCAAAAGTAGATGTCCTGCTATCGTAATCTCCTACCTAGAGTCATAAAATCCAATCAAGGAATTGCCCAATTTGTTAACACCCACATCCCACCCTTCCAATAGTTCTCTCGAGGCTCATTTGAGAACCTGCTAAGGACACCAACTGCAAAATTGATGTCAAGCCGTGTATTGCACCAAAAGATTAAACTTACCACACCAACTTTCTATGCTCCTTCATATCTAAGTGGAGAACAAAAAGATTCACAACTTCCATGGGTGTAAACACAGACTTACATGTAGCCATGCATGCGAAATGCCTTGAAAATTTATCCTACGTTCTTTTCCTAAAAAGTGAAGATTGCATCTGACTCTTGCCACACCTCTATCCCTAAATAGTGGTGTGACTATCTTGAATTTTTCTTGAGGCGCTAGCTAGGCCATGGGATTGGATGGGGTTAAGCTGAACTGATGGATCCTTAAATTAAGACTAAATACTATTAAGTTACGATAGTTGAAGTAAATCACGGATAATCCTTGTTCTATGGAAAAGAATCAACGGTTGTGCCTCTTGTGATGAGGAAAAAAGCGTTGGTCTCTATGATCCAAGTGCAAGTCTCTTCCTTGATCTGACCATGTGACTTACGGGTTCGGTTGGATCAGTTTGGTTAGTTAAGACCTTGACTCGTTAGATTAATTCTTGTGTTAGATGATTTTCCTGGTAGAATCGCCCGTGTCTTCCGAGTGATGGAAGTTTTTTCGAGTTCGGGTTTGGAAGAACCGAGGGATTAGTATCTTGTCCGGATATTCATGGGTGAGGCCCCGAGTGGGAGACTCTGCCCTGTGCTGCAAGAAGTGCTACTTTTGCTGCTAGCACCCCCGAATTTGATGCATAGTGGGGCAGGGATCTCTCATTTAGATTCCTTGGAAGGTGTAGCATGATCACGGTATGAGGCTTTGCCAATAGATACCAAGAATGATTAGGAGAGGTTGACAAAGGCAATGAACGAAAGATTTGTTACAGTGGAATTACTAAATGCTTTATTATTATAGTTGGACAAATTTTTTCAAAATGAAGGAGAGTCAAATTTTGCTTTCTCAAATTTCTTGGAAGATGTAGCCTTATCATGGCATGAGGCTTTGCAAGAAGATACCAAGAATGATTGGGAGAACAGATATCTCACATGCAGTTGGAGTTGTGAGTCAGTTCATGCAAACTTCAAGGAAACCTCACATGGATGCAGTGAGAAGAATCTTGAGATATGTCAAAGCGACAGTGAATCATGGACTTCACTATTTGTGTGATGTTTTTGGACCATATGCTTATTGTGATGCAAATTGGGCAAGTGATCCATCTACAAGAAGAAGTGTCACACACAGGAATTGTGTTGTTCAATTGGGAATGGTTTTGTTTCTTGGAAATCAAAGAAATAACCTAGAGTTGTTAATAAGCACTACAAAAGCAGAGTATAGAGCTTCAACACAAGTAGCTTAGATAGAACAATTGTTTACAGAGTTAGAGATTGAGTTGAAAGAACTAGTTCCCATATATTGTGACAACTTGAGCTGGATTTAGTTAGCCAACAACCCAATGTTTCTTGCTCGTACCAAACATATAGAGGTACATTATCACTTTGTGAGAGAAAAAGTTCTACAAGGGTAGATTGATTTGAAGTTTGTGAAGATTGAAGACCAAGTAGTAGACATTTTCACAAAAGCATTGACTAGAAGTTTGCAAAGTTTCAAAGACTACTTGGAGTCGAAGACATGGACTTGAGCTTGAGGGGGAGTGTTGAGAAAACACAATCTCAAGTCTAAGAGGAGATTTAGATGTACATGATGGATCCAACAGCATGTGAATTGGAGTTGTATAGCATCAGATATGGGCCAACATGTGAAAAGGCCTAATAATTTGTGCAAATGGATTTTTTAGGTACTTTAGCTTTTTTATTAAAATTCTATTGGATGATTTTTTAGTTGCTTTTTGGATTTAATTTTTAAAATTTGTATAAAAAGACCTTAAGTCTTATTTTTTTAATGCATTCAATCAAACATCCAATCAAATTGTGTATCAAGCATCTCTCTCCCCCACTTTTCAACAACACAAGAGACATATTTTTTCTCGGATATTGCCCAACCCCTATATCTATTAGGAGTATTCCATTTGGAATGGTTTGCCTTTCCAAAAGGAAAAGGTTTGTGTACTCGATGTGGATGGTGTGAGAGGAGTCGCATCATGTTTGAGTATTATGACATGACTTCATGGACATTTGGGTTTACTGAGGATTGGTCATTTGGTAAGAAGAGATTTCTTCTGATCAAAGAACTAAAAGTTGATGTTGAACGATATGTTCAAAATTGTCACTAATTCCAAGTCAATATAAAGCAGACCGCTTGAGAAGTGGTGACTTGCTATATCCATTGAAAATACTTGAAAAAAAATTGTAAAGTATTTAGATAGATTTTCTAGTTGTATTACCATGGACTTTGAGGGGGAATAATGCCATTTAGGTATTTGTTGATCAACTAACTAAGATGGCGAGATTTATTCCTACATAAAAGAGAAAATAGCAGCTTACAACTTGCTCATTCGTCCATTAAGAAGTTATTTAGCCTTTATGGCTTGCCAATTGATATTGTTAGTGTGATCGAGATCCTAAGTTCATTGGATATTTCTAGCCTGAGGTATTCAAGAAATTGGACACAAAGACACAAAGCTGAGCATAAGCTTGTTTTGATCATCCTGAGTCAAATGATGGACAGATAGAGTATGTGAACTATAAATAATGGAAGATATACTACAAGCATATGTTTCCATAAGATAGCCAGACTGTTGGGAAGAATATCTTTTGCTCTCTGATAAAGTTTCCTTACAATAGTGCTAAGCATTCTGCTACTAAGATAAGCCCTTTTATGTTGATGTATGGATATTAACCTAGAGCTCCATGGATGATTGGCTTAGAGAAACTCTGCATAGGTGCTGGTTGATTTCTTGAAATATTAGCAAGAGATGTTGTAGTTTGCAAGAGAGAGTATAAAGTGTGTGCAAGATAGAGTGCAAGTTTATGCTAATCAAAACCTATTACTTGGAGTCCTGGAATAAGGCGAATGGGTTTACTTGAGAATTCCAAAAGATTCTTAGGTAATGAGGACTAGAAAAGTCTATAAGCTATCTTCGAGATATTCATTTTTGAGACCTTATTTGATTTTTAAAAGATCAATGAGGTTGTGTATGATGAAGTACGCGTGCATCTTGTCTTTCATGTTCGTAGATTAAAAGAGGTGTTGGGTGTAAGAGAGAACCATGAGCTTGTGAGACTTGACAATATATTCGTTTATGTTCCCCCATGAGCTAAACACAGTTTTTGATAATTGTATGAAAGGACACTTAGGAATAGGACCCTTAGAAATAGGATAATTCATGAGTGGTTGATTAAATGGAAGGATTGTGTAGATGAGGACAACACTTGGAAGAATATTGACTCATTGAGATGCCAATATCTAGATTTTATCTCCTAGTCTTCCTCTTGTTAGGAGGGGGAGAATGTTTAGTCCTATGTTGTGTGGATATAACGTGGTCATTTGGCTTGAATTTTTGTAGCATGAACTAGTTATTGGGCTATATAATTGGGATTGTGGCTCATTTGTGGGGAGTTTCAATGCGAAGCTCTACAGAGGGGCATCCCAGCTAGTGGTTAGCCCGCTAGTTATGGTGCCAATGCGATAGCCGTGAGGGCTGGGGGTATGTGGTATGGGATGCGCATACTTCGAGGGCGCACGGCCTTGTTGTTGCCAAGGCTCTATTTGTTTGTCTAGGTCTCGATGGGTGGCTTAACACTATGTGTGATTTGGAGTCTGTGGTTGAGTGGGGCGAGTGCTAGTTGCCCCCCGCCGCAAACCCCCTTATGTTCCCCTTTGTTGTTTGAGTTAATGCATATTAGTAGCAGTGCTTTTGGATTAGCTTCTCAGGCATTCACATGTATCGGCTGTGGGCGAGCACAAATCATTCTTTGGTGTGTATTAGTGTGGGAGAGAGAGAGAGAGAGAGAGAGAGAGAGAGAGAGAGAGAGAGAGAGAGAGAGAGAGGAGGAGGAGATATAACACACACACACACACACACACAAACAAGGAGATGAAGGTATATATGTGTGTGTGTGTGTGTGTTGGAGACTTCTACGTATAAATTATTGAAGCATGTTCATGTGTATGTGTATATGCATGTACATGCACACATGTGTGTCTCCCAGGGGGGCCACTCATAAACAAACATGTGTTGAAATTATGGTTGCAGGAAAGCACACAAAGCTTGGAGAAGAAGAAGCAAGAATGCACACAACACACAGTGTATTAGATTGTTTCAATGTACAAAGATAGTTAGCCCTAGAATAATGGGCGTATATACAAGCCAAGGGAAAAAACTTCCTAAAGAGAAAAAAAGTGCCCCGCGGCGGTCCTAAGTGTGTTCACACACATCAGTGCCTATATATATGGCAACAAATCCCCCCTGGGAGGAGTGATGGTGTGAACGAGAGCTGGCACTCATGTATAGAGAAGTGCCATGCCCGAAGTAAATCAGTCCACAAAGGGGAGCAAGCCCAAGTCTTTGCGGAAAGCTTTGAACTTCTCACGACGAGGAAGCGCCTTTGTGAAAAGATCGGCAAGGTTGTCCTGTGTTGGCACATAGGCCAAGCTGATCTCTCCTGCTTCTGAGAGTCTCTCCCTGACATAGTGATAATGCACCTCAATGTGCTTTGTGCGAGCATGAAAAACTGGGTTTCTCGCAACTGCCAATGCGCTTTGGCTGTCAGTGTAGATAGAGGTGGTAGACTCCTGTCCAACACCCAAGTCAGCCATAAGCCGTCTGAGCCACACATACTCAACCGTAGCTGTGAAAGTTGCCCTGTACTCAGCTTCACAACTAGAAGTGGCCACAGTAGGTTGCTTCTTGCTCAACCAAGATATGCATGAGCTACCGAGCATGAAACAAAAACCACTTGTGGACACTCTTGTGTCATAGCAACCAGCCCAATCTGAGTCCGAAAAAGCATGTAAATCTGGCGGTAACAATCCCCCCTTGGGATAAAACAACCCAAGATGTATGGTGCCACTCAAGTAGCGAAAGATGTGTTTAACTGCCTTCCAATGCTAAGACCCTGGGCTATGCATAAACCTGCTCACCTGTGAGACTGCAAACTGAATGTCCGGCCTCGTAATGCATACATAAATGAGGCAACCAACAGCTATTTGATAGAGTGTGACATCAAAGTGATCTCCAGCATCATGAAGACTCAACTTCAAACTTGTCTCCATTGGAGTAGCAATAGGCTTGTAGTCTTCAAGGCCAAATCTCCACAACAATGTCTCAATATACTTTGTCTGACACAAAGCAATACCTCCATCACACTGCTTAAATTGTATCCCCAAATAATGATGCAAATGCCCCAAATATGATATCTCAAAAGAGGCATTCAAACTAGCTTTAAAATCAGCAATATGACTCTCATTTGGTTCTGTAAGCAACATGTCATCGACATAGAGAGCAATGATTAGATGTACATCATCCACACGTTTAATATACAAAGTGCTTTCTGTTGGACTATTCTGAAAACCATGTGCAATCAAATATGCATGTATCTTTTCATACCAAGCGCATGGAGCTTGCTTTAAACCATATAAAACCTTTTTCAACCTGCACACTTTGTTTTCCTGCCCTCTTTGAACAAAACCACGAGGCTACGATACATACACCTCCTCATATAAATCTCCATTCAAGAATGTAGTCTTTATGTCCAACTGATGTGTGTACATTCCAACCATTATGAGCTGCCAATGCACAAATGCTACGAATGGTAGTCATACGACAAGTGGGAGCAAAGGTCTCATCAAAATCAATGCCCTTTTCTTGAGCATAACCCTTTGCAACAAGTCTAGCCTTATAGCGATCAACACTGCCATCTGGCTTTCGTTTCAACTTAAAAACCCACTTACATCCCAATGACCTTTTTACCAATAGGCAAATCACACAAAGACCATTCATTATAGCATCATATTCACTTTGCATTGCAGCCAATCAATTTTCTGATTTTTGTGCCTCATCAAATGAAAGAGGTTCTTCCTCTTCACACATACTAGACACAGCCAAAGCATAACAATCTGATGCATAAGAGGCATGCTGAAAACCTGAACGAGTACGACTAGACATAGGTGCATCAATTTTACTATCACGCAAGGTTTGCACCAGCCATTTAGGCATACCTCTAGCCTGCTCATTTTCAGCCCTATCCTCATAAATTACATCCTGTAAATTTGCATCAAAAATAGGATGATCTATGATGTCGTTTGAAATCTGCATAGGCTAAATATTTGCCTCATTAGGACTTACATTTGAATTCCCACCTGTAAATAGAGGCAACAACGTATCAAATACATCCCGTGAGCTCACACCTGTCTCTTTGGTACATGATAACAAAGACTGCACAGCATCTTCCACAAAAACAACATCTCGACTAATCAAGATATGCTTTGACTGCGGATGATACAATCTGTAACCCTTGCTCTCAGCACTGTAACCAACAAAAATACATTTGATAGCCTTATCATCCAATTTTCTACGTTGTTGCACAGGCACTAAAGCATAGGCCAAGCAACCAAAGACATGCAAGTGACCAATAGAAGGCTTCCTGCCATGCCAAGCTTCGTATGGAGTAACAGACTGCAAGGCCTTAGTGGGACACCTATTGAGTACATATGCAGCACACATGACAGTCTCAAGCTAAAACGCATGTGGCAAAGCTTGGCTCTTGACCATACATCGTGCCATCTCCATAAGTGACCTATTTTTCCTCTCAACAACACCATTTTGCTGAGGGGTATACGGCACTGTACATTGGTGTTTTATCCCACGACTAGCCATAAATGCATCAAACTCTTTAGACATGTACTCCCCCCCCTCGATCAAAACGGAGGGTACCCACAGTGCAATTGGATACATTTTCAGCCATAAGCAAAAATTGTTTGAAGCACAAAAACACTTCGGACTTTGCCTTCAGTGGATATACCCATGCATGCCTTGAGTAATCATCAATGAAAGTCACGAAGTACAAGCGTTTACTAAATGACGGAGTTTGCATAGGCCCACATACATCAGTATGTACAAGTTGCAATTTGCGAGTGGCTTGCATAGAACCATCCTTTGGAAACGCAGAACGCCGCATTTTGCCCAAAATACAGCCTTCACAAACATGTTTCAATGGTGCCTCAAGAGGGGGCAATGAAGCAACCATATCAAATTTTTGCAAACGCAGCAAACTAGCAAAGTTCAGATGACCAAAACGAGCATGCCATAGTTTTGTATCTGAAACTGCCTTTTCACTAGAAACTGCATTTGCTGAATCTTCCACACACTTGTCATTAGAATTGAGCCTATACAGCCCACGAAACAAGATGCCAAATGCAATAATCGTATCACCAGAAGTCAA